>NC_134891.1:11570568-11650568 GCF_041734735.1 Babylonia areolata | reverse complement strand
AGTCTGACTAAGCGCATTGGCCGAGTGATTGGGTTACCCTGCTGGTCAAGCATCTGCTTGGCAGATGTGTAGCGTATATGGATTTGACCAAACACAGTGACGCCTCCTTCAGTCCTTGAGCTACTGACACTGATACTGATACTGCATTGCATACAAAACACAACCAAGCTTCAAAGACTTTCTGCAAAAGAAACAGTAATGTTCACCTGCAAAATCAAACATTCTGCATATGCTAGAACATTCACAGAAAAATATGCAGACTTAACGATAATTTAATTGGCTAGTACTAGTAGTAATACTACTGTAGTAACTTTTCTGCTTTCATAAATTTTTAATCTATCTCAGGAAGAGCATTTGCTTCACTTCAGTTTTAAAGAGAAACCCTTTCCACAAATCAAAGGAAAGCCACTGCCTCACCAAATAGGTCAAAGTGACATACACACAAAACAAAAAGTGACAATGCTGATAAAGACAACTGAAGCATGAGTCAAGGATTCACTAACACAGCAGTGACTGAGCCAACCCTAGACTCCCAGTGAACTCCCAGTTGTGCCCCCCAGCATGTGTACATGACTACAGTGCAGATAGTCAGTCAGTAGCAAGACATGAAATTACAAAATAAAATCACACTTGCAGCCCCAAAACCCCACTTCAGCTAAGAACGGTCTACAGGTGAAGTGGCTGTTTCAAGCTCCAGCCACAGAGTGGAGGGGTGGTCAATACTGTAGGAGCTTCATTCTATTTATAGTGCCTGATGCAATGTTCCCCTGGGGACCCAAAGGCACAGGCACACCTGTACCTGTAAAACTGACCCGGTTTCACTCCTGTTTTGTACCACACATGTGGCAACAGGGCAGGGGTGGATATATCCACCATCCCCCCCACCCAACCCCACCCCCAACAAATCATTTCAGCATGCTATAAATCCTTCATAGCTGGCCACTGAATCCTGTTGGGTTTCCCCAAGCTGATGTCTTTCATCATCATCCTCTGTTGGAGCTGGGATAAAATACAATTCAAACATAATTAGAAAAATTCAATTAACTAACTCAAGTGTAAGGTGCACATATAAACAAACTTGGACTGAAGTTTCATGTATTCATTAAAAAAATAATAATAATAATGAACAAAGTAAAGTGCAAAAGTGCACAAGTAAGTAAACTTGGACAGAAGTTTTTCTTGCTTTTTTTTCCCAAGGTTCTGGGATTTAAAAAAAGAAGACAAAAGAACTTGCACACAAAATGTATAAAATGCTAATACTATTACTGTTTGTAGCACTGCAAACTGCAGTTTCTTTTACATGTATGGGAACAATTATGTAGGAAAAGACCCGCCAACATGCACGCACACATAAATAGCTGCACACACATCCGTTGAAATGCTGTTTAACTGGAAGGGAAAAAATCTGAGGCAAGATTTGACATGAAAACCAGTGACATAGATGGAAGGAGTCACTGGAAGTGAGTTAAGAGTTCATCTACATGCGCTTATCCTTCTGGGAACAAGTCACAAAATCTACAGCCAAGGCTAACAGCACTAAAGGCATCTTCAGCAGATCCTTTGACTACCTGTCACAACAGACCTTCTTCAGCTGTACAAGGCCCTTGTCCATACATTGTTAGAATATGGACACTGTGTCTGGGAGCCACTGCAGAAAACGCTGTCCTGTACAATAAAACTGAAGTACAACGCTGAGCAACAAAGCTGTTCAGCCTGTTGTCATCTTTGAGGGATAACTTACATCAGGTGAGACTGAGGATCCTGAGGCTGCTAAGCCTTGCAAATCATGCACATCCCTATGGGATATGATTGAGGTATACATTACAAATACCTCCAAGGCTACACGACGTCAACCTGCCACAGTTTTGAGTTTTTCTGTGGAAGAGATCTACAAGGACACAATTTTAAACTCCAGTAAAACTGACATAGGCTCAAAGACAGAGAAAATTTCTTCTAAAAATTTCTTCCCTCTGGAACAGCTTGCCAGATAGCATAGTAACACTAACAACACCCTCTATTAACTCCTTTAAAAATCCCCCCAACTATCATTGGAAAAATGTGCCCATTCTATACTCACCAGCATGTCAAGATCAGGAAGTAAAAAACACAATACTGTTTTTACTTCCCTTCAAATGCCTACCACACATGTTGCCATCTATATATATTTCTTACTCTGCAGAATGATGGACAGGTCCCTAGGAATGGGGCCTCAAACGTCATGCAAGTCAAGTGAATGTGATCACTGTATATTGTATGGGTACAGAATGTGACTTTGTCTTACCTAGAGTAGCAGGACTTGTTTTGCTGTAAAATTATATCAGTTTTCTTTAGTTTGCCTTACTTTTGTTCTGATTATCTTACTTAACCCCTGGACTGCTACTTACAAGTATACCTGCCAGTGATGGGTTATTGCCTGAGATGAGGATGAGGTTATATACTCATAATATTTTATTTGGTCACCATTCTTTATCTGGAATCTTTCCTCTTGGGACTGCAATACTTTTGATTTTGTAAAATCAATCACATCACTTACACTAAGGTACATAAGAAATATTGTTGCATGAATTTTATGTGACACTGATTAAGTGATTTCATTTTAACAAGGTCCTGACATCCATACACGGATTTGTTTTGATTTAGTTGATTTGTTTGATCTATTCTGCGCCGCATAATCAAGAGTAAAACATAGAAGAGCCAAGGGCCTTGTCAAGTCTTCAAAAAATGCTATTTGTGTTGTGCATTTCATCCACTGTTGCTGCTGGTAGTAGAATACTTATAATGTTAGAAAGAGAGAGAGCGAGAGAGACAGAGACCGAGACAGAGAGAGAGAGAGAGAGAGAGAGAGAGTTGAAAGGTTTTGTGTTTTGTCAGCATCAGTAGATGTCCCTTTGAGTGCTATAGACCAATGGTTAAAGTGTTGGACTTTCAATCTGAGGGTCCTGGGTTCGAATCTTGGTGATGGCGCCTGGTGGGTAAAGGGTGGAGATTTTTCTCATCCCCCAGGTCAAGATATGTGCAGACCTGCTTGTGCCTGAACCCACTTCATGTGTGTATGCAAGCAGAAGATCAAATATGCATGTTAAAGATCCTGTTATCCATGTCAGCATTTGGTGGATTATGGAAACCAGAACACACCCAGCATGCACACCCCTGGAAACGGAGTATGGCTGCCTGCATGGCAGGGTAAATAAAGAAAACCGTCATACATGTAAAATGTTATAGATCTGCCTGTGTGTGTACGTGTGCATGATGGAAACCTGACTGAATAACACAGGAGACGAATGATGAGCACCCAGCGGCAACCACCAGTCCGCTCTACCCAGGTAGGCAGCCTGTTGTACAAATGACTCCATGTTTGTAAAGCGCTTAGAGCTTGGTCTCCGACCGAGGATAGGCGCTATACAAGTATCCATATCAATCAATCAATCAATCTAGTGTGAAACAATTCTGTGCAATGCTCTGGTCATGTCTGCACAGGATTTTACATGTCTCAATCATATCACTGCAATCTCAGAAAAGTCTGATACTCAAGCCAGTCAAGGCTCTGCAGCTTCCTATCACTCTGAAAAGTTTTGTATGTCAAATTACTTGTTCAGGCTATCATTTGCCTTGTTAATCTTTACTGTACGTTTTCTGTTTTGTTTATTTTCGTAAGTGGATTGTTCTCTGTGTGTGCGTTTGGGGGGGGGGGGGGGGGGGGGGGGGGGGAGGTGTATTTCCTATACTGAGTGTGATGGGGAGTGTCTTACAGTGATACACAGGGGAGTTCGATTGTCAGCTGTTCTTTTGCTGGCAACAGGTTGGGGCGTAGACAGTGCTGATCGCCTGGAGCTCATGGTGGTAAACGTAAAAAAATAAAATAAAATAAAATAAAATAATGTGGCTATGTGAGTGTGCCAGAGACTAAGCCTGCTTCCATGTGCCGGGTCCGCAGCAACGACCAACAGAGCTGGCTCAGCAGATACTCCATTCAGGAACACATACTAGTCCTCTCTTTCCACACACCAGTGCCAAAAATGACAATCCAGTCACTGACTTTACAGCTATGTTATCCCTGACAATGTAACCAACTCGTAATAGTGCTTTAACTGTTTTGTGTCAGGACTTCCTCGTGTTTTGTCTATCTTTCAATGAAAAAGTGATCCAAAACAAGACTTACCACCAGTATCTGTGCTGTCTTCTCCAGCGTCTGCCATCTTCACCTGTCTTGCACTGATTGGGTGAATAAGGTTGGATCATTTAAACAGTCGTTAAGTTTTGACATCATCATTCCGTGCATGGGGGGCCACCATGTTTGCTTTACCACGTGACCCCTTCGTCACAACCCCCTATGCAGGTGCCCAAGGTCAACCAATACGCGCAGAGCCGGTTGGGCAAAAGGGTCTAAAGCTTAACGATGTTTGTTTCATGATAGCACCGATACATGGACGCTAACTGATATGGCTGTGTGAAAAGTTGAGGCCCAATGACTGTGTTCCCAAAGGCACGTTAAAATGCATGCATCTAACAAGCTTGTGAATACACAGTGACCCAGGAATTGTCACACTGTTAGTCCTGGATGTCATCTTATTATCATAATAAACCCCACTTGGGATTCTAGCGCATTATGATTCCCCAATAAAAAGCTGCTAAGTAGAATATAGTTTACAAAAATACTCAGTCACATACCAAAACTATGATCCACTTGACAAGAGAAAATAATGCTAGTTAATTATACCTTTAATATTAGTCTTCAATATGAGAACTATTTTTTTTCAACTCCACACCCGAACAGTGGATTCATTCGAAAGTCGTGTTTGGGCGGGAAACAAAAGAGACGCCATTTTGTGTGCTTTAGTTTCCTGGAATAATGTGGAAATCTTGTGCGTTTTGCAGTAGCAGGCCACCCGATTGAAATCAGTGTCGATTAGAAATGTTTTGTACATTTTTGCAATACCAACAGTGTTTGTAATCTTGAGTAAGTTTCAGCTGTTGATTCTTTTGTCAAACCCGTGTGTGAATTTGTACATGTTGTCAAGGTTTCACATTTTTGTTTTGTATAAACGCAGATACCAGTTAGATTTTAACATTACTGTATATTGCAAATCATTTACTGTCATTCGGTCTTGCTGTCTGTTACATTCTTTCTCCAGAAACTATTACACAAAATGGGCAAAAGGCACCGAAACGCGCATTTGCCGGGCTTCTCTCTCCATGTTGCCCGCGTCATCCGAAAACGAGGTCACAGATTGAACGCTTTCGTCGATGAACGAGACGTCGTGAATGAAATTTTCAGCTTAAAATCTGCTTGAGATAATGACATTTTATTGCCTTGTTAGTTTAGTAATGGGTAGATTTCATTGCGTATTGCGTTCTGCCATTTGAGAAAAAAAGTGAGACCGAATCAGTCCACTGACATTGGCCTCGCCGCAAATCTCGACGACAGACTCGTCCGAAGTGGGCGTGACCTGCCATGTTTACCGAAGTCGGGCAGTCGCAATCTGTCGGGCACTCGTCATCTCTTCCTGTTGGAGGCACGCTCGTCGCTGTTATCAAGCCCTTTGATTTTTTGGATTTTAAGAAAAATTCGCTATTCATTCCGACGCTCGTAACGGAGATCTATGATCAACCATAGCGCACTGGCGTCCATATTGTTCGT
This sequence comes from Babylonia areolata, assembly GCF_041734735.1. Lineage (NCBI taxonomy): Eukaryota > Metazoa > Mollusca > Gastropoda > Neogastropoda > Buccinidae > Babylonia > Babylonia areolata. Next base: position 11,644,930 of record NC_134891.1, on the reverse strand, counting down.
TCCTACGGCAACCCCGATGCACAACCTAAAATTCGGCACATAAAGTGGTACACGCATCATCTGTACAATCTCTTCAATAAGTTGTATTTCATTTGATGTAAACATTTTAACTTTTATGTTAAAAGTATCGCACAATTTAAAAGATGAAATTGTCTTAAGATACTTTATTCAATATAAATGTTGACTGATTTAACAGTGTTGTTGATGTAAGGGCATGGAGGTGAAGATGGGGCAGGAGGGTGGGTTGGGGAGTGGAGTGGAAAATGCTTTATATATATATAAAATTAAAAAAAAATGCAAAGAAGATGACTAATGCTCTGACTGCACACTTGGTACTTAATTTTCACTGATTCTTGAGCTCACCATCATCAAACTGCAAAATAAGTTGCATCATCATTAATCTTTTGGTCTGAACTGTTATGGATCTTAAGGTATATATATATATAAGAACCAACCCAGAGACCTTATGTCATACATTTTGGCTTGCTTTAATTGGATTGAGTTTGTGTGCCCATGATCATGATCTGTCAACATGTTATGCATATTATGTGTCAAAGATGAAATTTATTGTTGGCATTTACTGGGAAAATGATAAGGGTTTGCGTCAGTGGCTGGCCATGATAACACTGCTACAGATATATTGAACAGAGTGGTGCCAATATAGACCTTATGCATATGGTGTGCCTTGATCTAACAATAATCATCTTACTAAACAGAAATGCTTGGTTTTTTTAAACAAAAGTGCTTCTGCAAGTTCTTTTGTACAGATCCATCCCATACAACACACAAAATTTTACAAGTATGAGAATCAAGCAGTGTCTCACTAAGTGTATTATTGACTTTGAAATAGAATGTTCTTACACACATATCACTGCATTACTACTCACCATCTCATCAGCTCCGGTCATCAGGTGATGACTGTCTCTTAAAAGTTTCCTCCTGCAGAACCAGATCATATGGAAAACGCACTTGCTCTTTCCAGGCTTCCTCCACATGGAACTCACTCCTGTTTCCTGTACTTGAAAGCTCATTTATTTCCAGCCATTCATATGAGTAAATAACTCCTAGTCTTCACTGTTATGTTTTAGTCAAGTTTTTACCTCTGTTTTTACTATTTTTAAATGTACACATCTTCGTATGCCTTGAACTTCCAAGATGTGTGTGTGTGTGTGTGTGTGTGTGTGTGTGTGTGTGCATCTTGTGTGGAGTGGGTGTGGGTTTGTGGGTTGCTTTTGGAGCAGTAGGATTTGTGGGTGCAGGTGTATTTGTGTGTTTTTAATATGCATACGTCATTGTATTTTTCATTGTTAGTGCCCAGGGCTTTTGTTACATTAGATTGGGTGTATCAAATGTCCTTTTATTATTATCATTATTATTTTAGATGTATGTGCTCATTCACATACTTTGGAACAGAATGACCAAACAGGGGTATTAACATTGCATGCATGCATTCACGTACTGAAATGATACACACCCCCACATGGATGCGCACACTGACATATATGCATACACACATTACCACTGCATGGTAACCCCACGCACCAAATGATTAAAGTTGAGAAAGATTACTTTATTTTATTTATTTATTTTTAGGTACTGGGTATTTAGCTTGCTTTAATGTTCACAGATATTTTGGAGTATTTTCTTTATGCCCAGTTCCATTTGTATGGTTTTTTTATGTCTTTGAAAAAAAAATTGAACAGGTTACACCTAATCAGTATTGTAATTTGAATGATGTGAACTTGTCAAAGTGTATTTTGAAAAAGTCACACTTAACCTGTAGTATAATTTGGATAATGTGAATTTGTCATGCTGTATATTTCCATTATCTTACAATTCATTTTCATTAAATATGTGACAGGTTGAACTACAGAGTGGTCACTGAAAGAAGGCAAAATGTTTTACGCGCACTTCGTGCTGAGCAAGAAAGGGCCACTAGCCCGCATCTGGCTCGCAGCTCACTGGGACAAGAAGCTGACAAAGGCTCATGTGTTTGAAACCAACATTGACAGCAGTGTAGAAGCCATCCTCAAGCCCAAAGTAAGTGCTCTGTTTTCATCTGTTACTGATTTCAAATATCATCTGGGGATACTTGATAATTTCTTCTTCAATCAATATCAACTAAGGGGCTTTCAGTTAAGTATCATTGTTCCATTTCCAGTAAATATTTATCAAAAAAAAAAGGAAAAAAAATGCAATCGCACCTCTGTAAAAATTACAGTTGTTTGTTCAGTTTTCTTTCATGGCGGTGAACGAGTGAATCTTTTATTTTTAAAACGTCCTTTCAGATTAGTAAGATTTAAGAAGAAACGTCATTTTTTGTCCATTTACATGAGCAGTTATGATGTCAAGAAACGAGAAATCAAAAACAAACAATTATTTAAACAGATTATAATGATAGCAATAATTTTCAGCAAGGTCTGATGACTAGTATTTATTTGTAACAATGAAGCGTAGGAGGAAACTTCTACTAATTGTTATCCTTGTCAGCACTGTAAAATCTTTTACCTTCTTATAATTCAGTGAATCCACCCCCTCAAGATTTTGAATTCCTTACATTGTTTATTCTCAAAGACAAATATGCATGGTACGGATGTATATAATAACCTTTGGATAATGAAAATTGATGATTAGTTCATACAGATGTGTACTGTTGTACAGTAAAAGTGTATCATAATACATTTTGTCTCTCTGAGTGAAAAGTCATGTCACTGAGTGATTGACATTTGGACATGCAAATATGTGTGTTTGTCACATTGTGTAAATGAAAACTGAGGCACACCTGATGTGACCCTTCCTTTTCATGACTGTACAGCTTACAGTTACAGGTCAAACTGGGTTCTCACTGATGTTGACAAGTAGTGTCAGTTGTCACACAAATTAACAGTAACTTCACAACAGTTCCTATTGATATTTTAATTCTGATATTTTCAGTGAAATTAAAAACAATAAGCATAATAATGATTATAATGAACATTTACTCAGCGCTTTTTCTCAATCAGAGCTGAAAGCGCTTTATATGATATATATATATTGACTATAAATAATTAAATGACAAAATGATAGGTAGTTTACACAAATTTCAGACGGACATCATATCATCCGCCTCACTTGCTCTGTCCCTCACACAAATGCACGCACGCACGCGCGCGCACAAAGCATCCACTGTCAGGCTTTGGCAGTGCTTGTTGCATTCTTATTTGAATTGATAAAGGCGTAGTAAGCTACCCATATTTAAGTGGTATGAGGTCAGAGTAAATAATGATTCTGAGACATGTTGCTTTCTCTAAACGATATCTGAAAACTAGATTTCTTTGTCCTGCCATGCACCCACTTTGTAGGTTTATTCCTTCCACTCCTGACAGCTTGTCATTTGTCAGTGAAGATAGAGTAAGTGTGGTCAGGCAGAATACAAAACAACCATGTCTGCTTTTTCAGTGGGATCCAAGAAATTTTATCAAAAGCTTTGCTTCCCAGAATTCTGTTGGGATTTGGAATAGTGTGAGTCTGAGAGCGCATGATCCTGTCATTCATGTGCAACTTCTCGTCAGGGATGTACATGGAATGGCATCTTCTTGGACTTTGGGAATTGCTTTGTTTCACTGTCTCTGTTATGATTATTGATTACTGACCTAAGTTTATTTGATTGATTGTTCACGACAGTATTTGACTTCTAGATCAGATCAGTGGTAGTGTTATTAGATTTCATGGTTTAGGTAACTTGCATACTGATCACATTGCTGTGTGTTAAGTGGTTGACGTGCAGTCTTTGATCGAAGAGTGAACAGTGTTGGCCTAGAGGTAACACGTCCGCCAAGGATGTGAGAGAATCTGAGCGCGCTGGTTCAAATCACAGCTCAGTCGCCAATATTTTCTCCCCCTCCACTGGATCTTGAGTGGTAGTCTGGACGCTAGTCATTCGGATGAGACGATAAACCAAGGTCCCATGTGCAGCATGCACTTTGTGCGCGTAAAAGAACCCACGGCAACAAATGGGTTGTTCCTGGCAAAATTCAGTAGAAAAATCCACTTCACTAAAAAAAAAAAAAAAAAAAAACTAAAAAAAACTGCACTCAGGAAAAAAATACACAAAAAAAAGAAAAAAAGGGTGGCGCTCTCCCTGGGGAGAGCAGCCCAAATTTCATACAGAGAAATCTGTTGTGACAAAAAAGAGAAATACAAAGGCAAACACATTTCACAAAACAGGCAGCAGTCCTGCAATGAGTGATGGAAAAGTTTGAACATGTGTGTGCTGTACCTGTGTATTTTCCAAGACACATTAGCATAGTTTTCCATCAACATAATTCAGGGTTTGAACTTGAGTTTAGCTTGAAGCATTCATTTTTTATGTGTTGTTTGTGCAGGTAAAGATGGCACTCAGGACCTCTGGCCATTTGATGTTGGGAGTTGTACGAATTTACTCTCGCAAAGCCAAGTACTTGTTGGCGGACTGTAACGAGGCATTTGTCAAAATCAAGATGGCATTCCGACCGGGTGTGGTTGACCTGCCTGAAGAGAACAGAGAAGCTGCAGTTGCTGCCATCACTCTTCAGGAGAACTTCCATGACTTTGAAACAACATTAGCTGACTTGGAGTAAGATTTCTTTTTTTCTGCAGTGATAAACAGTGCAATTCATTCAGGAATTTGTCATTGCAGCAGTTCACATTGACATGTTTAGTAACAGCTTAAAGTGTCATAAAATTTAGTTTAAGTTTTTTATCAGGCTAACAGAGCAGCAGATTGAGGATGTTTTCAGTTTGTGAGGGTTTTGTTTGTTTTGGTCATCATCAGTTGTTTGCATTTTTGGTTGGTGGGGTTGTTTTTTTTTCCTCTTTTCTTTTTTTTCTTTTTTTGTCCTATCCCCTTCTTCTCTGTCCTTTAACGTGTATTACTCCTGTGGCGTCAAACCCAGTTCTTTTCTACAGAACCAGTTTCAAACCCATGTTTTCATAATTCCTATCATTCTCCCAGTTGCAAGCAGTCACATCTTCATGGGGAGCACTCAGTGTTGGACCACAGAGAGGTCACTCACCATTGGTAGAAGTAGATATACACTGTAGCCACATGGCTTATGTTGTTTGCTTGTGCCTGTGTATCTTTCAGTATAGATATATGCATGTTACCACAGGTCTGTGAAGCACTCTTTTTGTACTCTTAGTTGGGTCCAGTTCATGAGAGTCTAAAAAGTAGATAGCAAAAGGATCTGGTTTATGTGCTCAGTTTGTATTTTCCTGACCATACATTTCATTGAAGGAACAGGCATAGACAGACATGTAAAAAAAAACAACAACAAAAAAACCCACTGATCAATTATCTGTTGTTAATTTTTCTCATAATTTTGGGTGATTGGGCAGTCTGATTTCTGCGTCCATTTTCTTTTCTTTACTGATACTTTTTTTCCGTTTTTTGACAGGGACATAGATGTGCAGGCCCAGTTTTCTGTCAACCAGAGTCGACCAGAAGAAATCACTATGCGGGAAGATTTGGGCTCCATTACTCTTATGGGAGATGATGGTTTCGGTAAGTTGGTTTTTTTTCTGATAAAATGCTGGATGGGCTGTTTTCCAAACCACTAATTGAGCATTTGGGAATTTGGCAACATAGCTAATGGCTTTGAAGCAACTGTTTTTGAAGGTTTCACTTGCAGTTGTGGTTGCTTTCATTGTTGTAAATTATACAATTATACACACTTGAAACATGAACACATACTTCATGCATCTTTTGTCTATATCTGTTTTGTTACTGGTTGGCCCAGATCTTTTAACTGCTGTTAGCTGTTCTGTTAAAGGCTGAAAAGTTGAAACTTAAACTTGCTGACAAACTTACTGGTTTTACTCCTCCATTGGGTTTCTGTTGAACATTACTTTTATCTGTGTAATACATTTTATATGATTATGCAGAATTGCATGATTCATTTTTTTGGTTTTTTTTTTTTTTTACTTCTTTTGTTTGACATATTTGACTTCTTTTGTTTGACCAGAATGTTGATTGATATGAGTCAATCTGTTCATCAGGTGTATTTGCTGGATTGCTTTATTTGATTTTAGATATTGCATATTACAGAAGTGTGCAGAGAATCAGTAAGATAACTGGTTTGAATGAACTTACATAAACAGAAAGATTATAGGTTTGATTGATCTCCCATCAACAGAAAAGTTTATAGGTTTGAATGACCTTCCATTGATAGATTATAGGTTTTAATAATCTTCCATTGACAGGAAGATTTTAGGTTTGAAAGACCTTTGATTGACAGAAAGATGATATGTTTGAATGACCTTTCATTGACACATTATAGGCTTGTTGAATGACCTTTCATTGACAGATTATAGGCTTGAATGACCTTACATTGATTACAGTTTATTGTCATTGATTACAGTGTATTGTCACTTAACACAGATGATCTACAGGACGAGGACAGTTTTGGAGGAGAGGTAAATGAAGATGAATTTACGCTCATTATCCACGGCTTCAAAACAGACTTCAAGAATCATCCATTGGATTTCTCTGTCATCTTTGACACACTTGACACCAATCTGAAATGCCTGGGATTCAACTCCGCGCCTTGGACAAAACAGAAGGCAGCTGATGAATACCCCAAATCCAGAGTACAAACTCGCATGGATAGTGGTGTTGATTTGACTGAAGACCTAGAATTGTCTCCCATGTCTGTCTGTGATACAACCACCACCTTGTCTTTGTGCTGCAGGAGGGATCCTCAAAACCCTCTTTCACCTTGTGATAAAAATGAACCTTTCAGCCCTAGAAAGAAATGTATGTGCTGTGCATGCCTTGGTAACATGCATCATAGTAGGTGGGGCTTGGTCACACACAAGTCACCACTATCTCCAACATCCCCCATCAGCCTTGCAGCAGAAAAGAGAAACTCTGGGTCTGTGAAAGTTTGTAGTGAGTGCATGAAACTGCAGGATAGGGCCTGTTCAGTGCACAGTAAACCCCCTCAGTTCTCAGGGAATAAAGGAAGCTGTTATGACACTGACATTCCCGGTGGCAGCTCCAATCAGAACAGAACACTTGTTCGCAACTTAAGCATGCAGGAGAGTGCTGCAATAGAAGCGGGTATTTTTGTTACTTCTCCCATATCGATCACACACAGCCTTGAAAGATCAGACACTGGCCCACCAGTTTGCTCCAGGTGGTCAATGCGTTCTGTGTCCAGCTCTGGCTATGGCAGTGAGATCCACCGACTGAGCTCATGCGCGTCTGATCGGGAAAGTGTTTTTTCTGTCAGCACCAGTATTGACTCAGAGTTGCAGCAAGCTCAGGACGGCATGCTGTCCTCAAAGCACAGCGAAACTGAAAGCAGCAGAATCCCTTCAACAGGCAGCAGAGATGTGGTTTTGTGCAGCAGTAATCCAGATTTTTTCATCCCTGATGATGAAATTGATCCAGTTTCAACCATTACCAAACCTAAACCTCAGGAACTAGACAGATGTCATGAGAAGTGCATGGATGAGCCAGATCAAGAGAATGTTGATGACTGCCAGGAAAATGTAGAAGATATGAATTGCATGAATTTGACTACTGCTGCAAAGGACACTGCTGAGAAAACCAAGGTAGATGATGCAAGTTGTGTAACTTTGAACAAAGCACCAAGTGAGGATCAGTGTACAGAGGCTGTTGTAGCTAGTCCCATGAGAGTGACGACAGCACTGAACAAGGATCATTGTGGAAAGGCAGTAGAAGCTGTTCCCTGTTCTCCAAGTGAAGCTATAGAGGCCATTACAGCTGTCAGCATGACAGCTCCTGAGATGCCCTCTGGATCCAGCACTGGAGGTTTAGACAGCGGTCTTGGTCTCATGAGTGACCCTGGCTATGAAGAGGATGACACTGAGTCAGGGATATCAGAAGACATGGGCTCCGATGTTGATAGTCATCTTGACGACCTTGACCCACACCCTCATGCTTCCAGCCCTGGCCCTAACAACCGGAAGGGTAAGAAGTCAACTTTCGTGGGGTCAAAGGTTGTTCTCTATCCTTCCTGTCTATCAGGCGTTACCTAACAGAACTCTAACCAAGCAAGATTCCAATTGGAGTTCGCCACGTTGCATTAACTTTTGTTTAAACGCAAACTTTGTTTTATTAACATCTTTTTTTTTTTCTTTTTTCTTTTTTTTTTTTTTTACATGGTGTCCAGTTTTGCTGATGTTGAGACACTGTAAATGGCTGAATGTCCATAACATTATCTGATGTAAAAAGTGTTAATCTGGTGCACTCTGTTGCTCCCTTTGACCCCAAAGTTGACTTCTACCCAAAGATGAATGTGATATATTCTTTTTTGGTTTCATTTTGTTTGACATGATATGCAGTTCAAGTGGGTGGAAAGTTTATCAAGTGATATGAAAAATTTTGCAACACAACATTAAGAAATATGGTATTGAAAATCATACTTGACACAAAATGTGAAATTTTCATTTTATGTATTTTAGGCATGGCTCCAATTGGGATTTTGTTTATTTGTTGTGGGGAAACTGGGAGTGGAGAAAATTTGCAATTCTTTCTTTTGTTTGCTTTATTTTCAGACTCTGAAATTACACACAGATTTCCTTTTCCTCCTTGCATCACTGTTTTAATATTTATTTAGGGACGTAGAAATTACACTCACACACAGATTTCCTTTTATTTGTTTGCATTGTCATTTTAGTCATTATTCAGGGATGTGTATTTTTTGAGTGAACTGTGATAAAATTTATAAAGTGTATACATGTGTGTTTGATGTATAGAATCAAAGTGCTGCTAACAGTCAGAATCATTGTATGTTTTCACTGTCCAGCAAAAGTAGTAAGTACATATTCGTCTTCATCCTGTAAAATTCTTATTTGTGCTGTAGATATTTCAGGACACAGTTGCAGCAGTTAACAGTGTTACTGATAATTCATGAGTTCTTGGAAAATAGAGTGGGATATTTATATTAGTGATGCAGTCAAACAGCTTGATTGTTATGCTTAACAAAAAAAATTCACACGGTTCCTGAACATGGCTAATTGGCTAATTCTCCTCCATGGAGGTGATGAAAGGTTTCAAAGCACAATGATTCAGATGCGCTCCTGTTGGTATATTGAATACCACAGATTCAAATTATTTGATTTTGAACTTTTGGATATCAACTGCTTTTTGTGATTGTCTTCACTTTCTTCTTCTTTTTGTTTTGTTTAGGAAGGTGGTGGTGTCCTTTTGCATTGTCATGATTGTGTTAGATAATGGTAATTTTTTTTTACACTTTTACATGTTTAACCTTCTATTCTTTCTATATTTTTGTGTGATTTATGGTGAAGGCTTTTAACAACTGTTAAAAAGAAAATAAATTTGACTATTAACTGTTTCATTTGTAAAATTTGAAATCAGCTTTCAAAGGTGAAGTTGTCTTTTAAGCTCAGTGAGCAGGTTGTCTGCAGAGATTGGTGAATGATTTAATTGCACTTACTTTGGTCATGGGGTCAGTAATGGCCAGTGCTTGCTTAGGTTGTAATGGTCACAGTTTCTTGAGGAGAGAAGCTGAACGTTGTATGGAGTTGTTAAAGTTACTTGAAGCTTGCCTTGTCTGTGGTTTAGGCTTGTGTTTTTTTGTTTTGATTGAGCCATTTCCTTCCTCACTGCCTGTTTGGTCACTCCTCATTTTCTTCTTCTTCAGCAATTTTTGGCGGCAACTCCCACTTTCACTTGTATGGAGAAGTGGGCGGGGTTTTTTTTTCATGTATGAAAGCACAGTCCAAGTTTTTCAACATTACTGTCATCCTTTAAGACAAGTTCTGGCTCTGGTTGTACACTATGCATTTGCTTGTACAGAATGTGGTCTGTAAATCTGATTGGTTTCCAGATAAATGGACACTACCGGTTTTGTCTTTGTTTGCTTCTTTCTGGCAGACTGTCTAAAATTAGTAAAAATACCAGCAGACATTAGTGCGCAACTCACTCATTTGCACTGGTGACTTTGTTATGAAGAAGTACATTCATGTACATGCATGTGCATGCACATGTTTAGGCCCACATGTGAGAATGAATATTATTTTCATGTATTTTTTAAGATAGATTTGGTTTTGTTTCATCTTTTTTTTTTTTAACTTCCATGTGCATAAAACGCACAAACTTGCAAAACGACAAACACTGTTAAAATGTACACGTCCACTTAGATAAGCCGTGCAAGAGTTTCAAACTTGGCTTGTGCTAGACTTGACTTAGATCAGCCATGCAAGAATTTCATCAAACTTGACTTGCGTTTGACTTTACATAGATCAGCCATGCAAGAGTTTCAAACTTGGCTTCTGCTTGACTTGACTTAGATCAACCATGCAAGTTTCAAACTTGACTTGTGCTTGACTTTGATCAGCCATGCAAGAGTTTCATCAAAGTTGACTTGCGTTTGACTTGACTTAGATCAGCCATGCAAGAGTTTAACTTGTGCTTGGCTTGATTTAGAACAGCCATGCAAGATTTTCATCAAACTTGTTCTTGACTTGACTTAGATCAGCCATGCAAGAGTTTCAAACTTGACTTGTGCTTGACTTGACTTAGACCAGCCATACAAGAGTTTCAGACTTGATTTGTGCTTGACTTAGACCAGCCATGCAAGAGTTTCAAACTTGATTTGTGCTTGGTTTATGCTTGACTTGACTTAGATCAGCCATTCAAGAGTTTCAAACTTGATTTGTGCTTGACTTAGACCAGCCATGCAAGAGTTTCAAACTTGTGCTCGACTAGACTTGACCAGTGTTTGATCAGACTGGACTTGTGCTGCAGGTGATGTTGGATTTGACGAGAGAGAGATCCTGCGGGACACCTCCCATCTGGAGGACCCACTTTACAAGACCACAGACATGCAGGGTGAGACGTCAGTGGAGGACCACGGCAAGACGCTCACCGCCACCGATTCGTCCAATCAGAAAACCATGGACATTGATCTGGAACCTCCTGTTGTCGAGGACGGCTTTGGAGATGACGTTGGCGGTGGATTTATGGGTATTTAAAAAAAAAAAAAAAAAAAAATGTGTTCCTACTTTTATTTATATTCACATTTGATTTGGATTGGTTTGTTTTGTTGTTGTTGTTTTTTTTTGTTTTTTTTTGAAATAATGTTTTCCCAGATTTTATGTTGTTAGTTGAATCTGTTATGTGGTTAACAACACTAAATTTCAGCTTTAAAAAATCTACAAAACTATGATTTAAAATCCTAGCTAATAGTTGTTTCAGCATCAGATGGTTAACTTGTAACAAGACACATGTTAACTTGTACAGTTGTAGCAAGAAACATGACTGATTGATTTTTAAATTCAGATCCTATATATCTTTTTACTGTTCTTGACTGATGCTTGAAATGCCAAGGTCATTGAATTGAATGTTTATGAGCATTAAGTTAGTATTTATGAATAAATAAAAGATTTTTTATTTATAATTCTAATGAAAAGAAAGCCCTTCCAGTGTATACATTTTCTTCAGAGGTTTGGGATGCTTTTTTTTATGGGGTGGGGGGAGGAATAGAATTTGATAAAGAATAGTTTTGACTATATATAACAAAGTTTTGAAAGTTTCCGCAGTTTTGTGGTGGAAGCATTCGATATCAGGCAGTGAAACGGGTGTCAGTAAAAATTCTGTTTCATTTTTGAGAAAAATGGGGAAAAAAACCCTTTCATTTATATCAGTTAATGATGCCTGTATATGTGTAGTTCAAAAGAATATCAACAATTTGTTAATATCTTTTTATTGTTTCATTTATCGTCCTTTCTTTTACCCGTATTCCAGTTGCAAGTTTTTGTTAACAGTTTATTGTTATGAAGCATGCTGTTTGTTGAATGTTAGATGCTGGAGGTGATGATGACGACGATGATGATAATGACGGGAATTTTGGAGATGTTGACCAAGACTTTTTTGGTAAGCTGTAGCAGAAATTATTAAAAGATAATACCAAAAAGAGCTGAAATAAAGAAATGAATAATATGGATGCAGACATATGCACACACACACACCACACACACACACACACACACGCACACACGCACACACACACACACACACAGAGGTATCCTTTGATGACAGTTTTCAGTTAAGAAAATTTCAATATTAATTGTCTTTCAAGGCGTATTTTTGTAAGGGTATTTAGAACATTGAGTTGGGTTGTTTCTTTTATTTTGAAGTATTGATATATGACCTTTTGTAAATATTTCAGTGTATATTTGCTGACCGTTAGATCTACATTTTTCTAGAGTTGAAATCATTTTTATATGAATTTCCAGAAACTTATGATTATCATTTGTTTTTTTTATGCTTAGCTTGATTTAATCATCTTGTTTGAAGTTAGACAAGACAGACTAATCAAGAGAAGGGGAGGAATAAATATGTTGTGTAAATAAACTTTTCACTGTACATGTAGGGCCTTCATTTTTGTTTGTTTGTTTTTTGTTGTTGTTTTTTTTGTTTGGTGGGTTGGGAGGGGATAGAGGAGAGGAGAGGATTTTTTTTTTTTTTTTGGAAGTAAAGCATCAAGCATTTAAACGAAAAGTAGTAACAGCACTTAATCCTGTGGGGTTTTAATTTTCTCTCGCATTCACTATCTGTCTCCATTTGTTTGTGCCCAAAACATCTGTTTTGTTGTGTGTACTTTTGTGCTGAAAGACGTGTTTTCAGATGGGTTTTAGTTATATGCTAATTAAAAAAAAAAAAAAAAATTAGTGATGGTGTTTTGTTGCTTGTAGGTCAGTGGGGTGAACCCGGTGGTCTGTTTGAAGACACCCCCATGCCAGAAGTTCCTATCGCACAGGATGTGGCTGAGACCGCTGCCACTGTCAGTAAGCCACCTGGTAAGACTTATTTTGATACTTTGAAAAACTATTGCTGCACTTGTTTCAGTTCTTGCATCCATAGCTATGCCCGGAGTCATTCTGTCACAGCGAATGCTGGGTTTCCACTGGAGAAATGTCAGCGTTTGGCTGCCATGAAGTCACTCACCAGAAGAGGGCCTGTGCTGTTGTGAAGTGACTTCAATGTCTTTTGTCTATAATTATCTTTTGTTTCATACATTTGTGAGGTTCAACACAGTGTTTATCAGCGCTGCTTTTTCATGCCTCTTTCCACCACTGCCAGCAAGGGGCTGGGGCTTCTGATGTTTTAAACATTTTGTAGAACCCAGGACTCCTTTGATAAATCAGCCAGATCCCAGACTACCTTCAGAGTATTTTTGTAATGCTGTACTTTCTGATTAAATCTCCATCATGACATGCACACAAAAGGCTGGCATACCTGCTGGTTATGATAGTCTTGTTGGTTTCTTGATCAAGAAATGGTGGAGGGAAAGAATTCTTGTTCTAGCTGGTCATCCTTGTGTCAGAGAAGCTCCCATACATGTTTTTTTTAGTGTTTTTGGTTGTTTGTTCTAGAAATGCACATAGCTACCATACATGTGCACGCGCACACACACACACACACTCACACACAGGGAGTAAAGAGAAAAATCAAAGTAAACCCTTTCTCAGTATTTCGTTTTCAGAGTGTATGTGTTTGTTCTAGAAATGCATGTAGTTATCGCACACACTCACACACGCACACACATACACACACACAACACACACACACACACAACACACACACGCGCGCACACACACAGAGAGTAAACAAGAAAACTGAAAGTAAGCCCTTTAACAATATTTCATTTTCAGAGTGTGTGTTTGTTTTTGTTGTTGTTTTTTTTCTTTTGGTTTTTTCTTTGTATGATGACTGTGTGTTGGTGGATAGTTCTTCATTTTCTCTTCCTTTCTGGTTTTTTTCTTACTGTATGGTTTGAAACTTTGTTGTTGTTGTTTTTAAAAATTTCCGATGAAAAATCTGCATAACTGACTGGGCAGAAGAGGAGAAGGAAGTCCCAGCAGAAGCTGCCAGCGAGGCAGAGGAGACAGCCCCTCTGCAGACGGCCAGCGCTTCCACCATATCGGGGGTTGAGCAGACCACTCTGGTGCACAATGAGGAGGAGGCCTTTGCCCTGGAGCCCTTGGACGTCACTGCCGTTCCTGGTAAAGACATAGCAATACTTTCTTGTTTGTTTGTTCGCTGCTACCATTCACCTCCGCCTGCAGAGAAAACTATTTCTTAAATGTATGAAGACTGTGTGTGTGTGTGTGTGTTTGTAAGAAATGTAATAGGTGTAGTCTTTGAATCTGTTTTATGCTTTTGTGCGACAGATCATTGTTTTTTTGTAAGTTATTGTGTTTGTGTATGTGTTTAATGTTTATTGAAAAGCGCTTTCAGCTCCCTTTCAGAGAGGAAGGTGCTCAACAAGTATCCATTATTAATTTTTTTTTTTTTTTTTTAATAGATTTTTGTTGTTGGTGTTAACCTGTTTTGAATTTTTGTGTGTGTGTGAATTTATTTTTTTGTTGGTGGTGTTAACCTACCCTACCCTTTCTCCTTCTTCTTCCTAACCTCCTCCCCTCCACAGCCCCTCCCCCCCCCTGCCCTCCCACCCTCCCCCCCACACACACACCTCCCCGTCCCCCTTCCATCTACTCCCATGTTACGTTTAGCATGGTTAGCAGGTGAAGTGTCCCTGGAATTTTAGTGGCACATGGTGCTGCACAGCCTGGCCAAACCTTGCCCCCATTTATGTACAGTATAAAGTAGTTAACACAGTGAACTGACCCAGAAAGAAGGGAATCTAGTTTTGAGTGAGATCTCATACCTGTTGGTACGGATGTTGATTGCTGAAGACCATAATTATCTCCTCTCCATTAAATAGCGTTTCAGATTTTAAATAGTATTTGGTGCTGAAATAGTCAGCAGGTATTTTATTCAGACAATTTCTTTCAGAAAAAGGAACCAGGTGTTCATTTTCTGATTTGTATCTAATCATGCATATTAAATAGCATTTCAGATTTTGAATAGTATTCCGTGCTGAAACAGTCAGCAGGTATTTTATTCAGACAATTTCTTTAAGAAAAAGGAACCAGGTGTTCATTTTCTGATTTGTATCTATTCATGCATATTGAATATATATATATAAACTATAAGATGACATCATCCAGTTGTCAATTAGGAGGAAAGTAACTGCATGTTAATTTGTAACATGATTTGATCTTATCTGTACATGTATATTATGATGTCCTTGACAGAAAACTTGGCTTATATCAAATCTGACATGAACTTACAGCTGGGCCAACAGCAGAGTGAGAGCTATATGATCAATGCTTTCTCCTCTGCAATGAGAAATCATTTACAGCTTAGATTTTTAATGGACCATGACTCTCAAATTAGGAATTCATTTACAGCTTAGTCTTTTGTGAAGGACTAAGACTCGAACTGGGAGGCAAGATTTTACTCTCGGCGCTGCAGCCTTGGAGTCTAGTTGACCTTTGGGGTCATCCTAACACTCACTGTCTTACAGCCCACTTGACCAAGAGAGTAGGGATGCTACTCTGGCAAGACACTCTCCACTATAATCAAATTTTAGCCCAGTTAGTTGGGACAGCAGTTGCCTCCTCTGCTGTTCTGATGGTCATAGTCGAACACAAATGACTCATACGCCTTGCAGAATACATATAGAAAACAGAGTGATTTATTATCTCACCAATAGAAATTCATGTACGGTGACTGACTGTCATACATGTACGTCTGTACCAGGAGGAACAGAAAAGAAAGGCAAAAGAAAACGCAAGCTGATCGTGGATGAGCAGAAAGGCATCCCCAGCGAAACGATGAAACTGCAGCTGTCTGACACCTCTGACATTGTCACAACACTGGATCTGGCACCACCCACCAAGAAGTTGATGCACTGGAAAGAGACCGGAGGGGTGGAGAAACTGTTCGCTCTGCCAGGGCGACCCATCGTATCCAAGAGCACTGGCAAGGTGGGAATTGTTGCAACGTTTCCGGTAGTGACTTGCATGTGCGAGCGTGTGTTGATTATCATGAAGAAAGCCTTCACTTTGTTGTTGCATCTCAGTTTTTCATGTGCCACCAGTATGTTATGGTATTTCTCTGAGTATTTCTAATGTGAACGATTTACCTGGGACTGATGCTTTTTACTGTCGTAGCACAGGAATGATGTTTCTTTTGTTCTTGTCACTATGTATGTGGGTTTGTTTGTTTTTTAGAAAGAGGGGGATGATTCTTTTAGAACAAAGGAAAAAGAAAATAGTTATGCTCTTGTGAGTTGATTATATATCTAATGATAACTAGATATAGAGCAAGTGAAAAAGCTGAAAATTAGATTTTGATGTAGACAGAAAAGCATTGTCAATATAAAAAGGAAAAAAACTTACATATAAAAAAAAACAACAACATTTTGTTTTAGTTTTTCATAAGAAATTGTTCATCCCTGTGATACTGGATGTTTAAAAGATTCCACTAATAAATGACATCTTCAGACTTCCTTGCTCACCATTTTTACGTGTTGTGTGTTGATTTCATCCTGCACAGGTGTACATTCTTCCATTGAGGTGGAGAGACCAGCTGTGGTTGAAGTGTCTGTTGCTGGCCTTCCTTGTCTTACCTGCTTCATTTCCCTTCCCTGCGTTATCTTTGAGTGAAGGCTGGCAGCTTGTACATTGACAGTATTGTGTGTTGGTGTACAGGTTGTGCGTTTATAGTGGTGTGTATTGGTATGTGGACAGTTTTTCAGAAAGGTTCTGATGACCAAAGTGAAGGGTGGCAGGATGTGTGCATTGACAGTGGTGTGTGTGTGTGTGTTGACGATGATGCATCTACAGCATTGGGTGTTGGTGTGTGGGCAGTTTTTCAGTAAGGGCCTGCTGACCAAGCAAGTGAAGGATGACCTGGAGGCAGAAGATGCACAGTTACCACAGCTGGCCGACCTGGCTGCCCCACCACCCTCACAACCACCACCACCACCCTCACAACCACCACCACCCTCACAACCACCACCACCACCCTCACAACCACCACCGCAGCCAGAAGTCATGAGGCAGGAAGACAAAACAGGTGACCGCTTGATTCTTGATTCACTTGTTTTTGTTTTGTTTTGTTTTTTCTCCATTTTAGTTATGTTGCTGCATTGAAACAGGTGTATCTTAGCCGACACGGTCTTTCAGCCAAAGCTAAAACTGAGAAGAATTTGTGTTGACCAGGCTCTGCCCAGTTTGAAACATTGCACACATAATGGTTAGGCTGACGGACTCCAGTTTCTTGTTTTTATTCCAGTGAGCTTATGATTAAAAGTTATGAACAGATATTGTTGGCAGTTTTGTATACTGTAAATTATGCAGATAATTTAAATGGTTCTTGGCAGTTTTAAATACTGTAGGATGTATGCTGATAATTGTATGCATTCTCATCTTACTGGGCACACAGCACAGAATGTTCAAAAAGTGAGTTAATTGGATAGTCAGTGAACCTGGGGATTTTATTTTCACTAACACTTGATGTTGTTCATTTTGTGTCATTTTCAGTGGACGTTTCACGGCAGTCTGAAATGAGCACAATTGTGGAGGAGCCATCCGATGCTGCCGACACTTCCGCCAACGTCAGTCGGGCCACAAGACGTAGTGAACGTTCTCTGCCAGACAAATCCTTCCCTCCCAAATCCCCGCGGCGCTCAGTACAACCGGAGCCTATAGCTCATCTGGAGCCGGAGCCTGTCCCGGCCCCACAGGACACCTTTGCTCAGATCCCGGACGGGATTGTGGACAACCCCACAGACCCCACCACCATAGAACCGACCATTGGTCCCAACTTGGACCTGGAGGGGCCGCCGTCTGTTGCTCCCTTCTCTGTGCCTCCTCCCTCCAATGCCCCTGCGTCTGTTGGACCTCCCATGCCACCAGTGAGTGCCTTGCTCTGTTCTGTCTTATCTATCCTTCATGTGTAGTGGTGTCATAGTGTCTGTGTTGTTCTCTTCATTCTGCTATCCTTCATGTGTAGTGGTGTCATAGTGTCTGTGTTGTTCTCTTCATTCTGCTATCCTTCATGTGTAGTGGTGTCATAGTGTCTGTGTTGCTGTCTTCATTCTACTATCCTTTATGTGCACGGTGTCATAGTGTCTGTGTTGCTGTCTTCATTCTACTATCCTTCATGTGTAATGGTGTCATAGTGTCTGTGTTGCTGTCTTCATTCTACTATCCTTTATGTGCACGGTGTCATAGTGTCTGTGTTGCTGTCTTCATTCTACTATCCTTCATGTGTAATGGTGTCATAGTGTCCGTGTTGCTGTCTTCATTCTACTATCCTTTATGTGCACAGTGTCATAGTGTCTGTGTTGCTGTCTTCATTCTACTATCCTTCATGTGTAATGGTGTCATAGTGTCCGTGTTGCTGTCTTCATTCTACTATCCTTTATGTGCACAGTGTCATAGTGTCTGTTGCTGTCTTCATTCTACTATCCTTCATGTGTAATGGTGTCATAGTGTCCGTGTTGCTGTCTTCATTCTACTATCCTTTATGTGCACAGTGTCATAGTGTCTGTGTTGCTGTCTTCATTCTACTACCCTTCATGTGTAGTGGTGTCATAGTGTCTGTGTTCTCTTCATTCTACTATCCTTCATGTGTAATGGTGTCATAGTGTCTGTGTTCTCTTCATTCTACTATCCTTCATGTGTAATGGTGTCCTACTGTCTGTGTTGCTGTCTTCATTCTATCCTTTATGTGTAATGGTGTCATAGTGTCCGTGTTGCTGTCTTCATTCTACTATCCGTCATGTGCACAGTGTCATAGTGTCTGTGTTGCTGTCTTCATTCTATCCTTTATGTGTAATGGTGTCATAGTGTCTGTGTTGCTGTCTTCATTCTACTATCCTTTATGTGCAGTGGTGTCGTACTGTCTGTTGCTGTCTTCATTCTACTATTCTTTATGTGTAGTGGTGTCCTACTGTCTGTGTTCTCTTCAAGCAACACACTTTTCCCAGGGAAAGCAGACCCTATTTCACTCAGAGAAATTTGTTGTGAGAAAAAGTAAGTCCGCATATTTCACTCAGAGAAATATCTTGAGGAAAAAGTAACAAGACTAGTGAAGTGTACTTAACTGTCTCATGTGAGAAATTACATTGTTGCCTCGTAAAAAAATAAGTAAATGAAACAGTTACACATTTATCATTTTTAGAAAAATCCCAGCTAGTCATTGAGATGAGACAATAAACTAAGGTCCCTTCTGCAGCATGCACTTGGCGCACTGAAAAAGAACCCATGGCATCATAATTGTTGTCCTCTGGCAAAATTCTGTAGAAGAAATCCATTCTTATAGGAACACATATATATGCATGCACTCGAGGTCTGGTTTAGCATGTTGGCTCATGCTTCCGGTCAGACTTCTTCCTAGTTGATGTGGTGCAGCGTTTATGGATTTGCTCTAACGGATCGATGTCTTTTTTGGGAAATTGAAAGTGAAGGACTCCATAACCGTGTGTTGCAGACGTTTGAAGATCTGGAAGACCACCTGGACGCAATGCCGGAGAACGAGGAACAGGACGAGAAGCGAGTCAGCAAACGTACTCAGCAGATGCAGTACGTCCTCAAGTCGGCCTTCACCTTCAACGAGCAGCTGTCCTTCAAAGACATGACACGGAACCTGAACCGCAAACAGGTGACCTCGCGCTTCTACACCTTGCTGGTGCTCAAGAAACACCAGGTGGTTGGGGTGGAGCAGCAAGAACCGTTCGGGGACATTCTTATAACGGAAGGGCCAGACTTTGGTCGTGACTGTTAGTTCTGGTGTCACTCTCCACCACAAGGTGGCACTGTCGGGACTGTGTGTTCACCTGGGGGTGGTTCTTCAGGGCAACATGCTGTTGAAGACTTTGCTCCCACGTGCGTGTTTAATGTGCCCATTTATTTATTTGAGTGTGAAAGATGAGGACATGTATTTCTGTTTGAAAGTGGAACTGTATTGTACAGAGTGTAAGCTGTTCAGATGTTTCGGGAATGTTTGCTTTCTTTATTCTTACTTTCTTCATTTTTAGGTTCCAAAAACAACAAAAACCAATTTAACATTTCTCCAAAAGCCTGTTTCTAGACTGCACAGGTGAAGCTGAGTTGTTAATCACGTGCAGTTTATTGTACCAGCTCATCTTGTATTCATTCAAACTGTTCGGTGATTAACTTGTGATCCAGTGCTGTGGACTCCTTCACCAGTATTGCTCATCTTTGATCAGACACACACAAACCTTGTTCCTTTCAGAATATCAGCCTTAGATGAAGAAGAAGAAAAAAAAGAGATAAGTGCAGACCTGCTAACCTCTAAGTAGACTTGAAAGAAGTATTTTCATGATTTGATCGCAGCAACCCATAGTCTGACAGTCTCAGCACCAAAACTCAATTATAGGCCCACTGGCATTGTGAGGTAAGGAAATAGAGGCATTGCTGCATTCTTCCCCTCTCAGCTTGTGACGTTCTTTTTGTGCACATTTTCTTCAAGACAAGATGCAGTACTGGAGGGAAGTGAACTCAGAGGAAAATGAGGAGGGAACAGTTTAATTCTCTGGAATGGATGTGGAGAAAAAACTTAGCCGTATAAAGAGCACAGGATCAGGAGTCAAGATGGCTGCCGGAAAAAGAGAAAGCTTGTCAGGGATACAGAGGGGAGGTAACCTACTTCCGGGAGGTTATCGGCCATAGCTACTTTCATTTTCTCCGCATAGGCAGGTAGTAGTTTGCACAGGACAGGAATCGGATTCCCTGCTGGAGTCTGCACTGGTAGGTCACGGTAAGTATGTTAGATAAACGTAATTTTAGGAAAAAAAATTCCTGTCTGAGCTCTGTTTGGCTCAGGCCAATTACAGCTGTAGAATGGAAACTTCTATTGGTTGAAAGTACATCATCACATATGTGATAGGCCAAGTTACTGGCCACCTTCTTCCCTTTTGTGAGAGTTCAATTTGCTCACAGTATCGATTGATTTTATCAAAGGGATAATATTTTATCAAAGAGAAAAGAAACTCAGCTTGATTTTTGCTACTTCAGCATAGTGTTTTTATCGCGAATGTAGCAGTTTGAAGCTCATTGCAGCATGCTACACACAAACTGTTGTAGTTGCAGGTCTGCAGGTGGTATGCTTTAGTGACTTTTCATTTTTGTTATTTTAATGCCAGTTGTTTTGAGAAAGTTTTCTGTTCATGCCATTTTTGTCCAAGTGAATGAATTAAAACAAAGATATGTATGTTGATAGTCATACATTCTGCATTTGACATGTGCAATTTTACCATGAGATTTGTTAGTTTGATTCATGTTATTTGCCTCTTAAAGAAGATACATCAGTTATTGCTGGTTTTACAAGGTACAGATGTTCATTGAAACTGTAGATAAGGATTGTGAACAGAGTTATTCAGTACAGTGTCAAATTACATGGAAGGGATGCAGGAAATATAACATGTTCGCTTCCGTTTTTGTTGTTGTCATAAACAGCAGTCTGTATTCTGTTCATGTATCTTCAGTGTCTACATGGTGCTCTTATGTTTACTTTTTCTCATTTTGCATAGTCAGCCCTCTCCAGATGTGTACATTATCTGTTAAATGTGACATCCAGGCAGCATTGAGTATTGTGGAGATTTGACAGAAGCACAGTCTTCTTTGTTTCTGCGTATGGTATTGGTATTGGACAAAACTGAGTTGTCGCGTTCTTGGTGTTCACGTTTTCTGTCAAAGGGTTCAGGTGATAAGCTGTTTGGCGTTTGTCAGTAAGATGTCAAGTGCAGTGTTGTATGGTCTGACCAGGGCCAAGGATTAATAGTTTTTATGACACTTTTGCCAGCTTGTTGTTCAAGGGAGTTGTACACATAATTCTTTTCTACTATTTATATTTCAGCCCATTTTTGTTGATGCAGTGTTGTTGGGAAAGATGTTCATGCCGTCAGTTGTGTGTACAGGTCATTGAAAATTTCAGATCTCTCATCGATTTGTTTTCTTTATTTTCTTTCTTTCTTTTTTTTTCTTTTGCTTTTTTTGCACATTGTAGGTTCTGTGTTGTTGGGAAGGAATCAAACTCTGTCACTGAGCTTGTTTCATGAACCTGTATTTTACACATTGTTGCTTTTTTGTTGATGATGTTGGCAACATGTGTTCTTGGCTTATTGTGATGTAGTGATCTCTTGTTGGTTAACACTCACTGTGTAAAGATGTCTGTGTGTGATTCTGTGTAAACAGGGCGACCGGGCTTTACATCAACAGTGGGTACAGAGGCATTGTGTGTGTAAATGCAGATTTGGAAAGATTTGAGTTTCACTGCTAGTCTTTTTGAGGACCATGTACAGTGACCTTGACCATGCCCAGAAATTTAGTGATGGGTATTTTAGGCAAAGTGTTGAAATATTTAGTTTGAAATGGAGATGTTAGAAAATCAGAAAGAGTGTGATTATGTGACACTAGATAGGCTTGAACTGAAGTCAGGAGATATCAAATGAATTGTGTAATATAGTGTTGTCACAATCAGATAGGTATTGTTCAGTCTGAAATAAATGGGTGTCTGCAGAGAGGTCTCTTTTGATTATTCATCAGTATTGACTCTGCATTGCAAAGTTGTTTTTGCAAATGGCATTCAGATTTCAGTAACACCTGTATTCAGTTAGAGGTACATGGTCAGAATCATGGAGACTGGAGCTCACTTTATGCAGGAGCAATTGAAGAGTAAATTTTCCATTCATGAATCAGTCTCTGACATATATCAAAACCCTTAAGGATGCCCCATACGGCCAGCTTGGTGCAGACAACATCCATCGTCATCTGTCTTTTTTTGTCAGTCTTTATTTAAAACAATCCCCACCCTCACCCCAAAGAAGGCAGATTGAAGAAACAGTTGAACAGGACTTCGTATCCACTGGTTTTATGAAAATCTTGGTGAGAACAACAGAAAAGAACACTGAGAGTAATCCATATTCATTGTCAACTGGCAGTCATTGTGCGGAGATATGTGTTGGCAGAGATTCTCCTGTACATTGCTTGCAGTTGGTGTGTGGGCATCAGTGTAGACTTAACGGACTATTTTGCAGATTGGTATGGAGGTCCTTTTGTTGTTTTAGATGGAAATCTGTACAGTTATAATGTTTAGACATATTTCAGTTTGATAACTGACTTTCACAGTGAAAATGTGTCCCAGTGCTGCTTGATGAAGTTGTGTTGGTCTGTGTGGATTCGCCCAGTTATTGTGAGTGTGTGAGATAAAATATACACTGTACATTTGTCATGACCGGCACTGACAAAATGCAGAGCTTCAGAACCATGTGCAAGTTTCCGTTCATCACTTGGCCTGTCAGAGAGGCTGAGTCCGTGTAAGAGAGGGCAGTATTGTGCAGGTTTTCATAGCTGTTCAGCGTGTACACTAGTTAGTCCAGCATTGCTGATGGCTTTGTTTAATGGCAGGTTCTTTGTTTTGTGATTGGTGGGTATGTATTGTTTCTTCATTGTCTGGGAGTGGGTATGTATTGTTTCTCCATTGTCTGGGAGTTCTGGTGAGTTTAATTTGTTAGTTCTGTGTCGCCCATGGTGAAGGGAATGATGCTGTGTGTATGAAGAGAATACTTGTGTGTCGATACTGGATCATATGAAATGTCCTTTGTCAATCACAATTAGCATGTTGCACAACTCTGATAAATATCCTTTCTCTCTTCTCTTCCCTCTTTCAGCATTTTGTGGTTACGTTGTGCTGAAATCCTGCAGGTATAATTCTAGTTTTTAACAGTTTGTATTGTTAAGTTTATCAGAGTAACACTCAATAAGGTAGTTGATATGTGGAAATGTTAATAAACCCATCAGACGAAGAATGTAGGAGAGAGATGATGACTGTACCAGAACGAGCCATGGTACTAACCAGAAGATGGATTGTGTAGATCTTATCCACAACAGGTTAAAACCATCAGTAATTTCATTGCTTTTGAAGTCACACACAAGCAAAATACCTCCAGTGAGCAAGGTTCAGATTTAATCATTTTCCCCCAAAAAAAAACTGCAGAATGTTAAGAGAAAAACGTTTGGGAAACAGTATAATTTTGGTGTAAGCCAAATGGGGTCATTATTAGTCTATACATTCCATTTATGCTAACAAGGAGAATGATTTTACTTTTATTGGTAGTTGTTAGTCTGTAGATTCCATTTATGCTAACTTGGAGATTAATTTTACTTCTTTTTTTTTTTTAATTACACACAGGAATGTCAACTCTGACCCTAGCAAAGGAAATGTTATCAACACAGACCTGACCACTAGAGAAAGATTTTGTCCCATTACAATAATTTGTAAGTGTAGTGTAAATCCATGTCATACTGACCAATCCACTACGAAATCTGGAAGGGAAAAAAAACAACTGATCATCTGTCTCAAACCAGTTTGTCTCCTCCCCTTTCCTTTCAGCTGTCAGAATTTTGGTCTCTGAAAAGTGTACATTGAGAGAAAGCAGTTATGGTGTGGGTGTTGGCACCTTTTCTGAGTGTCCATCATCCATCTTCCTTCATTGACACATGAATTCAGTTTTAAATGTTGTGTACTCTTCTTGGGCTGTATGTGTGTGTTGTCTCCGCTGGACTTCAATTCAAATCACTGTCCAGTCTGGTAGGCACTATGTTTTCCAGTGATCTGATGCCAGAACAAGCACACAGGTACTTGTGTGTGTGTGTGTTGCTT
This sequence comes from Babylonia areolata, assembly GCF_041734735.1. NCBI lineage: Eukaryota > Metazoa > Mollusca > Gastropoda > Neogastropoda > Buccinidae > Babylonia > Babylonia areolata. The sequence continues at coordinate 11,620,377 of NC_134891.1, read as the reverse complement.
TCTGGTAATTATCATACTGTTCCCAAAGTAGAGTGTTGTTTCTATCACTGCCAGAGAGGATAAAAAACATCACCCATTGCCTGTCTTTTGCTCTGCACACTGTATTAAGATTGTATGTCATTTATTCCCCCCAAAAGTTGGACTGTTGACAAGGAAGCGATAAATTAGTTCCAACTAATTGTCATTGATCAAATCCTATAGACAGTACTGTTAACAAGGAAGTGTTGAATTTGTGTTAACTCATCACTTTGGACTTCGGTTTGCTGCATGCATTCTTTAAAAAAATATTTAAAAAAATAAAATGGAGCATCTGTTGAAAGTGCAGGTACAAAAAAAAGCACAGGTGTACATTGATATAAAATTTTCAAAGTATGAAAATAATTCAGTCCTCAGAACTGTTGACTCTGATAAGACGACTTTAATTCGAACATAATTTGTAAGTAATTGTTACTGTGTTTGGTATAAATATGGATGTTCTGCTACTTGGTTTGTACAGAAAACATGTAAATTTCAGGATCATTTTCAGTGGAACCGTTCATTTTCAACTTGTAAAACATGCTCAGTAAGCAAGCTGAGAGTGGGTTCAGTGTTTTTACCATGCTGCAACAGAGTGGAATTCAGATTTTGTTATCGTAATTATACTATGTTATGGATGTTTCCTTGAACATTTGTGAACAAAAATATTAAAGAAATGGCCTTTCCAAAACAACCTAGATGTGTGTGATATCTTTTATTGTTTGGATATGAAACAAGTTTATTTTAGTTTTTTATGGGCGGTTGTGAATTTCACATGAACAAATAATACACACACAAAAATACAGAACACATATGTGCTTGTGTCTAAGTGTACCTCACACATAAAAGTGTGTGTCATGATGTGACCTTTTTTTTTTTTTTTCAAGAAATATAACATGATTTGGTTGAGAGGTGACTGGTGGGTAATGAATAAAAGCACTTGTTCTATAGATTGACTTTACTGCCCGCAATGGACAGCATTTTTCCATTTCTTGTGTGCACAATAACTTGATGATCGAGGATGCATTACAGACATTTACTATTTAACTGGGCACAGAGTAACACAACTTGAATGAAAGTTATATTTCATATACTGTTAGTATGAGGGTTCTTGGAACTGTGGGACTTATGAGACAGTGATAGAGACTTCACTTTTGAGCAAAAAGGGAATGGGCTTTGGCTGAAGTCCTTCCAGAAACTGTGTTGCATTTGTATGTCAACTTCCATCAGAGTTGGTGAAGAGAAAGCATGAATAAAAAAAAATTTAAATTTTTTTTTTTAAAAGTGACGACTTGTGAGCCAAGAAATGATCGATCATTCTCACAGATTGTGATCGATCATTTCTCACAGATTGTGATCTTGACAAAACATGGATCCTTTCTGAAGATAGTGATCTTGACTTGAGGTCAAATTGTGAATCGTTGAAACCATGTTTGACTCGTCAGAGATTATTTCCACTGATTTTTAGACTATCATTTCACGGAATAAAATCAGAAATAGAATTATATTTTTGGAAACAAAAACATACACTCTTGGTGTTCTGATCCTAAATGGTGGATGTTGGACACAACAGTACACACGAATACCAGTACACACGAATACCAGTGGAAAGGTGAACATGGAAGCTACAGACTTAAAACACAGAACCAGCAGCTTGTTTTTACATGGTTCACAAAATGCAAAGGACAACCAGCTGCTTGTTTTTACATGGTTCACAAAATGTTAAGGACAACTTGGGAACCGTTGCTGTCTTCTCCATGGGGCAATGTGAAATGGTGCTGAATTTCCTGCAAACACCAGTGAGTGTGACGTATGGAATGAGCACCATTCATAAACAAGTGTTTTCTTGCACATGCACTTCCATTTTTTTACGATGAATAAACACAACAATCGTTTATAAACCATTGATAAACATAACATTTTCGGCTGAAACATATTTCAAAGACATCAAGTTGTTCATAGATACATATGTGCCTCAAACAGCCATTTAGTGTCTTCAGCATCAGGCCAGTGGTGGACCACGTGCAGTGTGCATAATTAAAATCTTTAAAAAAATTTTTTTTATGAAAATGTAATGAAATTTCCTGCCTATAATCTGACCCATGCGTCTAATAGGCTGTATGCGCCCCATCTGTGTCTGAAAACTAAATTCTGACAACCATGAGCAGCCTGACACGACAAACTCAATATATGAGAACATTGTTGATCACAGTTAACGCTCACAATCATGCTGAACAGCGACACTTCAGTCTTAACACTTTGATATGACACGGTTCATGTTCACTATCGAATCAAATGGAAACCAAATCGCATACTTCAGAAACTTTCAATTGAACGTGATCACAGTTCATCCCAAGGCCATGAAAAAGATGTCTAAGATGGGGATAAATTTATGGCGTCAAATTTGAGGAATTGGAAGTGAACTGATCGTTTTTTGAAAGTTAAGCAGAACACAAAGCAAAATGGCAGACGGGGCTGAAAAGCAGGGCTAGCAGACTGGATTCTGATTGAACAAACTATGAACCTGGGCTTTACAACTGTGTACATTTGACTGCAGGCTGTAAAACTGTAAAAAATAAAATGGTCCATAACTTTTTGTGGAATGTGTACACATGCAAGGGCCCAACATTAGTTTTCCGTCACCGGAAATGGTACTGCTGGTGAAAAAGTTTGCAGTTTCTGTGAACTGAGTCTGTACCAACTTACTGTGTGCATACACATATTCACACATGCATTCACAAAATAATTTCATGCACACACATACCCACACACACAGACAACTGAGAGCATCAAATTCATTTATATATTCACAATCCACAAAAGAAAAAAAGAAAAAGAAAACAAGCATAATTATTACAACACCGTTGGCAAGAAGCGCTTGCATTCAAACATACATACATACATACCAAGCCCACCCTCCATGACAAAATAACCAGCATTTTCTTTTTCTCAGCCATACATTTTATGATACAAGGTAATGCACCACATGCATCTTCTGAATGAAAGTACACGTGACTGATATGTGGATAATGACCCAGTTTGTCAACCTCCAGACCTCATCCCCCACTTGAATATCCACTCACACACACATGTTTGTTCACATGCATGAACACTGATTGTTTTTTCCCTCCACGGCAGAGTGGTCCCCGATCCGCCCTTCTTGTCTAATATCACATAACAGTGAAAAGTGAAACTGAAGAACAATTGGACACACACACACACACTCTCTTTCATACTTTCCTCTGCCCGCACTACTGAAGAACAATTGGACACACACAAACATACACTCACTCTCTCTTTTTCATACTTTGCCTGCACTACTGAAGAACAATTGGACACACACACATACACACACACGCTCTCTCTCTTTTTCATACTTTACCCGCACTATTGAAGAACAATTGGACACACACACACACGCTCTCTCTCTTTCATACTTTACCCGCACTACTGAAGAACAATTGGACACACACACACACTCTCTCTCTTTTTCATACTTTGCCTGCACTACTGAAGAACAATTGGACACACACACACACTCTCTCTCTTTTTCATACTTTGCCTGCACTACTGAAGAACAATTGGACACACACACACACACTCTTTTATAACTAAGTTCAACAAAGATGTCAGATGCATATGTGGAGAACATATATCTAACAACCATATAATATTCGAATGTCAGAATCTAAAATTTTTTTTTGCCAGACTTCACCAAAAGTTCTTTTGAATGTGTTGTTAACAATTTCAATATGTTATTTGCTGTTGCAGGAGGTTTGCTGCGTAGTCCAATAGGACATTTGTTATAGTTGTTTGATGTTGGCGTTTATAATGTTTCCATTTTCCCTAGCGTTGTCTCTCCCTATTCACCCTCCACACATACACACACTTTTACCCCCCACCCCCCTCCACAACCCCTACCCCCACGGTTTTTGTTTTTGTTTTGTTTGTTTTTTTTCCGTCTAATATCACTTCAAGTGGAAAGACGTTAAACTGAAGACGAACACACACTCTGTTTCTCTTTCATCCTTTCCTCTGCCCCCACTACTGAAGAACAATCGGACACACACACACACACACTCTCTTTTTCATACTTTACCCGCACTACTGAAGAACAACTGGACACACACACACACACACACACACGCACACACACACTCTCTCTCTCTCTCTGTCTCTCTTTCATACTTTCCTCTGCCCCCACTACCCTATCCTTCCCACAAACGTACAAAAAAAAAGGAAGAAAATCATAAACAAAACAGAGCTTGCATGAGCCAAACAAGCCACTTCTGCGGGGAAAAAAACAAGCAAAAACAAACAAAAGCCCAAATCAGAAAACAACCAAACAAATAACCCTGTATGACCCTTTCCAAATAGCTGGAAAAGAGACTGAGAGAAAGTGTACTGTAAAATTTTTCAAGAATTGCACTGCTCAAGAATACATTGCATCAAAACATGCAGTCTCTTCAAATAACCGATCAGAAGTCTGCATGTTTCATACATATTCAATTGGTTGATAAATGTGGATGAATTTCAATGTTAACGCCCTTTTTTTTTTCTCCTGTACATAACATAAAGACAGTCACTATGGGCATGCTTTTTCATGAGACATGTTTTGTGATATGTTTTTTGAGACAAAATGTTTTTGGACATGATTTCTTGTTGAAAGATGAAATAAACTGACATGAAAGCAAATTATTTTCAAACAAATCATCAATTAATGGACAAACTAGCAAATAACAAATTTCTTGAAAATATCAAAAAGAACTTGGAGCACTAAATAGAAAAGATAAAATAAATTGACATGAAAGCATATAATTTTCAAAAAAATCATCAATTAATGGACAAACAAGCAAATAAAAAAAAAATTCTTGAAAACATCGAAAAGAATTGGGAGCACTGAATATATGATTTGCCCAAACTCCCAAGACAGCGTAATTGTGTAATCGGTATCAGCTGCTTTCATTCTCATTGAGAACCAGACTAGAGAAATACAGACTGGCCACTCACACTCACACATTCATACCCACATTCACACACACCCATGAACACTCCAGAACATGAATAGTCCAAAAGGAAAGAGATCTAGACAAATGAAATATCACGATAGCCATGTACAAATTGAAAATCTTACGAGTCCCTTGATTTGGGATTCCTTAATTTCGCTCCACTATGTTTGGACCACCACTCCACAAAAGATCATGATTTGACCAGCAAAAAATATATATTTCTGTTTAATTAAGCAACTCCCTGGTCAGCGGGATTGCTGCAGTATTCTTTAAGCATACACACACAGTTCATGTTGTCAGCGTGAAACAATCTCCATAAATGGCTTCACCATCAGCCTGTCGATGGTGACACGAGTCAGTTCTGTTTGCCCAGCTCTCGGGCTTTGAGAGTAGCTGCCTCCACAGCGTCGATCAAGGTGCTGCGGAAACCATTCTTTTCCAGCACATGAATGGCGCTGATGGTTGTGCCGCCCGGGGAGCACACTTCGTCCTTCAGCTGCCCTGGGTGCTTGCCTGTCTCCACCACCATCTTTGCTGCTCCCTGAACACACACAAAGGCAGACAGGAATTTTAGAAAATGTCACCATTTTTCTTTTCTTTCTTTCTTTCTTTCGTGTTTCTGTCCATCATCATTTACACTGTTCTCAGTGGCATTGCTCCTACACTGCTCATTCTGATTCCCCCATACACGGCCACACCCTGGTTCGTCTGTCACAGTTCCAGCGTTGGCACAAAGTCCACATGCTGATAATTGCCCCAATGATCACCAAAATGCACTTCTTATCAGAGCATGAATAATCATTATAGTGCTTAATAAAGAATGCATGATTATATTGTAATAGCTCTAAACAGAGCATGCATGATTACATTAGCTCTTAACAGAGCATGAACGATTATATTTGCTCTTAACACAGCATGCATGATTGCATAATAATAGCTCATAACACAGCATGCATGATTGTATTGAAATAGCTCTAAACACAGCATGCGTGTTAATATTTTAAAAGCTTTTAACACAGCATGCATGATTGTATTATAATAGCTCTTATCAGAGCAATAATGATTTTAATAGCTCTTATGAGACCATGCATGATCATATAGTAGCTCTTATCAGAGCATGCATGATGATGATTGTATTATAGCTCTTATCAAAGCATGCATGATTGTGTTATAATGGCTATTATCAGAGCATGTGCAGTTGTGTTAATAGCTCATAACAGAGCATGAATGACTGTAAAAAAATGAATTATACTAGCTCAAAACATGCTTGACTGTATTGTAATAACTTTGTTCAGAGCATAAATGATTACATTTATAACCTCTTATCAGAGCATGCATGATAGTATTTTAAAAGCTCTTATAGGAGCGTACATGAATGTATTATGACAGCTCTTATCAGAGCATCCCTGATAGTTTTTGAAGGTTTACTGAAAACTCCAATAACAGAAAACAACCAATGTGTCTGTCCTGACCAGGACCAACACCATCTCCCATGTTTTCTCTCTTTCTCTCTACATGCACACGCACACACACTCGCACACGCACACACACTCGCACATGCACACACACTCGCACACGCACACACACGCCTTTGAACTTCAACTGCTCCAAGACAAAAACAACAGTTGATAATCAATGTATTCTGTTTTTGTCACCTTCGCTCCCGGACAAAAGCAATGCTCAATAAGTACAGCCTGTGACCAGTGTCACAGATGTACCTGAGAAGAACCCCCCCTCCCCCCCCATCCCCCCAAAAACAAACAAACGAAAAAAAACATATCAAGGTCATATCAATATTTCACAGATCACATGAACTGGGGGAAAAAAAACAACAACCACACAGACACACACACAAAAAAGAACCCACAAAAAAACACAAAACAAATACAGTGTCACAGTCACAGATGCTTCTGACAAAGCAAGCGTGTGCCCCCCCCCCCCATCAAATTTGACAGTTGGGATCCTGGGGCAAAATATCTGGGAGGTCAGGTCATTATGAGTGTCCACAACAGTGACCTGTCATCCTTCCAAGATCACATGGAACGATAATATTCAGAAGATGCTGCTGATATACATGTAGTGGTAAAACCTGATCAGATTGTCAATCTCCGGGATCACGAGTTCAAAACTGCTGACCCCAAATACGACAGGAAGTGTTATGTTGTGCTGTATTGGATTACACTGTGTTGCATTGTATTATATTGTATTGTACTGTATTGTATCATATTGTACTGTACTGTACTGTACTATATTGTACTTCAGTCAAAGCAGATTCATGTGTGGAATGTGGGCAGTTCACCCAGGGGATAGCACATCCCATATCCTGGCACCAACTTGTATTTAAAAAAAAAAAAATTTCTATACATGTGTTTTCTATCAAAATGGGTTTTTCTACAGTATTTTAGCACGGATATCCCTCTTGCTGTCATGGGTTCTTTTTTATGAAAGACTAGCAGTAGTACCCAGACCACCTAACAAGGTCTTGTGAAGCATGGCAGTGAAAATCCTGATCTGTGCAGGAATCGAACCAGTGAATACTTGTGTCCTAGTCAGGTACACTGCTACTTGGCCACCACTCCATTGGGGCAAATGTTTCAAACAGATGGAAATGCTTTACTCGTTTTACTGCAAAGATTATAAGACAATCATACAGGAAATAGAGACACACACTTAAGTCTTAAATATGGCATCAATGCCAGCTGGAAGGAAGAACTAACTAGTTTTGGTTTGCATGTCTCATTATCAATCTTTTTTTTTTCTTCTTTACTTTCTGTGTGTGTGTGTGTGTGTGTGTGTGTGTGTGTGTGTGTGTGTGTGTGTGTGTGTGAGCAAGTGTATACATGTATGTACATTTGTACACACTCGTAAGTGTACATATGAACAATGACAGTCATTTAATTCAGACAACACAATACATACAGAAATGACTGACACACAAAGAAAGGGAACCAAATACACTCAACAACCAGCCGTCTCCATGTCTGCATGCATGCATGTCTTAAAAAAAAAAAAAAAAGTTCAGGCAGCTGACTGCACACACTGAAGTTTTCTCTCTCTTGCAAATACCTCCCCCTCCTCCCTCCCCTTCTCTCTCACAGTGAGTGCGTGCAGGAATACTCCCCCCCCCCCCCCCCCCTACACTTGAACTGGCGTGAACCCTAGTGTATTGACCACACCAGCCTGCAGCAATCCTTCATGCCTGTGGGATGATGAAACACCCCAGCAATGCTCAACAGTGAGGGAGGGGGGCGGGGCAGAGGGTTAGACGGGGATGGGGGTATAAGCTTTTCCAGATGCCTACAATGTTGAACTCTAGAAAAAAAATAAGGTTTTAAGTTAATCAGTGGCAGCTTTCAACCAGATGATGAAATACCCCGTCTGCATAGGCGGCACTATCCAAATTGTGGTGCACACATCTTTCTGACTGCTGACACTTGGGTGATGCAATGTCTGGTAACCATGGCTCAGAAGAGCTCTCCAACTGGATGATGCAATGATCAGAAACCTTGTTTACTTGCACCAATACTGTCTGTGCCCTGTGTGTGTATGCATGTGTGGGGAGGGGGGAGAGGCAGGAATGTTTATATGTATACATGTGTGTATCAATGTGTGTTTAAAAATGTATGTATTGTGTTCGTGTGTGTGTGTGTAGTTTTCTTGGTACATTATGGTGTGTATGTTTAACACTGCGACCAATGTAAAGTGTTATGTATAATAGTATGTGTTTTGTAAAGCATCTACAGCAGTTTTCTGGATAGACTGCTGAATAAATGCCCATTATTTCCATCATGTTTACTTGCACCTACACAGTCTGCAATGCTTACTTGCACTAAGCAGTCTCTGCCATGCATCTACAGTCTCTACCATGTTCACTTGCACAGGTCTACAAAGTCTCTGCCATATTTACTTGCACCTACAGACACTGCCACTTGCACCTACAGACACTGCCATGATTACTTGCACCTACAGACACTGCCACTTGCACCTACAGATACTGTCACTTGCACCTACACACACTGCCATGATTACTTGCACCTACAGACACTGCCACTTGCACCTACACACACGATTACTTGCACCTACAGACTCTGCCATGATTACTTGCACCTACAGACACTGCCACTTGCACCTACAGACACTGCCACTTGCACCTACAGACACTGCCACTTGCACCTACAGACACTGCCATGTTTACTTGCACCTACAGACACTGCCACGTGCACCTACAGACACTGCCACTTGCACCTACAGACACTGCCATGATTACTTGCACCTACAGACACTGCCATGATTACTTGCACCTACAGACACTGCCACGTGCACCTACAGACACTGCCACTTGCACCTACAGACACTGCCATGATTACTTGCATCTACAGACACTGCCACTTGCACCTACAGACACTGCCACGTGCACCTACAGATGCTGCCACTTGCACCTACAGACACTGCCACGTGCACCTACAGACACTGCCACTTGCACCTACAGACACTGCCACATGCACCTACAGATGCTGCCACTTGCACCTACAGACACTGCCACTTGCACCTACAGACACTGCCATGTTTACTTGCACCTACAGACGCTGCCATGTTCACTTGCATCAAAACAGTCTTTACAATGTTTACTTATACCTACATAGTCTCTGCCATGTTTACTTGTACCAACAGTCTTTGCCATGTTCACTTGCATCTACAGAGACTGTGCCATGTACACGTGCACCTACACAGACTGTGCCATGTTTATCTATGCCTACACACACTTTGCCATGTTCACTTGCACCTACAGACTCTGCAATGTTTACTTGCACCTAAACACACTCTGCCACGTTTACTTTCACCCACACACACTCTGTCATGTTTACATGCACCTACACACACTCTGCCATGTTCACTTTCACCCACACACACTCTGCCATGTTCACTTTCACCTACACACACTCTGCCATGTTCGCTTTCACCCACACACACTCTGCCATGTTCACTTTCACCCACACACACTCTGCCATGTTCACTTTCACCCACACACACTCTGCCATGTTCACTTTCACCTACACACACTCTGCCATGTTCACTTTCACCTACACACACTCTGCCATGTTCACTTTCACCTACAGACTCTGCCATTTTCACTTGCATCTACAGATTCTGCAATGTTTACTTTCACCTACAGACTCTGCAATGCTTACTTGCATCTAAACACACTCTGCCATGTTTACTTTCACCTACAGACTATGCAATGTTCACTCATTTTCACTTGCACCTACAGACTCTGCAATGTTCACTTGCACTTACACACCCTCTGCCATGTTTACTTTCACCTACACACACTCTGCCATGTTTACTTTCACCTGCAAATACTCTGCCATGTTCACTTTCACCTACACACACTCTGCCATGTTTACATGCACCTACACACTCTCTGCCATGTTTACTTTCACCTACAAATACTCTGGCATGTTCACTTTCACCTACACACACTCTGCAATGTTTACATGCACCTACACACACTCTGCCATTTTCACTTGCACCTACAGACTCTGCAATGTTCACTCATTTTCACTTGCACCTACAGACTCTGCAATGTTCACTTGCACTTACACACCCTCTGCCATGTTTACTTTCACCTACACACACTCTGTCATGTTCACCTGCACCTACAGACTGCAATGTTTACTTTCACCTACACACACTCTGTCATGTTCACCTGCACCTACAGACTGCAATGTTTACTTTCACCTACACACACTCTGTCATGTTCACCTGCACCTACAGACTGCAATGTTTACTTGCACCTACACACCCTCTGCCATGTTCACTTGCACCTACTGACTCTGCCATGTTTACATGCACCTACAGACTCTGCCATGTTCACTTGCACCTGCACACACTCTGCCATGTTCACTTGCACCTATACACCCTCTGCCATGTTCACTTGCACCTACACACACTCTGCCATGTTCACTTGCACCTACAGACTCTGCCATGTTCACTTGCACCTACACACACTCTGCCATGTTCACTTGCACCAACAGACTCTGCCATGTTCACTTGCACCTACACACCCTCTGCCATGTTCACGTGCACCTACAGACTCTGCAATGTTCACTCGCACTTACACACCCTCTGCCATGTTTACTTTCACCTACACACACTCTGTCATGTTCACCTGCACCTACAGACTGCAATGTTTACTTTCACCTACACAAACTCTGTCATGTTCACCTGCACCTACAGACTGCAATGTTTACTTGCACCTACACACCCTCTGCCATGTTCACTTGCACCTACACACACTCTGCCATGTTCACTTGCACCTACTGACTCTGCCATGTTTACTTGCACCTACACACACTCTGCCATGTTCACTTGCACCTACAGACTCTGCCATGTTCACTTGCACCTGCACACACTCTGCCATGTTTACTTGCACCATCAGTCTCTGCCATGATTACTTGCATCAAAACATTTTTTCCAATGTTTACTTATACCTACACAGTCTCTGCCATCTTTACTTGCACCTACAGACTCTGCCTCATCACTTGCACCTAAAGTCTATACCATGTTCACTTGCACCTACCGTCTCTGCTATGTTTACTTGCATCAACATAGTTTCTGCCATCTTTCCTTGCATCAACACAGTCTTTCTTCTTCCCAATCTTTCTTCTTCCATCTCTGTCTCTCATGCACACACAACCACATGTATGGGCATATGTATACAAGCATAAGTACATGTGTGCCTTCTTTCTCAGTGTTCTCACTTATCAAAGTTGTGAAGAGAAGTAAAGACCCCAAAGTTGTGAAGAGAAGTAAAGACCCCCACCTCTGCAGCAGCTGACTACACAGACAAAACACACATGCATTCACACATTCTCTCCCCACCCCTCTTCCTCTATCACTCTCTCTCTCTAAAACTCTGAAGGACTGACATGCTCATTTTCCAATCACACACATTCATATGAACACACAAGCCCACACACACGCACACACACCTACACACTTACACATACACACACACACACGCGCAGAACAACCTGCTGACTCACCAAAAGGGTCTGGGCAGCCAGCTTGATTGCCATGTCACGGGGCATGCCCATCTTTACACCACCATCAGCCATGGCCTCAATGGCTGTGAAGGCCTGAAACATGTGCACACAGCCGCCACCACATCAATGCTACATTTCATCTACTGCTTGAATAACTTTGTAGGCTTGATGATAACCATAGAAAAGAGAAGAGAGAAAAAAATGTTGTAAACCATAATATACACGAAATGTGTGAATCAGCAGAAAACAGACAGAAGAGCAGAAGTAATAATGGCAAAAATGAACAACAACAAACTTGTAATGTGTTCTTTCATTAATAGACAGCTGCTCAGCCAGTGAAGGGACTTGAAAAGAGGTACAGTAAGTAAGTGGAATGATGAAGCTTCCATGCAAAAGACCAGCCTGATGGAAGTTTATTTTGTAGCTGAGTAACAATGCACATATGGAGAGCCAGAAAGGCACAGCATCCATCACAGCTGGACAGAACAAAGGCACTGAAGAGGGGTTGGCAGCTGGAGCTGAAAGAGACAGCTGGACCAAACTGGTGCATTTCAATACACAAAGAGGAAAACAGTTTTGAAACAAGCATACTGAAGGGCACACCAGAACTAATCAAATAATGTACCCTAAACTTCTCATTGATGAACTAAATGTTCATCATGTGAACATACTTGTAGGCTGCTGGTTTCTGAGGAAATTAATGCAAGATATAAGTTTTCGAAGTTTAATCAATTCTGCACAATTCTGACCACTAAACTCCATCTTAAGAGAGTATCAGTATAATTTTACGGCAAGAAGCATGGTAAAAATCATCCACTGCTTGAATAATGTTGCCTTTCTAAACTAAGTCTCTAAAACTAATGTTTTGAATTTACACTCAGTTACAGATAGACAACAAAGGTTACAGTCTAACACAAACCATCACAGCACAGTAGTGTACATGTGTGTATTATCAACAACAGGAAGATTGCAGCAAAATCTCTGTCAGAAAGAAAGATAACCACTGTCTGTAGAAAGACAGAATACCACTGTGTCAGAACCACAGAATACCACTGTCAGTCAGCAACAGAATACCACGGTCTGTCAGAACCACAGAATACCACTGTATGTTACAGACACAGAATACCACGGTCTGTCAGAACTACAGAATACCACTGTATGTTATAGACACAGAATACCACTGTCTGTCCGAACCACAGAATACCACTGTCTGTCAGCAACAGAATACCACGGTCTGTCAGAACAACAGAATACCACTGTCTGTCAAAAACACAAAATATTACTGTCTGATTTGGGGGCCTCAGCCAGTTCCTTTGAGAGCTGGACTGACAACTCCTAAAATTTCCTGAGCAACATTGCAGATATCTGTATTTTGTGGATCCTACTCATGCTGGCATCAGGAATAACATGAAAAAGAACGAGTCCTGTCCAATCATGTTGTCAAAAAACCAAGATCAGATCATATCTCAATAGCATCATCCTCAATATTGTCATCAATGACCATAAGGAAAAACTGCTTAAAGATCACTACTCTCTTCTTTTTCTTCGTTCGTGAGTTGCAACTCCCACGTTCACTCGCATGTACACGAGTAGGCTTTTACGTGTATGGCTATTTTTTACCCCGCCATGTAGGCAGCCATACTCTGTTTTTGAGGGTGATCACTACTCTGATGGTGACGCCACAAAGGTTTCACTTTCATGTACAGTGGTTTGAGTCAAGAACTTACAGCACGATGATTCACAGTGTTGCTGGAGAGAGACAGTATGACCAAAATATGTGTAAACTTAATGTAACATACAGAGAAGAGGAAGAAGACAGAGAGAAAAAAAAAAAGCTGTAACCTCAATACAGCTTCCCATTCACTCTCATTTGTTTTGTGTTGAGTTCTTCCAATTTTGTTGCTGAAGGAACATACTCTCCAGACCAAAGGATGTGTAAACTCCATCACACACACACACACACACACACACACAAAAGAAGAGAACCCCCTCTCCCCACCCCTCTCCCACCCCTCCGTCGCCCCCATAAGTTGTCAAATACTCACATAGGCAGGGCCTGACCCGCTCAGCCCTGTGACAGCGTCCAGAATCTTCTCAGTGCCCTGTTCGCACAGCCCCACGCTCTCCCACAGCTTGGTGACCAGATCCCGGTCACGCGGCTTGGCCGCTGAGCCACAGGCCACTACAGTGGCCCCTGCCTGCACCAGGCATGGCGTGTTGGGCATCAGGCGGATCACCCGAGTCCCAGACGGCAGCAACTGAGAAGGGGACAGTGGGGAAAGTGAAGATGTGTACATTCCATAGATTTCTTCATTTCTAAAATTTATTTAATCAACCCTCCTGCAGTCATTCCTGCCACAGCCAAACACTAGGAGTGAGTTTCTCTGTGAAATATGTGAATGTAAGAGGGTTAATAATGACAGTAAAAATGTCCAGGCAAATCGAAATGTTCACATCTGAAAACGTTTCAATACTATAATACAAGTACTTCCATAATAAACACTGAATTTCACTGAATAATTTCATAATATACAATGAGCGCAATCACAACTAAAAAATGTATGACACCATTTCTATGCCCTGATCTGATTAAGGATTGACAACTGGGAGGTTGCCCATTCAAAGCACATAAGAAAGAAAACACTTCATACTGTAAGTGGATGCTGTCCATCAGTACCATTTATCACACAATTACTCATGTGCTGTGGGTCAAACAAGACACCAAGTCTAACAGCTAAAGTGACAACTATCAACCACTTTATAAATGTGCTTTCCAGAGTCTACTGCTTAAATATCCTGAAGAAAACAATACAAAACAAAAAAAAATCAGCTGTATGTATCTGATACCTGAGGTGTAGAAGAGTCTTAGACATCATGAAGAAATCAAAGATTACAACCCTGTCATTATCTCCAGGGCATCATTCCTATCATCCTCATCCTGATCACTTATGAACAATTATCTCACATTCGATGGTCAGTGGATCTGCCAGCAATGCTGTTTTGTAAACCCCAGTTCTTTACCATATCCAAGTCTGTGGTGAGTCAATGTTGATGTCTTCAGTTTTAGCTGATTCATGGTGACTATCCTTGAAGAGGGACATGGTGACTATATGAGTAAAATATCCAATCCAGAGGAAGATGGCAGAATGGTTAAGATGCTTATCTGCCAATACAGTATCTGTGAGGGTCTGAGTTCAAATCCCAGTCTCACCTTTTTTCCAAAATTTGACAGGAAAATCAATATAGTAATTAGTATACAGTCATTTGGATGAGACAATAAACTGACGTCCTGCGTGCAGCACACTTGGCACCTTCATAAAGAACCCATGACAACACGTGTTGTCCTCTGGCAAAATTCTGCCAAAGAAATCCACCCTGACAGGAACACAAACATGCATGCACTCAAGGCTTAGGCACACTGGGTTTGGCTGCTGTCAGGCACCTGCTGTAGCACATGATGGATTTGTCCAAATGCAGTGACACCTCCTCGAAAAAAGTGAAACAGAAACTCCAGAGGGGACCCTGTGACGCCTCCTTGAAAAACTGAAACAGAAACTCCAGAGGGGACCCTGTGACACCTCCTTGAAAAACTGAAACAGAAACTCCAGAGGGGACCCTGTGACACCTCCTTGAAAAAAACAACTGAAAACAGAAACTCCAGAGAGCACCCCCGTGACACCTCCTTGAAAAACTGAAACAGAAACTCCAGAGGGGACACTGACTGGCTCACCGACCAAGAAAGTCATGGCTAACGGTCATTTTGTCGACCAAGCAGTTAGCGAATTACAGGCATTAGCATGTGTCTTTGCAACCAACCTCCTGGGGCAAACTGACTGAAAACAAGCACAACTGATGGTCACAGAAGTGACTCCATTTCAGTGCAAACTCTCCCTGCTTGATAACCTCATTCAATATATTGCCAGACACCACTGATAAGCTTCCTGTGCACTGCTGGTTGTGGGCAAAGTGAACCTGGAGTGGATGAATGGAATGACCACAATGACAATCAGTGTGAGAAAAGAAAGCATGGAAGATTTCTCTGCTTAATTAACACAAAAATCAACAAAGGAAAAACACACACATGCACCAAGACACAAACCACAACAAGAACAATCAACAACAATAACAATATACCTGTTCTATCGTGGACAGCGGGATGCCAGCCGCGATGGACACAACCAGATTGTTTTGTGAGACAGCTGAGGAGACTTCCTCCAGCACTGGCCGCATGACATTTGGCTTGACCGACAGCACCACCATGTCACTGCGGCTGACCACTTCACGGTTGTCTTTGGCAATGTTCACCCCAAGTTCCTGCAATTGTAGTCTATTTTATTTAGTAATTAATTAACAGGGTACAGTTCTATATATTGGTATACATGTATATAGTAAATATAAACATATCTAAAAAAAACAACAACAACAATACATATATCTTTGGACGAGTTGATAAACCAAGGTCATTTGTGTGCAGCATATGCTTATTGTACACAAAAGAGCCCACAGCAACAAGAAGGCTGTTCCTGTCAAAATTCTGTAGATAACTCCACTTAGATAGGAACAAATAAACTTGTAGTAGTTGTAGGCAGATGAAAATAAAAAATGATACGTGGCACTTTCACAAAGAGAAATCTGTTGTGGTGAAAGCTAAAAAATAGTAATACAATATGGGTATACATATATATAAATATATATATACACAGAGAGAGAGAGAGAGAGAGAGAGAGAGAGAGAACACTGAACACTGAAATGTTTAATCATGTCATTAGCTGAAAAGCTCTGGTGACATAGTAGATACTAATCAGAACAAAATGGTGCAAAATAGATGAAATGGAACAGAAAGGAAAAAACCAAAAAAAACAAAAACAGAATTGAAACAACATAAACTAATTAGAGATCTGCGACACTTTAGGACTTTGTCATTAGCTTAAAAGTACATGTGACAGGGGGTAATTTGCCTCTTTTTCAGTCGTTCGTCTCACTCCAAGGTTTGGACAGTACACAGAAAACAAAGTACAGATAAATCATATAATAAATATTCACGCATGTAACACTGACACACATCATATCAATACAAACCCATACTAATTTACATATAAATCATATAATAAATATATACACATGTAACATCAAAACCCATCATATCAATACGAACACATCAAATATTTACAATGTTGAGATTGACCATCCAAACATAGCCCTTCCTTTTTATCTATGTTTTTTTCCACATACAACCCATACTAATTTTAACTGATTGAGTATTTGGACTGATGATTGACGTTTTCCGTATATTTATTGCCTCAGATACTTATTTTGCAAGTGAAAGTATCATATCTTCATTTTCTGTTATCAGTATGCCGAACAAATCTTTTCTCTGCGCTGTAGCTATATTGAAAATGGTGCAGTTTTTTCATAATTGATTGAATCTTTTGCAGTTAAATACACATTGGGCAAGGAGATGCTACGTCTGAATCAAACCATCTTCTGTTGGCATTCACTGATTCAGTCCGAGTGCTCTCAATCTGAGCTTCGCAAAACAGATTTTATGCCATTTATTTGTTATAATCTTAATATACTTCTCTCTTTGAAATATTGATTTAAATGAATAGAACCATTTATACCTATCATTGCTCTCTATTTCTCCATGCCAGTTTTGATTGTAACATGCTGTAAGTCTATCTTAAATTCTGATACAAAACTGCTCTCGTGCCCTACTCCTTGGCACATCCAAACATGTTCCGTTAGTGTTTTCTTGATGTGGAATACCCAGTTCTGTTTGCCCTTCCCCTCTTGCAGTAGCAGCATCTCGTATGCTTGTCTACACAATCATAATGTTGGCAGTCTTGTTAGTTTGAGCCAGTATTTTATACATTTCACAATTGATCTAATATGCAATGGGTACCTGCCGGTTTTGCCATACATTATAGTGTTTGATGAGTGTAATGGGACACCAAGAAAGCACTTCACTGCAAATGTATGTACCTTTTCCATTTGGTAATTTAACATGAGTCCCCATGTTTCCGCTCCATAGTTCAAGGCTGGTTCAATTTGTCATATGTATCGAAAAGTTTCCAGAAAAGCTGTGCGTCAGTTGCACGCAGTCTCCTGAGTGATTTTATAATTTGGATAACATCTTTTTTCCTTCTTCTATTTGCTTCATCCCACACAGACGTCAAACTCAATTTTGTTGTGAATATATATATATATATATATATATATATATATATATACAGAGAGAGAGAGAGAGATTATGCATGTGTACATGTGTGTGTGTGTGTGTGTGTGTGTGTGTGTGTGTGTGTGTGTGTGTGTGTGTGTGTACACTACATAATTCTGTAAAACTCGGTGACTGTAAAGTTATTGGTACAGTGACAATACAGCTTCACACACACACACACATCTTATATATAACATATATAGATACAGATATTTCTAGATACAGATATATAGAATATGAGGCGACAGCATGAACATAACTGAAAAGTAAAGTCGTATTATGAAAAGGACACACATCAGAAAAGAAAGAAAAGACATATATATCCTGAAACACAGTATACTTGTGAACAAACTGAAATTGATGCAAAAATAAACCAACTGTTGACACTGTATAAGTATGAACAAAACAATTAAAACACTGAGCTGTTAGAGCCAACCATTTATACCAAGAGTAGACAATGCACACACACACACAAACACACACAATCTCTTGCTCTCTCTGTTCTTCCAAATTCTCAGTTGCATCTCCACTGTATCTCCTGATCTTAGATAAAAAGAAAATACTCAGTGCATACCTTGAAAGTTTCCCTCACTTGAGAACTTGGATCACTGATGGTGATGTTGTTTGGATGAACCAGACCTGTAGTGAAGATGGGGGTGTACAAAATTATTCAGAAATGAACCAGCAAACAGGCTTCATAATAAATAAATAATTGATCAACATTATTTAGTGACATCATCATCACCAACTTTTTCATCATCATCATCATCATTTCTAAAAAAATTACTATTGTTTATTTGTTATAATACTGATATCATGTTGTTTTTTCCAGTATACAATGGAAAACAAGAAAGAAAATAGTGACTGAAGGAAACGAACAATGAGAATCTAAGTTATAATGCATGTAATTGCAGCGTAAACTAATAGCACCTGCTAAGACTGCATCTGCCCCAAACACAATACATATTATGCACAAATCAAAAGTATGCCTATTTCAGTATTTGAAGACCAAAGCATTCAAGTGAATCAAGTAAAGCCTTTTTTTCTTACGCACATGGAGACATGTTTATTTGTTATAATACTGATATGTTGGTGGTTGTTTTTTTTACAGAATACAATAGAAAACAAGACAGAAAATAGTGATTGAAGGAAACAAACATAGTGATTGCATGGACAAGTAAATACATATTTAAAAAAACAAAACAAAACAAAACACACCAAATGATCACAGTAATTAAATGGATACAATGATAAGAAGCTAGCTCACACTCACAGTACATGTACTCATGACTCGTGTACAAAAAAAGATGCATACACTTTTGATCCACTGACAGACAGGCAGGCAGACAGGCCAATAAATATTTGACACACACACACACACACACACAGAGTAAACATGCATAATTGTATGCTTACAGTTACACTGATACTCTGATAGAACTTACTACATTACATTGTATCTCTCTCTCTCTCTATATATATATATATATATATATATGCATGTATACACTGACACAGAGATTATATTGTCTTTATTATTCTGGCATCTCAATTTAGAAAAAAATGTTTTCCTTTTCACAATGGTATGGTAGTCATAACCCCTTAATCACTGATACACAATACTTTGAAAAATCACGTGTAAAAAGTTAAGTGGAAAAAATTCTGACAACCTATTCTTTCTCTTGCATGCATCACACACACACACACACACACACATTATCAGAGTTTAGGTTTGGTTCAGGACACAATGGGTCATTTGGTTAATGGCCGATGACCAACATGAAATATATGCCCTATAACATGTATCTCAGCATGAGGGACCAAAACAAAATCTACCTGAACAATGTCATAGTGGAGGAAAATGAGTGCAGGTTTGTTCTATTTCACTGAACACCTAATCAAAGTTCAAAGTACAGATCTGACCCACAGTGATAATGAAAACAGGTGGCCAGGTGTTGATATGACCATCAGCACTGTGAAGATAAAGTGTAAATTAGGTATCAATAGAACCAGGACCTGACCTTTTTAAGTCTGACAAGTTGTGTAAAAGTCAAGGTCTAGATCATTGTCAGTCCTACATATAGCTGCCACCTCTCATTCTGATATGGATGTGTCCGAACGCAGTGACGCCTCCTTGAGCTACTGATCTCATTCTGACCTCTCATTCTGATAAGATCAGACAGCAAAAGGAAAATTTTCTGTTACTCAACCCTCATCTCACTTCTCTCCCACCACTCAATGATTCATAGCAGTTTGAATGTTTGAAATATTGAAAGCACACACTTTCATTTTCCATTATAAAGCTATGAGATAATGGAAATTAAATGCATACATTCAATCTGAAATGAGTAGAGTATATATATATATACTCATGCAACATGATGGTGGCGACTGTTGAGATGTAAGGCAAACAGACAGAAAAAGGAAAATATGCCTGTGGTATGTACAAACAGACCATAAAATCTATCATTAACATTGTATCTTTTATTCATAAATTATAAAATATGTTACAGTGTTTGACTAGGGCAGTACAGTTTGTCTAGTTTTAAGTTTTTAAAAAGTTTCATGCACAGGAACAGGCTTTCTGCCTGGAATCTCATCACTGAACTGAACTACATAGCTATGAGTATCACAGAATCAATACAGTGATTAAGTATTTTTATTTACCATCTAGCTCCCATTTGGTTTATCACAACCTTCATTAAAGATTTAAACTGCTGAAAGTCATCAAAATTATCAGAACTGCGATAAGTGTTGACACAAAACTCAACTGCGTACGAGTCAACCTAAGTTTAGTGTTTAGTCAGCCCTAGTTTTCAATCAGTGTCAGTGAAACTAGAGCACACCTTAACTTGGCTATCAAGTTCAAAACCCTGCCCCGAAAGTGACAACAGACCACTTAATTTAAAGGCTATAGAAATGTTTGAACAACACTCTGCACTGACAATGAAGTTGAAAGTTCGAATAACATACCGGACTTCACAAATCCTACCGACAGCGCACATGCCATTTTTCCTGCGCCTATAAACCCGACCTTTAGGTCGCTTGGTACTTCCACTGTAACTCCTGATGCCATAATGATATTTCAGGGATTTCAACAACGCGCTGAATCGTAGACTAATTAATCAGCAGAGTGCGACACCGGATTTTATATAATGCGACACGATACACCCTCGTGTCCAGCAAGCAGTCGACACGCATGCGCATACGCATACTGCCAGTTTTCAATCTTCTGCTGAAAGAGCTCGAACCAGCCGGCTCGATGAACGATTGACCACGCTGTTGAAAACAACGAAAACCATTATTTTACTGTAATTTTATTTCATAGGCCTTATACACGACAGAATTATGTCTGATGCTCTTCGTGACACATAATGATATCAATGAATTACTGACAAAAGAGACACAATTCCCTGATTATGATAATTATGTGAAACGTGCTCAGTTCTCAGTTTATCGAGATTGCTAGAAAAAGCCATGGGAACACACAACACGGAAGACAATCGTGATAATTATATGAAACACAGAAGCTGCCCTACAGACCCAGACAGATTTGAAAGGAAAAACAGAAGAAAAGAATGAATAGTTTTTCCAAAGTCAATCAACAAGTCAAAGCTGACGCAACTGCAATGAAATTGAAAGGCTTTTCGTTAAGCTTAAAGGCCCAGATAAGTTTGGTGAATCACATATATATCATAATCAGGCACTTATACGGTTCATTCTATTAATAAAGGGGTGTTCGTTGATCAGCTGGAAATGCGTGTACGTTTCCCAGAGGAAATGAAAACTGCTTGCCGTATCTTTTGAAAGCTTACTTGTCTTTTCAAATTCTTTTCGAACACGGCTAACTTGCAGTCTAGCAACATGTATGGTTGAGATATACAACTTTAACCCACCTGACCCGATGAAACTTCTTGCGATCGCTTGTGTCATTCTTCCTCCTCCGATAAATCCGACCATTTTGAGATTTTTGCATTTCACTTTCACGAAACAAAGCAACACTGTTGTTCGAAGCCGCTGACTGAAGCAGACGAAACAAACCTCACAGCTGATCGAGTGCAGAAAGCGCATGCGTCAATGCGGTTTGGTTCTCATTGGCTGACTTCTCTTCTCAGGGGAAAATCACGGCTCGCCGCATGTGGGTGGGAAGGAAACTTCCATGCGAACTGCATGTCAGCAAGCGCTGTTTTCCACACTGTATGGAACCCGACCCAGTTTTTCAGCTTTCTTTATCTCTCCACAGATGATTTCCCCTCCCCAGGCCGATCGATTCATTTCTTTAGCTAGTTCTCAATATTCCGACACAAAGCCTGATTTTTTCAAACATTCGCACGCTGGCACACGCGCACTCTGGTTTAGTCATTACACGAACTTCGTTATTATATGGGTGTTTTTGTTTGTTTGTTTGTCCCCCCCCCTCCCCCCACGGCCCCCTCCCTCCCCACTCCTTGTGGTATAAGGAGCTCTATGCTGTGTGTGTGTGTGTGTGTGCGCGCGCGTGCGTTCTGTTCTGTTCTTCCATCCATAAAGCAACCAACATCTGTGCACACTGGATACATTCATGTTTCCATAGTACTTTGTTTTGTAATAGACTAAATAAGCATATAAGAATGGTTTTTCATCTACTACTACTGTAGCAGTATCGTATGCTCCATGCAGTGGCGGCATCGCCTTTGCTCAGCAGCAGCTGGTATCACTGATTTAACAGTTGTGTGCAGTAAGGCCCACGTACATGCAGTGCCTGCTTTAATTACTTCTTGCATGTCTTAATTTTTACCGGTCACGGTGTGGCAGCTCAGTACAAAGACGCCGGAAGAGAGAGAGAATTGCAAATACCGAAACGTGGAAGCCATTGCACTCTTATGGTGCAGAAATTATTGTCCGGTTACTGACGATGTAATGTGCCAACGAAGTAGAAGTGAAACACTACCCACTGATCTAAAAACCTATTTTTAGATCAGAGCACATAGCACATGCACTTAAAACCTTCGTCCGTGCTGCGCGGCACCACAGGAAAGGTCAACGTTCGGTGGTGTGATTTACTCAACTGTGGGTCAAGGTCAAAGTCAGGGCTGAACAAGCCGGTGTAGCAATCTATTCGTACACACCATTCGTTGGTTTTCAGCCGCGGGGGGGGGGGGGGGGAGGGGGGAGAGTCAATCAAAGAGAAGATTTATCCCGGCCGGGTCTATCGGTCATAGACGCTATGATAACTCGTTACTAGGGTATTAGGGATACTATATACTGTCTATGGTCTGTCTTTGGAGACTAGCCAGGAATGACCATCAGGGATAAACGTCAGCTACAATCAGAACTTAACCGGACCCCCCTTCCCTGGATTTTAGACACCAACTGACCAATACCGCCCCACAACCCCCATAACGGATATGGGAGTCACAGTTCCAGGTTAAGCCGGCTTAAGTGGCTACTGGGGGTAAATTTGGCCCAACTAGAATAAATAGCCTACATGCTATCAAGGTAACCCCACACCCACCCCGGGCCCCCACGGCCGATTAATTTAATCATTTATGTTTATCTATCTATCTATCTATCTATCCATTCATTTATTTATTTGTTTCTTTTTGTATTTATATTATCCAATTGCTGTTGTTGTTGTCACGGTTTTTTCCACTTATTATTTTACTTTCTTGTTCGTATGTCCCTAACACAAACAGTCTTCCACCCCCTTCCCTCATTCCTGCCTTCTCACCCCCTGCCCCCCTTTCCCCTCACCCTTCCCTTTCACTGAGAGCCCTTTCTTTCCTTCACACACTCACACTGACAGTTCTACTCACCCTTCTTTGTTTTTTGTGTCCTTTTCTGTGACTTCATACTGAGCAAAAACCTAAAAAACAAAGTTTCCACCATAAATCTAGAGAAATGGTGTAGCAACTCATGTGAACTAGTGGGGGTGCGTCTCGAAAAACCTGACGGAATTCACAAAAGCATCGTGCTCATCAATGCCTATGTTCACCCAGGAACCTGCACAACAAAAGAGGATTGGGCCTTTTTAGAGGAAATAGAGAACGAACTTGGAGACTCAGTCATTATCTGTGGAGACCTCAATGCAAGATCGAAGCTATGGGACCAGCGGAACACCAACCCACAAGGACTCGCACTTGAAGGAATGATAGGGGAAATTCTTCTTAGCCCATTAACAACCACATCCCCAACTCGCCTTGGAACAAGACAAGGGGACAGTGACAGTGTGATTGACATCGCTCTAACATCTCCAAAATTCAGAGCAGAAATGAATGCAGAGACGCTTCCACACCAAGGCAGTGACCACCTCCCGGTAGTTTTCAGTCTACAGAAAATGTCAGATAAACGCTGCATGAAACCGCGTGATCCATTTCAGTATGAAACCAAAGAGACAACCGTCATCGAAAAATTAAGACGCAGAAGAAACAAAAACGGCACCGAACAGGATGCAAACTATTCAGCCCCCATGGTGGAATATCGCCACAGAGAGAGCCTGGATAGAAAAACATGCGGCTGTCAAACTTTGGCAAAAAGAAAGAACAAAACCATCTCCGGGCAAAGATATTGAAACAAAAATGAAAGAAAAAACTAAACAGTTTGAAACCATTGCTCAAGAGGCCACAAATGACAAGTGTAAACGGTTTTGCGAGGCACTCAGTTATGACTCAACATTGACAGAGTTCTGGCAATTTTATTGTCGCATGGAAGGGAAAACGTGCACAACAACAACCCCATTCATGGTAGACACTGACGGAACCAAGCTTAAGACAAACGAAGAAAAAGGATCCGCCCTGCTCAAACGTTTCATACAACAGAGCGATCAAAGAAACTTAGATGAGAAAAAGAAATATGTTGAGGAGTTAAACCAAACCCTTATGCAGACTGGACCTGATGATGACTTGACAATAGATGATCTAAATGAAGCAATAGCTAAATGCAAGAAAGAATCAGCCCCTGGCCCAGACAAAGTTCGCTACTCGGACATCAAGGAACTATCGGAAGAAGACAGAAGCAAACTTTTCAATCTATATCAAAACAGTTTCCACAATGGACATGTGCCGGAGGACTGGACACACAGCTTCTTAAAACCCATACCAAAACCAGGAAAGGACCATCATCAGGTAAGCGGCTACCGGATCCTAACCATGCAAAACATTGCTGGAAAGCTCATGGAACGCATGATAGCCAGGAAACTTGCAAGGGATCTTGAACACAGGCATATTCTCCCTTCAAATCAAGGTGGTTACAGAACAGACAAGTCCACATGGGAAAATGCAGCTGCTTTTGCATATGAGGTGTATGAAGGATTTCAAAGGAAAGAAGAAACACTAGCAGTAGCAATCGACCTTGAAGATGCCTACAATAAAGTCCAGTTTGCACACCTCATGGAGCTGCTACTAAGGTATGGAGTAAGTTTGACACTGACAAGATGGATAGCAGCAGCGCTTCAGGAAAGAACCGTCGTCCTACGCCTTGGAGATTGGATGTCCGCACCTTCTAAACTATCCATGGGACTGCCACAAGGGTCTCCACTCTCTCCTGTCCTCTACAATGTCTACACGAAGGGCCTTGCAGACTTAAACAACAATGGAATAGCTCGGGTGCTTACTCTTGCGGATGATGGCCTGGTCTTCAAAACTTCGAAAGATGCTCAGGAAAGAACCAAAGCCGTCCAGAAACAACTAAACAATATTGCTCAATGGTGCAAAGACACAGGATCTTCCATCAATCCAGCAAAAGCCCAAACGTTGCTGTGCACCCTGAACAACAGAACCGCGAGCAAATCACCACCTTCTGTGTCATTCGATGGGATTCAGATCAAGAAATCTGAATGCCTACGCTACCTAGGAATACATTTCGACAGGATGCTGACCTTCAGAAAACATACGGAAAATACTGTTCTCAAATGCAAAAAAAGCCTTTCAGTCTTAAAGGCAACGGCAACCAAAGGTATTGAACAACGCCACCTCTTCCTGCTATACCAATCACTCGTCCTCAGTGTGATCGACTACGGACTTGGGCTAACAACACCGTCTCAAAGCAACCTCCTAAAATTAGAAGAGTCAAAATGAAGCTATGAGGCTGATCCTTGGAACAACAAAAGACACGCCCACAGAAACCATGCGATACCTGCTTGACCTTCCTTCAGTGCAGGCCAGAAACAAGTTAGAACAGGTCAAGACCTACTTCAAAGCATTAGAAAACCCCCAAAACCCACTGCATGACACAGTCAAAGAACCAAAAGGCAGCCGTCTAGGACGAGGAAGATCATGGATGGGGCAAGCAGAAGACACAATTCAGCTAGTATGCTGACTACAAGACCTGAAAGAAACAAAAGAATGGGAGAAAAACCCCGAAAACCTCAACCATCTATTCAACACAGCCATTTCACCCACTCTAGGAAGACATTGTCGGGAATGGCCAGAGGGCAAAACTGATGCGGAAGTGAAGCTACTCATAGAAAGAAGAGGACATCATCATATACACAGATGGCTCAGTCACCAAAGACCAATCCGGTTGGGGATTCACTGCGAAACAAAATGGAAAAACAGTTAGGGAAGAGAATGCTGCCTACAAAGTCACAACCTCCAGCCTAACGATGGAAGTTGAAGCTGTGACACATGCCTTCCAGTGGCTATAGTCTATCCATATGCCCGGAAACCAACATGCCATGATTCTAACCGACTCAATGAACCTCATACAGAAAATTGAAAACGGAATGGGAAGCCCAGAGTGGCATAAGGCAATGCGCAACTTTCAGATCAAAAAACTCACATGGTCATACTGCCCGGGACATGCAGGAGTTAAGGGAAATGAGCGAGCTGACAGACTTGCTGGTAACGCAACACCAACGAGCGGCCTACATCTAGGAAAATCGGAAATCCTCAGAAAAGTCAAAGAATATCAAAAAGAACAGGTACAAGGCCATCACACCATCGATCGCCTCAAAGAAATAAAAGCAGAGAGAGGGAGCGGCCGTAAGTCTAACATGAAAGGTAGAGCACGATGCTTTGCAAATCAGACAAATATCGGCATCATTTCCAAACCAACATTGCGCAAATTTCTTCAAAACGGAACAGAGTCTCTGTGGGCTTTTCCAAATACAATAGACTGAGCAACACACTAGACGCCACGTTCTTGGCATCAGAGATCTTTTCCCATCCCTCTTGCGGCCAATCAGTGGCAGCCTCTGTGCGTGTGTGTATGGGTGTGTTTGTGTGCATGTGTGGGTCTGTGTTTTTGAGTGCGTTTGTGCATGCGTGAGAGTGTAAGTGTACACAAGTGGCATGAGAGTTCTGTGCATGTGTGTGTGTGTGTGTGTGTTGTGTGTGTGTGTGTGTGTGTGTGTGTGTGTGAGAGAGCGAGGTGGGGGTGCAGGGAGGTGAGGTAGAGGATGAGGTATGTGAGTAAATGCATGCCTACACTGTGGGAGCAACAGGATATTGGAACGTATATATTATATATATATATCTTTGTATATATGTGTGTGGGGTTGGGGGTGGGAGATATGGGCGTGTGTGTGTGTGTGCTTGTACAAGTAAGCGTTCATCTGTGTGTATGTGAGTGTGTGTGTGTGTGCGTGTGCGTGTTTGTGTGTGTGTATGTGTGTGCCGTGGAAGCTGCGATACA
Source organism: Babylonia areolata (assembly GCF_041734735.1). Taxonomy (NCBI): domain Eukaryota; kingdom Metazoa; phylum Mollusca; class Gastropoda; order Neogastropoda; family Buccinidae; genus Babylonia; species Babylonia areolata. Next base: position 11,592,478 of record NC_134891.1, on the reverse strand, counting down.
TAGACTAGAAATGAGTGTGTGGAGGAGGGGGTAGAGGAGGTGCAGGGAAATTTGTGGTGTATGTGTGTGTGTGTGTGTGTGTGTGTGTGTGTGTTGGAGCTCATGTACGTTTATATGTATTTGACTGTGCTTTCATATCTGTGAAACTGCTTTTTTGGGGCATATCTGTTATGCATGTGTGGGTGTATGTGTGAATGTGTGTCTTCATGTTTTATATTTATTTGCTTATTTATCATCATTGTTGTCTTATTTATTTAATTATTTATTTATTATTATTATTTTATCATTATTTTCATTACTACTACCTTTTTTTAATATCATAATTATGATTTATTTATTTATTTATGTAAGCTTATATATATATATATATATTTTTCCTCAAGGCCTGACTAAGCGCGTTGGGTTACGCTGCTGGTCAGGCATCTGCTTGGTAAATGTGGTGTAGCGTATATGGATTTGTCCGAACGCAGTGACGCCTCCTTGAGCTACTGAAACTGAAACTGAAACTGTGACTTCTCATCACTTTCCTTTCCTGAACTTTACTCTCTCCCTCTCTGTCTGTATCTTTCTGTCTGTCACTCACTCATTTCATTTGCCTGTGGCTCGATACGTCTCCCCTTTTATCCAACGTCTCCCCTTTTATCCCACGTCTCTTCTTTTATCCCACATCTCCCCTTTTATCCCACGTCTCTTCTTTTATCCCACATCTCCCCTTTTATCCCACGTCTCCCCTTTTATCCCACGTCTCCCCTTTTATCCACGTCTCTCCCACTGTTATTGTTGTTGTTGTTATTATCATTATTATCATTAGTTGTAGTGGTATTTCATTTTTTAATTGTTAAAAAAAATCAGTTAACCTGTTCATTCCCCTGCCTACAGATAAATATTTTTGACAAACGTACGTCGCGTTCATTTCAATGCAGTGGAGGGACGTGGTGGTTCAGTCCATGCATAAAAAAAATTATGACACTCTCACGTGCACTAATCTGTCTCAGTGAATCAACCATGCATTCAATAAGAATTATTTATAATCTGTTTTTCAACGCTCATTCACATGATTTGTTTAATCCAATCCCCTCCCTCTCTCTCCCTCTCTCTATCTTTGTATATATATATATATATATATATATATTTAACCAAGCGCTCTGCTTGCTTCAAAAACTGCTTCACACACCAGCTATAGCAGACACCGTTTTCGCAACTAACAGACGGTCTTCAACGACCCGCGCAGAATGTGTTACGCCATTTCCGGTTTTAATGCAAAGCCCATTCTAAAACCTATACCCTAATCATCTATTACATCACAAAGCTGTTGCTGTGAACTAGGACTGTACAGGGACAAGAGGTCGTACTAACAGTCACAGAGGATAGTTTAACATAGGAGAAGAGAAGAGACAGTGCAGCAGGTACACAAGTCCACAAAAAAGAAACGTCGCCCCATCAAGATGGCTTCATCTGACTTCTACCCAAACTCCCGAAGCTATCTGGTGAGGAAACTGGCAGTGAGGTCGACGACTTCATCAGTGAGGCCAGACTGATTCTCCAGCTATGGCCGCTGGATGATGCGACAGCCTCTCTCTGGCTGATCTCAGCCCTTGCCGGCAGAGCTTGCCAGCAGATCATCAGGCTGTCAGTGACTGAAGTGGACACCCCAGCCAAGATCCTTGCAGGTCTTGACGAGACCTGGGGAGATCAGCGAGACGCCACCGACCTTGCCACTGCCTTCTTCAACAGACAGCAGCAGCCCAAGGAGACGGTGACCAACTACACATCACATCTTCGGTACCTGTGGACTAAGGTCAACAAGGCCAAAGATGGGGTGATGCAGGTACCAGCAGCCATACTTCGCGACACCTTTGCCAGAGACCTTCAACTAGCTGTACTCAGGCGAGATGTCAGGCACTACATACGAGACCACCCTGACACCACCTTAAAGGCGGCGAAGAAGGAGGCTCTGCGATGGCTGAGAGAGGACAGCCACACCTACAACACCTGCCCCGGCATAGATAACACCACTGTTGTCTGCCTGGAAGCCCAGCTGGCCACACTAACAGCTGAGGTCACCAGCAGCAGTCCCCCATGCCGGCACACTGCACACGGACCAGCGTTACATCCTCATGAAATTATTTTGTGAATGCATGCATGACTATGTGTGTATGCACACAGTAAGTTGGTACAGACTCAGTTCACAGAAACTGCAAACTTTTTTCACCAGAAGTACCATTTCCAGTGATGGAAAACTAATGTTGGGCCCTTGCATGTGTACACATTCCACAAAAAGTTATGGACCATTTTATTTTTTTTACACTTTTACAGCCTTTAGTCGAATGTTGCATGTGGACACATTTCACAGAAAGTTAAGGACCATTTTATTTTTTTACAGTTTTACAGCCTGCAGTCAAATGTACACAGTTGTAAAGCCCAGGTTCATTAGTTTGTTCAATCAGAATCCAGTCTGCTAGCCCTGCTTTTCAGCCCCGTCTGCCATTTTGCTTTGTGTTCTGCTTAACTTTCAAAAAACGATCAGTTCACTTCCAATTCCTCAAATTTGACGCCATAAATTTATCCCCATCTGAGACACTGCTCTTTTTCATGGCCTTAGGATGAACTGTGATCACGTTCAATTGAAAGTTTCTGAAGTGTGTGATTTGGTTTCCATTTAATTCGATAGTGAACATGAACCATGTCGTATCAAAGTGCTAAGACTGAAGTGTCGCTGTTCAGCATGATTGTGACCACTCCCCAGACCCTCCACACTGTGTCTGGTGTGAGCGGTCTGGCCACACAGATGACCAGTGTCACCACAAGCGATGCTACATGAAGAAGACGAGGCAACTGAATGCTGACCACAAGCCTGCAGTTCCTGTCAGCTACCAGTGTGTTTCTCCTACACACACTGGGCAACCCGGACTGCCGTCAGCTGCTCCAGCTCCAAGCCAGTGACGCAGGAGACGTTGATGCAGATGGAGGCGCCACAGCACCACACCTGACGCTGTGATCCCACAGGTGGTGTACCCACCTGCAGTCAGCCCTGCACCGCAGAGGTCCAGCCAACAACCACCACCTGCTGTCACGCCGTCTCACCTGGTCCCACTGCACCACAAGGACAGTAAGGTGACTGTATCTGACTCAGATACTGACAGTGACAGTGGTGTGTGGCTGGTCAGGCCCAGACCAAGACCCCGGACATCAACCCTGCGAGCTGCACCAGAGCTGCCTCCACTACCACCAGATCCTGCACCAAGGCGATCCACATGACTGGCATCCAGAGTACCACTGACTGTGTGATGTGAAGATGACATTTAATTTACAGCCAGAACAGTGACACTGCAAATGAATAGTCATGATGCCAATACTCATGTTTGTTTTTTTCTCTCTCTCGCTAAGCTCAAGCAGTGCATCATATGTTATTTAACATGCCATTCCTGTTTATGCTGTAATTCTATTCTTATTTCAGATATTTCTGCGAAATTCATGTTTTATGTTTTTTTTCTCTTCTTGCTTAACCTGTTATCTAGCTTGTCACAAGGTCCTAGCAATGCAAAGTATGTCTATGAACATGCTAAAATAATTCATGTTATAATCTATGCTTTTATACATGCATGCTACTCTACAAGTGCGTCTGACAGTAATACATTGATTCATGGGCACACAAATGAATGCTTTCCAGCTTCATAGTTTATTTACCTAATTGGGACCCATTCTCCATATCAAACTGTTCAAAGTTAAGTTAGGATGCATTCGACTAAGTCCAAACCCATAACTTAACCTGGCTAATGCCACTTTGTTGTTCATAAGAATGTTGCAGTCACTCCAAATTTCACTCTATTAGTTATCAGCTTAATTATATCCCTTTACCTACTCAATAATTCTTGTTTGATGCTCAGCTAAGTCTGCTCACAAGAGTTACTTTTAATTAACCATCGTGGACGATGGATTTCAAAAGATGGGGGGAGATGTAACCAAGCACTCTGCTTGCTTCAAAAACTGCTTCACTCACCAGCTATAGCAGACACCGTTTTAGCAACTAACAGCCAGTTTTCAACGACCCGCGCAGAATGTTTGACACCATTCCCGGTTTAAATACAAAGTCCATTCTAAACCTATTCTCTAAACACCTATTAAATCAAGTCTCTGTATCATTTGCTGCAATATTATATTTGTTTCTGCTTACTGTACCCACACACTTTAATCATTTAGAAGCATACTTGATTTTAGTTTAATCGTAAAGTGTAAAGATTTCAACTGACACTAAGCTTACGTCATTTTGTCCTTCTTGCCAGACAACCCACTCCTTGACCAGTTCGCTGTACGGCATTGGCTGAGCTGGAATCTGTGTTTCTACTCCACCGTATTTAATTAATATTTCTTTTGTCAGATCAGTAAACTGCAAGTATTATATACTGGCAGAATCGTCGCAATTCCATCTTTAAATCTATTCCATTTATGTTTGCCTACGTTAAACTGATTTAACACAGTTTGTAATTTTCAGCAATGAACTCACTAAAACTGACCCTTTTCAGGTGACTTAAATTAAGATTATAAATTCATCATAAATAATCAACACTTCATTTTATACTCATTAGAAGTAGGCGTTGAGCTCTTTCTTTTGCGACTTATCTGACGTAAATTGGTTCAGGAATCATTTAGAAATCTATCACTAAACACCTTGTAAGAAACACAGTTCTTGTCAGATTTGGCCTGATTTGGGCCGATCTGCTTTTCAGCACACGCGATTGTCTTTGCAGTCCGCTTAACTTGCATAAAGAGACGGAGTGGGTGATGAGTGGTCACTCTTCACCTGGCGAGTCACCAGCTAGGCCCTGCTCTCTATCTCTCTCTTGCTGTGTCACAAGCAGTGTGTGTGTGTGTGTGTGTGTGTGTGTGTGCGCGCGCGTTGTCCCAGAGGCTGACATCTCGCTACGTATCGCTGTAAGTACAGTGTGTAAAATGTGCTGATGATTTGTAAATTGTATTGTTCGACACAGTACTTGTGTTCATATGAGTATGTTGATATTGCTTTGTTCAGTCATTGCTTTGTTCAATTACTGTGTTGACATGTAGTCAAAGCTCGGCTATGATTGATTTAGAAAATCGCCATGTCGTCATATGCTCATAGCAGTAGTCCATTCAATTCTTCTTAACGTCATAGTAAATGACGTCTCTGGACACTGTTAGTTTGTTCGAGAATGTTCTAGTGAGTGTATATGACGGGTTCTTTCTCATTTGCTGACACTGATGAAATTCATGTTCTTTGGGAGGAGATTTAAATGTTGAGTACAAGCTTAGCTATGTTGATATTTGGCTTAGATGCAACAGATAACTTGTGTAAGTTCATTCACCACTTAATGGTTAAGCCATGATGGTTCTTCACTGACTATCTGTTCTCTCAGTTTGCAAGTATTTAATATCAAAGCCACTGATTCTGTTATCTTGTTTGTTATTCATGTATTATTTTACATGCTATCAGTTGTACTGCTAGAGTGTGCTCAGTACTCTAAGATGTGTGTAGTATTCTGTTGTGGTGATTACAAGATAGTGTTGGATTAATATCAGTTATTGCTTAAAACCACCTGATATGTATCAGTCTGTTAATTTTTAATTGTAATTAAAGTTATCATGCTCTCTCCTATACGGCTTACTCCAGTATAGTGCAACATGATAAACTGATTCATTTGAGTCACTTTAACACAGTATAAGCTTTACCTAATCTATACTGTCAGTGTACTTTCACTAAATCAGCTTAGCTTTAACCAGTTTATCTACACAATTTAAATGTATTAGAAATGTCATTTGATGTCAGTGTTTGGTCTTCACACATATGCACTATCTTATGTTCTTGCTTATCCCACACAGAGTGATAGTCTTTCCATGTAATATGTTTACATGTGCTTTATTATTCACTTGTGCTGACATCTGCTTAATGACATCTGTTTACTTATGTCTGTTCAGGCACTGTTTTATATCTTCTCTTCCTCTTATCTCTTCTTCTCATCTAATAACTATTGTAAATAAAACAATAGAAAAACCCTTTTGTGACTGGCCTCAAAATGTTCCTGGCCTGTGCACGGGGATTCTTGTTTATCCTTTAATTCAGTAAACAATCATCAATTAGTAATTCTTTTGTACCGTACCCCCCTTATATATTAACACGGCTACAAACGTGGTGTCGCCGACAGGATTTTGATCCTTGAAAATATTTTTACGACAGGATTTTGCAAAATAGATCCAAAATTATATTCCCTTTAATGTTTCAATTCTTTTATTCAAATTAAATCCATCCCTAATACACAGCCCTTTACCACCAAGTGTACCTTGTTACAACTTGGCGCTTGTGAGCAAGGATGCTGTGCTAATTCTTTAATATCTCGAATAATAAATTAAAGCCCCTTACCACTAGCCAGGCTTACTCTATCATATATATATATTTGTGTGTGTGTGTGTGTGTGTGTGTGTGTGGAAAAGAGTCCTGAGAGCCGGGAGGAGGGAGAATGAATGAATGAATGAATGTTCAATGCATTTCGGCCATGGGCACATATACATATATTGGTAGTTTACAGCACACCATACTTTTTTGCTGCCGCTGTTTATCACTAATTCGCGCCTTGTCAAGTCGGACGCTGCGGGAAGGCCTGATTCCTCCCCGCGCTTTCTCACTCCGTGCAGTGAAACCTCTTTCGTACTTCCCTGACCGTAGTGAATGTCTCACGTTGATTTGTTTGCAATTAGTGATTCCTAAATGATAAACATACTTATAATTGTCAATTGAATCAGTTACTGAAATGTAATAACAGTTATCTTGTTCATAATTTGTAACCAGACAGACACATGAAAGTGGCGTTGAAGACAGGTTTACATGATGCTTTCGGAAAATGTGGTGTAGACGTACGGTAAACCATGCGCTAAACCCCCCCCCCCCCAAAAATCCAACATTTCACTGATTAAACTACTATATTAAACTTTCTTCAGAATTTGCGTGTAAAATGGAAATGGTCGGTCAGCAAGGCACGTGTGTGGTCTGAAGTGAGGACAAGCCATTGTCTGGGTTCTTAAAAACAAATTTATATTGTTTGTTTGTCTGTTTATTCATTTATCCATTTATTTATCTATTTACTTATTTATCTATTCATTTCACATTTAGTTTGTTAGTTACTCATTTATCAGTCTTTTTTTTTTTTTTTTTTTTTTTTGTCTACTCATTCATTCATTTCATTATGAATTGTCTTATTTCTTTAATTTTTTTCAATTTTGATTATCCTCTTTCATGGGAGTATTTCGAACAAATCTTGCTCTCTCTGTGTGTGTGTGTGTGTGTGTGTGTGTGTGTGTGTGTGTGTGTGGAGAGAGAGAGAGAGAGAGAGAGAGAGAGAGAGAGAGAAGCAAAAAGTTACTTTGAATTTGTAAGCAAAATATCACTAAATGTCCATGTGAGCACACTTACATACATGCATGCACAAAATGTGTCATTCATGAAGATGTTTTGTCAATTGTGACCAGGAAGCGTGGAATTCATACGTGAAGTGCTGTCTATTCTAACAGACTCATCTATATCAAATTATTGAGAGAAAAAAAAAAATATATATATATATTGCAAATATTTTGGAATTGGGCCACTGGACCATTGTACAATACTGTCCATACTCACAAAGGCTTCCTTCTCAGTGTTGTTCTTCAGCAGTTGCCAACTGAGTTGGAACAATGTATTCCATGACACTCTCCACGTGCTGGCGAGCAGTCCAAACCATGTTTTCTGCAGGTGCACCTTTTTGTGTCAGTCACACTTGCAATTACAGTGGATGATGCACAGAAGCTTGGAAGGAGCAGGAGGCAAGTCTGCTGTGCAAGGCACCATCTGGTTGTCAACAATCTTCCAGCCCCATTGTTCTGGCACAAGTGTGTCATTTCCGGTCCACTGTTGGACTTGCAGATATGTCCTCAAACTGTGGAACTTGGTAGCAGAGGACGTTGGGGGCAGAGAGTGAACTTGTATGAATGTTGTCCCAGACGCTACCTTTGAACAGAACATCATGTATCTAAGCTCGTCAAGGGTGGACGCTGTCTTCCCATCATACAAAGACAAGAGTATCTGCTCACCAGCAGCAACAATCTCATCTTTCTCTGAGTTCTTCAGGAATGTTTCTGCCAGCTTATAAAGTCGATCTGAGCTCAGGATTTTCTGGAAATCTGTCCGTTTTCCACTGATGCCAAAAGCTCGGGACATTGTGTCACAACCCGTGGCTGCATGGATGACAGGCAAGATATGACACAAACTGCCAAGTGAACTCTGCACGTGCTTGATGTTCCCTGAGCACCTGAACGGTTTTCTGCTTTGTTGAGAAAGACTTCCTCTGAATCACTTTTGACATGGTAGATCAAAGGGACTAAAAGATCTATGTCATCGCCAACAACCACTGTCTCTTTGCCTTTTGCACTTTCCAGATCCTCAGCAACAATCATGCAGTCAGCATCTCCTTCAGAACAGACAGCCACGCATCCGTTGTTCCGCAGCTCACAAGAAAGCAAGCCAATAAAATGTTGCTTGTTTTTAGGATTGGCCAGAAACATCTTTCCTGATTTGCAGGGTCATGTCTGGTGTAAAGTGGATCTCAGTGGACGACTTTCCCTTAGATCTGCGCAGATGTGTGACGTCTTTTGTGCTTGGACCACTTGCATAGCCATCAAAGACTACCACATGCATGTTGTACTTCTGTCGCACATGTCTGACGTAAGTTTCAATGATGGAAATGTAAGTGGAGCCACGAGACCAGGGAATTTTTTGAAGAAGTGCCCCTCCATCCAGAACAAACTGCACGTCACCAAGAGAGGCATTCTCTGGCATGGGTTTGGAAACTCTCTTCCAGATCTCATCAACAAGATGGGCTTTATTTCCTTGAGGAAGAAAAATAGAAGACTTAGAAAAGGATGATGGGTGACTCGACAGCTCATATCTGAACACCACATTCTTGTCCTCGTATTTACTGCCCGTGGCTGAAACCAGGCGCTGAAACAGAAGTTGAGGATTGATAGCCACCACTTCTGCGTCGATCTTGACAGTGTTTATGGAGGCCATCGTAACAGCCTGTTCTGACCTGAAGGTGTATTCCGTGGCTTTGTGGCCTTCCATCTTCTTCAGGATTTTATTCCCCACTTCCTTTCCTTTGTGTGCATCCACCTTGGTGTTTGCAACCATACCTGTGGCTGTATTCTTCAGAACAGGACCAGCAATGAAGGGATCTCTCTCTTTGAGGAAAGCAAGCATGACCATCATGTCGTGACCATCCTGCCTCTTTCTAGCAATGCTGATGTCTCTGTGCTGTTCACTTGTGAAAGACAACCCAGTGATGTTCTGCATTCACGCATTGATGTCAGCACAAGTGGGCATTGATAGAAGCCATGCTGCACGTTGGGATTCTGACATTCCACGATCACGTGTCATCCCCCCTGTTGATTTGATGCTTCTCATCAATACTTGCTCAATAAGAAGATCGGAAGAAAGACCAGCCCAGTAGCGATCACTTACGCGGAGAACATGGTGACCTTGAAATTTGTTATACACATCAGGGTTGGTTTGTTCAAGTTGCACCATATCTTGTAGGTACAGCTGGACTGACTTTGTGTACAGATTGTAACCAGCTGAAACTAGAAAAGGAATCATCTTCTGCAACGTACTCAGGTGAAGATACCAGTTTCCTGTCCTCTCTGCCTTCAGAAAACGTCATAAAATATCTATGAGATGCATGTATTGTAACCACAAGGCAGCTGTCGGGTATTGTTTTAACCCCTCCTCCTTTGCATCCAACCTGTCAGAAATTCTGGAGATAAGATACGTGTTTGCCTCAGGGTCATGAGCTACAAGTTTCATGAGAGAATCGTACAAAGCCAGTCATTGATCCAGATCTTCATCTAACACCAGTTCGGTGAAGTCCGTGTGATCAGTAGCATTTGATTGTAGAGTGTCAGTTGAATTTTGAACTTCATTCTGAACAAGCTGATCTACTTGTTCGAAATGAAGGCCTTCTGGAACAAGATCTAGGTTCTGTGTAGTTGGCAGCCTGACTCCAAATGTCTTGGCAGTCACGAGTGCGTTCAAGCAAGAGTCCACTAAAAAAATGTTCCCTTATTGTTCGTGTCACTGCTTTTCCTTGCATCATGTGCATGACAGCGTTGGGAGCGTAGGACAATTCCAGAACCTCTTGCAACCCACTGCCCTCCATCAACCATCCAATGCAGCCTCAGAAGCTCATTTCAACATGGAAAGCACCAAGGCGCAGCACCATCGACTTCATAGGAGGCCCATTCACAGGAACATCCTTGGCTTTCCACTGGAGTGGTTGATCCAGAGTCAGGACAGGTGCTGAGTTGTGTCATGTGGCCTCTTTTGTGATGGAATGCATGGCAGAATAGAGACAGGTCATATCGCTTGGATTGAGGTCGATCATGGGCAGGAAGTAAACGCCAGAGATGCCACAGTGACTGCCCGTGTGAACAGCTTGCACCATACCTGACCAACCAGGCCTTGAAGTACGCAGTGGCCAAGAAACTTTCCACAGTTCGTCAGCTTACCATGCTGGGTCATGCAGTTGTCTGATGTCACTGAACCAGAGACTATCCAGGCCACTGCTTCTGCTCTGGTAATAGATGATGTCAATGTGAACTTTTTCTTTGACCTGGTCAATGTTGACTTCTCATCTTGGAATTGTTTTCGTGAACTTGCCGCAAGGTGTATTTACAGTAGTTTTACCCATTCAATGGAAAGTATTGTGGCCATCCAGCGTGCAGGTGTTGTGATCAACATTGTCTGCTAGATATTGCAGAAATGACTCTTTGGTGCATCCTGGAGCGTTTGGTTTGAACTTCTTCACTTGTGTATACGAAGAGCAGAAGCCAAGAGTACTGAGTGTCGATCAGAAACCCCGAACCAAACTGAGGTGTTGCACACCCAGTCCAACCTGCAGTGGGGCCAGTACGGCTCTGGGACAGGCTGCCTGCATGATGGCTTGCCCCACGGCAGCGATTTTGATGTCTGCATCTTTTTCACTAAAGATTGTTCTCAGCAGGACTTGAAGAGCCTTGGGAACAAATTCCATGTTTTTGTCTTTCGAAGCGATGTCATCGGATGATGGACACTGTAGAGTTGATATTGCTGCAGATTTGATGTCGCTTTTTATCAGTGCTGCAGCTGTTTTTATCAGACGTTGTTTTTCTTTCTCTTCATCAGTATATTTCGGAGTATCATAGAAATCATTATCATGCAAGAGACTCGCGGCTGTCCTGCGAAATGTTATGACGTTTCGTCGGCCATTGATTTCGGAGAAGACGATGTTATCTTCAAAAGCCTCATGCAATTTTTGCTTCAGGTATTGGTGATTGTATGCTGGTCCATTGCAAAAATCTTTCATTTTCTCCACCAAATCTGTATTTGTGATTTCTTGGATCTCATTTTCTTCAAGGTAAGTGACAATCTGTTCAAAGGTTTTGGTTTTTTCTTCATCTTTTCGTCATCCAGTCAAGCAAGGCTTTTTGGCAGACATTGACTGGATGTCAGCTGAGATGAATCACTGTGGGATTTGTTTTAGGGTTCGAAAATTGCTATCACATGCTTTGTGGTAAACTGCATCAGTAGCATGCAGGTGTCTAGCATATTCAAGTCTTTCTCTGACAGTGTCTGCCCACTGATCACCTCGTTTGTCACACAGAGCTAGATGAGAGTCCTGAAACGTGAAAGTCCTCACCTGGCAGGCTTTGTCAGGCCCATCAACTGCCTCAAGGTCTACTTGTGTTCCACAGAATAAGCAGCAAGTAGCAAAATCGAAAGGATGTTCTCTTTGCGATCTGAGATCGCGGACTATGGCAATATGGTCTTCGTGGTGCCTTTTCTGTTGTCTCTTAATGCTGCTTATGGTGTGGGCATTTGTGTACGTCTTTCTGCATTCTATGTGCACCTTCTGTCCAGGAAAGTCGTGAATGGTATCGCCACGTTCACTGCTTGCCCCATTAATACCTGTCATAAATGGAACGGCATTATATTGGAGCATCTTCGATGAGCTCTCTCTCCCCCCTCTCTGTCCGTCTGTCCGTCTGTCTGTCTGTCGTCCTTTGCAATATTCTATTTATACACAGAGATGCATCGTACGTTAAACTTATACTGACTAGCTTTTTTGTATGCTGTCAGTTGATAGAATTGGTTTGTTTTCTGGCATATATATGTATGTAATACCTTTTTTTTTTCTTATTGCCTTTTCCCAAGTTCCTTCGTTGTAATAGACTGAGGGCAGTACGCAAAGAAAGTCTTCTTGTGCTTGTTCTTTGTTCTTTTCCTTTGGTAAACAAGATTCCCATTGTTCTCTCTCTCTCTCTCTCTCTCTCTCTCTCTCTCTCTCTCTCTTCTCAGTCCGTTATTCTCCTTCCTAACCCTTCCCTTCTGCCTTCCTCGCACACTGACACACGCACACACACACACACACACACACACACACACACTGACACACACTCACTCACACACACACACACACACACACACATACTGACACACACACACTCACACACACACACACACACTGACACACACACACACACACACTCACACTGACACACATGCACTGAGGCACGCACACACGCACGTGCGCCCAGATACACACACACACTTTCACAGTCGGTAGTTAAAAGGAGATAATAAAGTTAATAATTAATGATAAACGAATGAAGACAATGCTTAAGGAAATAAGCAAATGGAAATAATATAAAATAAACATTGATAGAAACAAAACCCAAAAACGAATTGTAAAAAAATGTTATTCTCACCTCAGTTTGCAGCCCAAGTTTTCTGATAGTACGGAAAATGTTTTGTCAACACTGCAGGGGTGTTTGCTGATCATACACGTGTCTTGATGTTCGTCCATTTCCAGTTTGCAAAGAAATCTCAAAAAGGAAAATCTTTAAATTTTCAGCGAAAGAAGCTTTATTAAGCGCATGGTTTACTATACTTTGACTTCACACATGCGAACACGGAGGTATCGCGCGAACCTGTCTTCCCCTATGTCACTGACACACAGTCTGTGCAAGCACATTTTAAAATCATGATAACTGTGATTTCAATTTAGTAACAGACTAATTAAATAATTGACTGTTGTAAGTACATTTGCTTTTTCGGAAACATTACTTAACAATAAAGCAATGTAAAATCATGTAAGACATTCTGTACGTTCAGTAGAGAAGCATAAGATAGAGTGGTAACGGCTGGCTGCGCTGCGCCGACCAAAGTGCCGGAGCCGCGTAGTTTAAACAGGCCCATCCCTGTTGTTCGCATCCTTGACAAGGTGTCAATGACGTGACCCAGTTGAGAGTCTCAGACCCAACTATGGTGTGTCGTTCGTGCCATTACAGAGTATTTCTTTTTCTTTATTTCATTTTCCTGCTCTTATCTGACATTCGATTTTCTTCGATATTTTTACAGGTAATAGTGTGGTAAACGCTGAATACAAAGAGCTAAAAAAAACCACAAAAAAACCCAAAACAAAACCCCCTCCCCCAAAAAACCCACAACAAACAAACAAAAAAACAAACAAACAAAACAACTTTTTCTTGCAGTTATATAGATAATATATATATATTTTTTTTCTAGGTATTTTCTTAATTTTCTTAGACAACTTACACAATATGAAACAATTGACCCCTGGAGAGTTCCGTGTTGATATGACTGATAGAGGCGCCGGCGTCACATGGTGTGAATCCTCGATGTTGATTGGCTCTCCGTCACGTCGAGCAACATGGGCCAACGAGAGAGGCAGAAAGAGGAAAAAGAAGGCATCGTTTTTTCTCTCGACGTTTTGCTTTATTATTTAAGTTTTCTTGTTGTGCAAACGATGGCATTTCATTGTATAGTGTTTGGTTGTAGCAATGGAGACCATCGATTGAAGAAATGGAGGACAGCAATTTGTGAAATCCACTGACGACGTTCGCACGGAGCTCCCGAGTGCGTGTGCGCTGCACCTTTCAGGTAATCATCTTTGTAAAACGGTGAAATAAAATAAAATAAAATGAAATACTGAGTAAAGAGATCTTACGCAGATGTGGAAGATGTAATGACTTTTTGCCGCACCCGGCGGCACACATCCACACAAGTTGCTACGCATGCACACACACACACACACACACACACACACACACACACAGAGATTCAGCACTAAACTTGCCACTGATTCACACACTGACACACGACACGCATGCTACACTGTATACGCTTTTTGTTGTTGTTGTTGAAAAGAAAGATTCATCTTTTGATTTCGACGGCTAACGGTGTTACTGAAATTATTTGAAAAAGATTCGAGACGGTAAACGAAAGTGTTGTTGAAAAGAAAGATTCATCTTTTGATTTCGACGGCTAACGGTGTTACTGAAATTATTTGAAAAAGATTCGAGACGGTAAACGAAAGTATTGTCTCCAAATTTGCTTCAAAATCAACTGCGTAAGGGAGGTAATCAAGTCAAATACAGCAATGTCAGCACCGGAATGGTTTTTGCCCCTTGAATTCAGGATTTGACCACAAGCACTTATCACCAATGATAATGTTTTTTATTACACACACACACACACACACACACACACACACACACACACACACACACACACACACACACACACACACACACACACACACAATACACACATACATGGGTTTTGCCCCTCGAATTCAGGATTTGACCACAAACACTTATCACCAATGATTATGATTTTGATTTGTCAGACAGACACACACACACATACACAGAGGCAAAGACACACTCATCGGCACGCACGCGCGCGCACACACACACACAGGCAAACTTGAACACACACTCATCGGCACACACACACACACACACACACACACACACACACACACACACACACATGCATACAAAAAGGCAAGCACGCACACACACCGGGACACCGACGCAGACAGACAGACAGACACACACACACACACACACACACACACACACACGTTCATCATTCACACAAACTCACCGGCAAACACACACACACACACACACACACACACACACACACACACACACACACACAAACCGCTATAGCTTCCCTTAGGAATAAAAAAAAAAAAGAGTTCAGTTGGCATCGATGCACTATCGAATGTGATGCTAAACCCCCCCAAAAAAAATTGTATCGTTTTCCTACACAAAATATATCAGAAATGTTGGATATCTGGAACTGTACCACAGATATGGAAAACATCAATAGTTGTACCGGTTTTTAAAGCAGGAAAACCTAAACGTAATAAAAAAAAAATAGCTACAGGCCTATTGCTTTGACCTTGCATGTCAGTAAATTGATGGAAAAAATAGTCCTGTTTAGAATAATAACTTACTGCGAAAAATACAATATCATTCCAGTGAACCAGGCTGGATTTAGAAAAGGAAGATCAACGGTCGAACACCTAGTAAAGATTACAACTCAAATAAAACATCAGTTTGCCCGCAGAAAAAGTGTCCTAGCAACGTTTTTTGACGTAAAAAAAAGCCTACGATCAGGTTTGGCACAAACGTCTGTTGTTCAAACTGAAATCAGTTGGAATATCTGGTAATCTCTATGGGTATATAAAAAGCTTTTTATCTAATAGAATTATTCAAGCAGTGGTGGGAACACATTATTCTTTGCCACATAAACTTGACGTGGGAATTCCACAGGGCTCAGTTATAGCCCCTATTCTCTTTAATATTCTTATTCAGGATCTACCAAAGGCATCGTCAAATCGTGTAGTTTTAGTACAGTATGCTGCTGATATATGTATGTGGATGGGTGTCAATTTAAAAAAGTCAACCCCACAAAGAGCACAGAATTACATACGTCGTATGTATCAGTCTGATCTTGATAACATTGGTAACTATATGTTTGAAAATGGTCTAGCTTTGTTTGACTGAAAAAACATGTATGATGTTGTTTAATTCAGGTGGTAACCCATCTAGCATACCCATTTTTAAATTACTTGGTGACGTCATTGATTATAAACAGTTCGTGAAGTTTTTAGGTGTTTATCTTACTTCAAAGCTGACATGGAACATTCACTTTGATTACATCTTAACAAAGGCAAGGAAAAGTATCAATGTTATGAAAATTATAAGCCGCTTACCCTGGGGAATGGATACAAAAACATTGATTCATCTTGCCATGGCCCTTGTAAGATCTAAGATAACATATGCACAAGAAATAATTTTCAGTGCACCTAAATATCTATTACAAAAGATTCAAAGTGTAGACTGTAGGGCTATCAAAACTGCTCTCGGAGTGCCCTCTCATGCATCCAATCAGAAAACATACAAAACAGCTGGAATTCTTCCCTTAAATGAACATCGTGAGTTAGCAACAGCAAAATACGCTGTGAGATACTCTTCAATGACAAAAAATTTCATTGCTGATGAACTGACAGTAAGATCTGACATTGATTTTCCTAAAAGAGCTAAAGCCATTTCATCACAAGAAACAGTTGCAACTTACATTTCAAATCTGTTAAAAGAATCTGATGTTAACATGAAAGAGCTGCAAAACCACGTCATTCTCCTGTTCCTTTTTGGGAAATGTTGAAAGCGGATTTTGATAAAACTTATTCTGAAACAAAAAAGGAAGAAAACATCAATATCACGACAAGTACTGCCAGAATTCATATAACAGAAAAATATCAGAATCATCTCCATATGGCTCCATATATTTACAGATGGATCTGTTCTTGATGACAAAAATGCTGGTACGGCTTTCTATATTGCTGCCTTTAAAGTTGAAAAATCTTACTTTATTGGAAAACATCTTTCCATATTTACAGCTGAGCTAATTGCTATTATACAAGCTCTGAACTACTTAGTGAGCCATCAAATAGTTTTCTCGAAAACAGCATTCTTTGTTGATTCCAAATCAGTACTTTATGCTCTAGAATTATTCAGCCTTGAAACAAGACCTGACTTAGTTATTGAGGCAAATCATTAGGTACATTGTTTAAGGATTAAAGGACTGAGGTCAGTTTTTGTTGGGTGCCTTCTCATGTGGGCATTAATGGCAATGAAACTGCTGATAAAGCAGCTAAAAGAGGAGCACAAGATTCAGAAAAATCGACAAAAATACATGTCCGTCTTTCCGTAAAAGAGGCATACACTTTGTTAGAAAAATCAGCATGGGGTCGGTTTCATAACCGATGGAAGTTAAAGTTTTTAAAACATACAGGAAACATTATTCCCCGAGAATATAATCAAAGAAAAGATACCGAATCCATCAGCTTGCTATACAAGATTAATAACCTCTACTTTCTTCCGTATATAAAACCTGATGCGCTGAAGATAAAGTACAGTAAAAATGTCACATGCATCTGTGGTAAGCAGTTCAGCTTGCATCATTGTTTTTTTCACTGCCAGCAGTTACGTACCTTCTTGCCCAAGTAATTCAAAGAGAACAATAATTCTGCAGATGATTTTTTGTAAAGTTATTTCTGAAGAGGTTCTTATGGTCGAACTTTCACAGGTATTAATTCATAGCCCTATTTCTACATTCCCTTAATGCACTTCAGAATTGTGTTAATGGTTTCTGATTATTTAAATTATTATTATTGAATTATTACTGTTAAATGTAATTGCATGTTAGTTATACATTTTACGGTAGTTTTCTGGTTTCCCTTTTTTCTGTTTTCCTCTTCCCTGCCCCCACCCCCACCCCCCCCTCTTTTTAATTTTTTTTTAACGTCTAATATCACTGATAGTGAAAAGACGCTAAACTAAAGAACGAACACACACACACACACACACACACACACACACACACACACACACACACACACACACACACACACACACACACAGAGATTCAGCACTATTGTTGCCATTTACACACACACGGCACGGATTAAGACACGCATGCTACATTGTATATGCTTTTTGTTGCTGTTGTTAAAAAGAAAGAATCATTTAAAAAAAACCATTTCGACTGCTGTATTAAATTATGTGAAAAAGATCCGAGACGGTAAACAGAAGTTGTGTCTCCAAATTTGCTGCAAAAATCAACTGCGGAAGGGAGGGAATCGAGTCAAATACAGCAATGTCCGCACCGGAATGGGTTTTGCCCCTTGAATTCAGGATTTGACCACAGACACTTCTATGATTATGTTTTTGAGTTGACAAACGTATTGTATACCTGCCTGTTCACTTTTCTTTTAATGTTATTCATCTATTCTAATCTTTTTTTTAGCATATATATACATATATAATTCTTTTTCTTTCTTTCATATTTAAATATTCATTTACTTCTTTATTTCTTTTATTCATTATTTTTAAAATAATTCTTCTCAAGGCCTGACTTAGCGCGTTGGGTTACGCTGCTGGTCAGGCATCTGTTTGGCAGATGTGGTGTAGCGTATATGGATTTGTTGGAACGAGGTGAAGGTGACTCCTCCTTGAGCTAGTGATACTGATACACACACAGACACACACACACACACACACAGACACACACACACACACACACACACACGCACGCACGCACACACATAGAGGTAAACACACACTCATTGGCACACACACACACACGCACGCACGCACGCACGCACGCACACACACATCATAGTACACATACACTCATCGGCACACACACACACACATACACACTCTCTCTCTCTCTCTCTCTCTCTCTCTCTCTCTCTCACCGGCAAACACACTGACTCACGCACCAACATACACCACCGGAGAACGAAGAAATCTTGAACATTTGGATACTGTATTTTTTACAGAGGCAAATTTAGACAGAGAAGATGCCCCTGTCCATCTGGTGCTGAACACACTGCCGACCAAGACGAGTTAAGGCACAAAGTCCTCTGATGGTTTGTCTATCTTTATTAGTAAAGGAAGAAATACGGAAAGACGGTGAAATTCTTCTTAAGCTTCTTCTTCTTCCTTAACTCTGTGAAAAGCTTCTTCTTCTTCTTCCTTAACTCTGTGAGAGCTTCTTCTTCTTCCTTAACTCTGTGAAGAGCTTCTTCTTCTTCCTTAACTCTGTGAAGAGCTTCTTCTTCTTCTTCCTTAACTCTGTGAAGAGCTTCTTCTTCTTCCTTAACTCTGTGAAGAGCTTCTTCTTCTTCTTCCTTAACTCTGTGAAGAGCTTCTTCTTCTTCCTTCTTCCTCCTTAACTCTGTGAAGAGCTTCTTCTTCTTCCTTCTTCTTCTTCCTTAACTCTGTGAAGAGCTTCTTCTTCTTCTTCCTTAACTCTGTGAAGAGCTTCTTCTTCTTCCTTCTTCTTCCTTAACTCTGTGAAGAGCTTCTTCTTCTTCCTTAACTCTGTGAAGAGCTTCTTCTTCTTCCTTAACTCTGTGAAGAGCTTCTTCTTCTTCCTCCTTAACTCTGTGAAGAGCTTCCTCTTCTTCCTCCTTAACTCTGTGAAGAGCTTCCTCTTCTTCCTCCTTAACTCTGTGAAGAGCTTCCTCTTCTTCCTCCTTAACACTGTGAAGAGCTTCCTCTTCTTCCTCCTTAACTCTGTGAAGAGCTTCTTCCTTAACTCTGTGAAGAGCTTCTTCTTCTTCCTTAACTCTGTGAAGAGCTTCTTCTTCTTCCTCCTTAACTCTGTGAAGAGCTTCTTCTTCTTCCTTCTTCTTCCTTAACTCTGTGAAGAGCTTCTTCTTCTTCTTCCTTAACTCTGTGAAGAGCTTCTTCCTCCTTTACTCTTTGAAGAGCTTCTTCTTCTTCTTTAACTCTGTGAAAAACCATTGGGGCGCCGCACAGAAGAACTGTTCACCAGATTGTTCCAGGTCTGTCCAGGTTGTGTGTCAAAGCCTGGATCTCGGCACATGGTTTTCCTCGTCCACTGATTATGCAACTGATTTTGTCAGTCCTTTTCGAAATTCCTCCTTCTTCTTCTTTCCGTTACACGACCAATGAACATCGACTTGCCGATGACTCTGTCGTGGTTCATGCATGCTGGGTATTTTCGTGTCTCCGTAACCCACCGAACACTGACATGGGTTATAGGATCTTTAACGTGCGTATTTGATCTTCTGCGTGCGTATACACACGGAGGTTCAGGCACTAGCAGGTCTGCAGATAATGTTAACCTGGGAGATCGGAAAAATCTCCACCCTTTACCCACCAGGCACCGTTACCGTGATTCGAACCCGGGACCCTCAGATTGAAAGTCCAACGCTTTAACCACTGGGCTATTGCGCCCGTCGTCTTCGTCTCCTTCCGAGGGAGGGTTGTTTTAACAAGTGACGCCATTGGATCTGGTTTCAAAAGAGAAACTGGGAAAACTGGCAATTCCGAGCCTTAAAATGTGATTGTCATTATTATCATGATCTCATCATTATTAGTATTACTGATATATACACACACACTGCTACTACTACTACTACTACTACTATATTCATAAGATATATATATATATATATACATATGTGTGTGTGTGTGTGTGTGTGTGTGTGTGTGTGTGTGTGTGTTTTATCACATTATTATCTTCTTTACTTTATTTTATTTTTTATAGTATCACATTAATGTTTCGCAAAGTTGACAACCACACTGTCGAATTTACTACACAAGGAAGACAATCGTGGTTGCACAAAGTATCAGCATTCGAATGGGTCTTGCCCCCTGAACTGTTTGTAACTACCCATGTTGCGTGTTGACTGACGGTTTTTCTTTCCTTCGGTTTTCACGCACACGCCCACACACACACACAAAGGCTGAAGCAGGAATCAAGGTACATAGGTTGGACACTGCCGTCTTGAAATATCAGCAATCCAACGGTCAGTCCCTCCAGTATCAATGCTCTGTATTAGTTCAGTCATGTTATAAGAGTATTTGTATTTGTATTTCTTTTGATCACAACAGATTTCTCTGTGTGAAATTCGGGCTGCTCTCCCCAGGGAGAGCGCGTCGCTACACTACAGCGCCACCCATTTTTTTGATGTTTTTTTTTTCCCCTGCGTGCAGTTTTATTTGTTTTTCCTATCGAAGTGGATTTTTCTACAGAATTTTGCCAGGAACAACCCTTTTGTTGCTGTGGATTCTTTTACGTGCGCTAAGTGCATGCTACACACGGGACCTCGGTTTATCGTCTCATCCGAATGACTAGCGTCCAGACTACCACTCCAGGTCTAGCGGAGGGGGAGAAGATATCGGCGGCTGAGCTGTGACTCGAATCAGCACGCTCAGATTCTCTCGCTTCCTACTACAGTAGGCGGACGCGTTACCTCTTGGCCATCACTCCACGTTCTGTGTAGGCCTATCAGAGAGACTCGTCTGCGTGAACGGTCAGTATCTGATGCCAGTGAAACCTAGTTCCCACAACCAATATACGTCAACGCAGATTTCAAAACAGTTTGGCTCCCCCTCCCCCCCCTTACTACCATTACCCATCCCCCTCCCCCTCCATCCTCAACACGAACTTCTAATATACCATACGTCCGTGATCACCCCCCCCCCCTCCCTCCGCCCCCGCCCCGCCCCCCCCCCTCCCTCACCACTCTCCCTCCCCTCCCACCCCCTGAGAACCCCCCCCCCCTCCCCAACACACACACCTAATAAAGCCTCCCACCTCGCCCCGCCCCTCCCCCCGTCTGGCTGTCAGTCACTCTGTCTCTGTTTCTCAGTGCTTCTGTCTGTCTCTGTCTGTGTGTCTCAATGGCCGTCTGTGTCATTCAAGTACGACAACTCCACAACCTCTACCCCCCCACCCCTACCCCTCCTCCACACCCTCCGACACGCCCACTGGCCCCATTTCACGTGAATTCCAAGTACGTACAGACCTTGCCGTGTGAACTGTCATCACTGGGTCGGGACTGAGGTCGACGCTTTGAGTCCTACTCAGAACAGTGTCGCCTTTTGGTTTGACATCTGAGCACTTTTGGGTCGCGCTTTCACTTTGGCCTATATACGGCGCCGGCAAGCGCGC
>NC_134891.1:11543068-11548068 GCF_041734735.1 Babylonia areolata | reverse complement strand
ACAATAGTTTATGTGTAGAGACAGAGACAATAGTTTATGTGTAGAGACAGAGACATGGCCAATAGTTTAAGTGTAGAGACAGAGACAGGGCCAATAGTTTAAGTGTAGAGACAGAGACAGGGCCAATAGTTTAAGTGTAGAGACAGGGCCAATAGTTTAAGTGTAGAGACAGAGACAGGGCCAATAGTTTAAGTGTAGAGACAGAGACAGGGCCAATAGTTTAAGTGTAGAGACAGGGCCAATAGTTTAAGTGTAGAGACAGAGACAGGGCCAATAGTTTAAGTGTAGAGACAGGGCCAATAGTTTAAGTGTAGAGACGGAGACATGGCCAATAGTTTAAGACATGGCCAATAGCTTAAGCGTAGAGACAGAGGCAGGGCCAATTGTTTAAATGCACCCAGGTGGTCAGTTCTGCCCCCCACCCCACCCCCATTCCCCCCCCCTCTTTCCGTGAGTGGTAATGTACGGAAAAGACCAACTGCCGTGTGGACCTCCACAAACAGGTAGTCGTGAGAAGCGTTCAGACAACACAGGGCTGCTGACCCTGCCGGTAAGAGGATTAGTCTGATCGGGTCTCCTGGCACAAACACCAGAGCGAATAAGAAAGAATTGAGAAAGAAAGATAAAGAAGAAGAAGAAGAAGCAGGAGAAGAAGAAGAAGAAGAACACACACACACACACACACACACACACACACACACAGACTGAGAGAGAGACAGGAAGAGAGAGAGAGAGAGAGACAGAGAGAGAGAGAGAGACAGGGAGGGACAGACACAGGGACAGACACAGAGAGACAGTGACCGATAGAAACAGAGAGAGACAGACAGAAACAGAGACATAGACAGAAAGAGAGAGAGAGAGAGAGAGAGAGAGAGAGAGAGAGAGAGAAGAGAAGAGAGAGACACAGAGACAGACACAGAGAGACAGTGACCGATAGAAACAGAGAGAGAGACTGAGAGAAAGAGACAGAAAAAAGGGAAGAGAGAGAGTGACAGAGAAAGGGACACGGATAAACACAGACAGAGAGAGGGGTGGGGGTGAGAGGGGAAAGTGACAGAGACTGGGAGAGAGAGAAAAAGTGAGAGAGAGGCAGACAGAAACATAGACAGAGAGAGATAGAGAGAGAGGAGGGAGAGAGAGAAAGACAGACAGACAGACAGACAAAGAGAGAACGAACGAAATTTCATTTCAGAGAGAGAGAGGGGGGGAGAGAGAAAGAGTGAGAGACAGAGACAGAGACAGAGAGACACAGACACAGACAGGGAGAAAAGAAACCAGCTCTGTCTCACCACAAGCTGTTCCTTCCTGTTAACCCGCATGGCAGAAATAAGCGAGCATGATTGGTTGTTTGTTATACGGCTTTGAAGAAGAAGAAGAAAAAGCTAGTACCGGATTTCCGGATTTCACAAACGCGACACGAATTGACACGGATCCAAACGAAATACTGTGGGGGGATGGAACAGTGAGAGAGATCTGCAGGGGGGAAAAAAAGACGAAAAAAAAGAGACCTTTATTGTGGCTTGTCAGTCAGTTTCTCAAATGTCTGATCAATCCAGCAGCTGGGCTATATTTCTGATGAAAGGACAGGATGTAAAGTACCGTCTTTTACTTGTCACGTCGTCTTAAAACAAGTTGGATCTCAACAGCGGCATCAAAGTTGTCATCATGCTGCTCACACTCCTCCCCCTCCCTCCACCCTCTCCTTAACTCCTCACACTATAAGGGGGGCCGGGTCGTACCCAGGTCATGACTCCTGGATGCCCTTGAAATGCCGTCTTTCTTGTTGTCTGGTCCTCAGCAGGTTCGAACCCGCGCCTCCAGGGTGGTCGCCACTTCTGGACTGAGTCACGTCACCTTTTTGGCAGACGTTTTAAACCACTGAGCCATCGTACGCCTGGTTTGAGGTAAAGAGAGAGTCAGTGAAAGAAAGAAACAAAATTCGCGAGCGATTAATCACGAATGCAATGGCATTCCTTGAGTAGCTGAACGAAAAGACCTTTGCCTTGGCATTTAACTGCTAAGGAATTCCTTTTCCCGGATACGGACAAGAAGAAAATAGGAAAAGAAAGAAAGAGGAGAAAAGAAAAGAAGAGAAATCAAAGAAGGAAACAAAGAAGGGTCAAAGAAAAAGAAGACCACACCAACATCACTGCCAAGATAAACAGTCGTCTTCTTCTAAGAATGTACTTTATTCAAGGAACGTTAAAGAAAGAAAGAAAGAAAAGATGAAATATGAAGGACAGATAGAAATACAGGAAGAAGAAAAAAAGAAAAGAGAAAGAAAATAAAGGTGAAGTACCACAACAGCCGTGATGGACAAGACAAGACAAGACAAGACAAGACAAGACAATACAGGACAACCACAGCCACAGATAAATCACTCGCGACCCGTACAGACAACTTGATCCTCCCTCCTCCTCCCTCCCGAGACCCCCCGTTCCCCCTCCTCCCACACCCCTCCCCGAGTCACTCAACGACCAAAACACAAGGCGTTTGCCAAAACACGTAAGAATGCCTGCGTACCGGGAAGAAAAACAAAGCATTCCTGACTGTTGATTGGCCACAGGGGAGGGGGAAGGGGGGCAAGGAAGGGGGGGGGGGGTATTACGAGTAGTGGACGAAGGACTGAGATGGGGGGGTGGGGGTGCTGGTGGTGGAGTAGGGGTGGTGGTTAGGAGGGGGTGGTGGTGGGAGGATGGGTGGGGTTAACGCGGTGACGATTAGAAGACGGAAGTAGACTGAAAAACAGGACTTCCGTTTTATGGAAAGTTTTTCTTCTTCTGTTTTTGTTGTTGTTGTTTTGGTGTGTGGGGGTGGTGGGGGGGGGGGGGGGAGGGGGGGGCGGAGGGTGTGTGTGGGGGGGGGAGGGCGTGGGGGGGGGGGCGGAGGGTGTGTGTGGGGGGGGGTGGGGGGGGTGGGGGGTTAATTATAAAGATTGGGCACCATTCGTCTTCTTTTCATCTTTTACTTCTTCTTCTTCTTCAAATGACGGATCGTTGACTGAAAAGCTGACTGCTTAATTACCCGATTTTCAGTTTTATGCCGGTTGGATGGGTGATTAGTTGATTGCTTGGTTGATGTTTCGCTGACTGTGATTGGTTGATTGCTTGGTTGATGTTTCGCTGACTGTGATTGGTTGATTGCTTGGTTGATGTTTCGCTGACTGTGATTGGTTAATTGCTTGGTTGATGTTTCGCTGACTGTGATTGGTTGATTGCTTGGTTGATGTTTCGCTGACTGTGATTGGTTGATTGCTTGGTTGATGTTTCGCTGACTGTGATTGGGTGATTGGTTGATGTTTCGCTGACTGAACCGCTATAATGAAAGCTTCGCGGAATACTTTTGTTGTTGTTTGTTTGTTTTTGTTATTGTTTTGTTGTTGTTGTTGTTGTTGTTGCAAGTGTTTGATTATTAGACAGACTACCTTTCTTCATTGTTGACTTATTGAGTGAGTGAGTGACACTTGACACTTTGATGTCACTGGCCATGAGGTCCATATGTCAAGGGTGAATGCGTCAACATTATTTCCCCGTTGCGTAACGAAGCATTATGTAACAAAGAAGTTTGATACCGCCTGCACAGTGTCAACAAATCTTAACTCACTCAGTACGGCCAGTCCTCTCTTCTCTACACAGACCCCTCGGATGTCCAGTGGGTGTCTGAATGACCCAACCTTTAGCTTCCGTCGTCAGAATTGTGGTATTCTTTGTCAACAATCACGTCTTCAGTATAAGAACCTTCCGCTTGCAATATTTTGATGATGGTAATTAGGGTGAAACGCTGTTAACGTCTTCTCTTTCGCCGTTCGTATGGAGAGAGTTAACCACCGGTTCCGCTGACTCGTTGCACGTGGACTGACGGTCCTTGCTCACTTCATTTTCTGCAGAAAACTGAGTGAAAGAGAAAGAAACAACCTCCCCTCCCCCCACCCTCCCACTTCCCGAACACCCTTCGTGTGTGTACGCAAGCAGAAGATCAAATACGCACGTTAAAGATCCTGTAATCCACGTCAGCGTTCCGACGGTGGGTCATAGAAACAAGAACATACCCAGCATGCACACGGAAGTAGACTGAAAAACAGCATGCACACCCCTGAAAACGGAGTATAGCTGCCCACATGGCGGGGTAAAAACAGTCATGCACGTAAAAGCCCACTCGTGTACATACGAGTGAGCGTGAGAGTTGCAGCCTATGAACGCAGAAGAAGAAGAAGACGAAGAAGAAGAAGACGAAGAAGAAGAAGACAAAGAAGAAGATAACATGATGAAAAATTTCGTGTGAAAAAACAAAAACAAAAACATACCAAAAACAAACAATACACATACACACGCGCGCGCGCACACACACACACACACACACACACACTCTCTCTCTCTCTCTCTACACACACACACACACACACACAGAATACACACACACACATACACACACACACACACGCACAGAGACACACACTGACAAACAAATAACACACGCACACACACACCCATCACACACACACACAAACACACACACATACACGCGAGCACGCGCGCACGCACGCACACACACACACACGCACACACATACACACACACACACACACACACACACACACACACACACAAAATCAGTGATTTTTAACGCCCGTATCCCAGATTTAGTTTCCCATCAAGAGACTTCCGAAGACGTCTCAAGTGATCGGTGTTCTTTTCCTCAGTATTATTATTATCATTATTATCATTATTATTATTATTATTATTATTATATAGCGCCGAATCTTGCGCAGAGACAAATCAAAGCGCTTTCGCACTAGTCATAACACATGCATAACTCTAAAACTAAAAAAAAAACAAAAAAAAAAAAACACCCCAAAAAACTGAAGACAAGGAAGAGGCAGGGAAGGAAGGCCATTTTGTGAAGAGGTGGGTTTTAACGCCAGACTTTAAAAAAGCTGAGTGTGGAGAACTATCGAAGCAATAGACGGAGGAAGTTCATTCCAATTACCAGGTCCAGAGACA
>NC_134891.1:11533068-11538068 GCF_041734735.1 Babylonia areolata | reverse complement strand
AGGGGAGGGATTAGGGGGGTATGACAGTGACTCTGACCATTGTCACACTGCCGCATTCACTCAACTCAAGCTCACACGACAGACAGACTCGCACACAACGTTCGCATTCTCACTTCACTCTTACCCAGGGATAAACAACATAACGACGTAAAGACACTCCTTTCTGATTATTAATAGTTCAAAGAAAAAAAATAAACAATTATGCTCACATTTTCCCTTCAGGGTAAAATCATATTAAAAGTCCAATCCAGGAAAACACTATCAATACTTTCTGTTCGCTCCTTTACACTTCCCGTTACAGTTCTCAAATCATAATGATAATTTTTATTTGTTTCTTTTCACGACTGTGTTGTCAGTTGGTGCTTCCCAAACATCTTTCGGTGGGCGATATATCAGCCAAACACCTTCGTCCGAAAACAGGCCAGGCGCTGAGGATCCAGCACTTCAAATCAACTTCCCTGAACCTCCACAGGTCAACAAGACTACGTCTCACATTCTCTTTCAGAATGGTAACAGTGTCTGTTCTATGACCCTCAGACCCCAAGGTCTATTTTGTCCTAGGTCACTCCTGTGACCAGTTCAGCTGTGCGCAGAGAGGTAAGTGCGAAGAATTTTGGTGCACTTCACAACCCAACAACTCGTGAACACATACTCACCTCAACGCCTAAAGACACGTGCATCACGAGCCTTTCTCCAAATCTCAAGTTCAAATTAATACAGTAACACAGCCACACCATACAGGAAATCTGACCTTTACAACAAGCACATTATGACAACCAACTTGGTGTCATGACAACGATGATGACGACCATGATGATGGTGACTATAACTGACGGTGACGACGATGATGATTGTGATGATGACTAAAAATAATGATGACAACGACCATTATGATGATGACTATTACTGACAATGACGAAGACGACGATTGACTATAGCTGACGTTGACGACGACGTTTGTGATAATGCTATAACTGATGTTGACGGCGACGACAATTCTGATGATGACTATAACTGATGATGACAACGATTGTGATGATGACAATAATGAATTAAACAATGACGATTGGAGATGATAACTTTAACTGACGTGACGACGATGCGACGACGATGATGACAATGATGGCGGATTTCTTTCTGTTTCTATCCTTCCGTCTGTGTGTCTTTCTTTCAAACACACACACACACACACACACACACACACACACACACACACACACAAGACACGAAACAGTAACCAGCTTCACGCGACCTTGCACGTGACTGTAGACCACGGAGGGCTCTCCTCTTGGAGGCCACTAGTGAGAGAGAGGTTTATATTGTGAGGATAAGGGAAGAAAGCCGAGACACGGACACGCTTGCCAAGAAAGACGGGACAGGAATGTGACAGTCAGTAGAATAATAACATCATACATAATGAATATTCATCATATACAACAATGTGATGGTGAAACAAGCGAAGAGGGGCGTGGGGGGTGGTGGGGGTGGAGGGTGGTGGGGAGAGTGTCTTTTGGAATTTGGTGGAAGGGGCAGGGAAGTGGTAGGGGGACAGTGGTTGAGGGGTGGGGGTGGGGTTGGGGGGTGGGTTAGTTGGTGGAGAACATTCTCCAACGCTGAGCGTACCAAAACAGTTGAAGAATGGTGACTGGTGCACTTGGGAAGTAAAGGGGGTGGGTGAGGGAGCGGTGCCGGAGTGGGTGGGTCGGTCTGGCCGGGGGGAGGGGGGGGGGCAGGGGGGCGGAGAGGGGAGGAGTGGTGGGGAGGGGTTGGGGGGGGGTGTGTGTTGAGGGTCGGAGTTGACAAGACATTCTTTTGGGGAGGGTGGCGGGGTGGGGAAGGGAGAGGTGTGGGGGGTAGGGGGTGGTGGGGGGGGGGAGTAAAAGGAGATGGTGGTGAAAAGTTAAGGTCACGTTTCTTGGTTTAAAAGAAAAAAAAACACAACAGATACACACACACACACGCACGCACACACGCACGCACGCACACACACACACACACACACGCACGCACGCACACGCACACACACACACACACACGCACGCACGCACACACACACACACACACACACACACACACACACACAAACGCGGAAAAAAGGGAGGTAGTAAGCTTGAACAAAGGTCGGGCTATGCACGGTCAGAGACATACTAAGATACGTAAATATACAGCGGTTCGTATGCTCTGTGTTTGTCTGCTCTGTCTGTCTGCTCTGTCTGTCTGCTCTGTCTGTCTGTCTTCATGTGTGTCCATCCTCTGTCAGCGTCTCCGAGATCTCTGACAGTCTGTCAAGGAAGTGTGGAGGGTAGCAGAGTGGTTAAGACGCTCAGCAGCTGCCAGTACAGAGAGTCCGTGCCGTCAGTGAGGATGTGGGTTTGAATCTCGTTCTCCTTCGTCGCTCTTTCCCCCCAGTTTTGACTCAGTGGAAAATCATCAAACTGGGAGATGCTAAACCGAGGTCTCGTGTGCAGCAGGGACTTAGTTGGCGCACTGAAAAAGAACCCATGGCAACGAGAGTGCCAGTCACAGTGGTCAGTGACAACTCCCACTTAGACGCTGACAAATTCAGAATTCTGGATGTGTGATTCTGACACAGGGCCCGTGCAACTTGGCCAAGATTTGTTAGTTGTGCAGCTACACACAGACAGGAATGGACTTCTTCTTCATCGTTCATGGAGTGCAACTCCCATGGTCACTCATGTGTATATGAATAGGCTTTTACATGTATGACCGTTTTCACCCCACCATGCAGGCAGCCATACTCCGTTTTCGGGGCATTGAATGCCGGGTATGTTCTTGTTTCCATAACCAACCGAATGCTGACATGGATTACATGATCTTTAACGTGCGTATTTGATCTACTGCTTGCATATACACACGAAGCGGGTTCAGGCACAAGCAGGTCTGCACATAATTATGTTGACCTGGGAGATCGGAAAAATCTCCATCCTTTACCCGTTACCATGATTCGAACCCGGGACCTTCAGATTGAAAGTCCTTTAACTCACTCAGTACGGCCAGTCCTCTCTTCTCCTTTACACAGACCCCTCGGATGTCCAGTGGGTGTCTCAATGACCCAGCCTTTAGCTTCCTTCGTCAGAATTGTGGTATTCTTTGTCAACATTCACCTCTTCAGTGTAAGAGCCTTCCGCTTGCAATATTTTGATGGTGGTAAGTGGGGTGAAATGCTGTTAACGTCGTCTCTTTCGCCGTTCGTATGGAGAGAGTTAACCACTTGGCTATTGTGACCATCAGAAGGGATGCCAATTCCCTCCCCACCTTGGAGAAGAGGAGGAAAATAACCAAAGGGGCAGAGAACTGGAACACCCGGCTAAAAGCGTTCACGGTTAATGTTGTTGGTCAGACATCGGCCTATAGCAGATGGGGTGTGTGCCGCATTTGGATTTGTCCGAACGCAGTGACGCCTCCTTGAAAACTGAAAACTGTTTGTCTGTCTGTCTCCCCTCTGTCTGTTTTTACTCTGTCACTGTGTGACTCACATTTTAGTTTGTCTTTCTCTGCTGTCTGTTGTACGTCTCTGTCTGTCTGTCACATCAATTCGTGCCTCGATGTCTGTCTCTGTCTGTCTGTCTGTCACATCAATTCGTGCCTCGATGTCTGTCTCTGTCTCTGTTTGTGTCGGTCTGTTGTCCGCTCTGTCTGTCCGTTTGTCTGATGATGCCTGCCTCTATCATTGTTTTCTTGTTTTGCTTTTGTCTCTCTATCTTCCTCCGTTCCACATAAGCAACACACACACACACACACACACTGACACACACACACACACACACACACACACTGACACACACACACACAACACACACACTATATCACGCATATTCGTGTGCGTACGCACGCATACCACAGACGCTCCCATTGACGCTGGCGAACTCTCAAGCACACACACACACACACACACACACACACACACACGGGCAGTCATACATACGCGCACATCACACGGGCAGTCATACATACGCGCACATGCACGCACACAGTCACGGCACACACTGAGTCACACACACTGACACACTCACACGCACGCACGCACACACACAGTCACACACCGTCACACACACACACACACACACACGCACACACACACGCACACACACACACACACACACACTACACACACTCACACTGTACACAAACGCATGCATGGGAGACAGAGACATACATACATACATACAGGCAGACAGACAGAGACAGAGAGAGACATACATACATACATACATACAGACAGACAGACAGATATACAGACAGACAAAGACAGAAAGACAGAGACAGACAGAGACAGCGCACTTCTCGCCCCAAACAATCAATTGCTGCACGCCGCGCGCGTTTGCCTCACAACTGAAGCCCGCTACAGCCTGTGAAGACAAGGACGCTGACCGAGTTTTCAGCACGGGGGAGAGAGGGGGGTGGAGTGGTGGTGGTTAGCGCGCGCGCGCGCGCGTGTGTGTGTGAAGGAGTGGGGTTGGAGTTGAGGGGAGGAGAGGCGGGTGGCAGGGTGCAGGGTGCGGGGAAGGGGGTAGCCGTGAAGAGAGGGGGTGGGAGGTAGGGGTGGAGGAAGGGGTAAGTGAGGTGCTGGTTAGGAGAGTGAACGGCCCCTGTCTGTGTTAAAAAAAAAAAGAAAGAAAAAAGATGAATGAATTAAAAAAAAAAAAAAAAAAAATAAAGGCCAAAGCCCCTTATCACAAAAGGGTATATGAACACATCATGTTCTGTAACAGCCTGCATGTAATGTAATCATAGTAAGTGCATGAATAAATAGACAAATATATAAATGATAAATGGATGAATAAACAAATAAATAAACAAAATCAATGTAATAAATGAATAAATAAATGTCTAAATAAATAAACCGATGAACTGACACGGACACCAATGTATCGCCTGTTCAGGGTCAGAAACCAAGCTCTTGATGCTTTCCAAACACGGAGTCATTTGCATAATGAATACATGAATACACTGACAAGGTCAGTACAGAGTACTGGTAC
>NC_134891.1:11510568-11528068 GCF_041734735.1 Babylonia areolata | reverse complement strand
GTACAGATAAGCCTGTGTGTTTCAGTGGAATAAGCAGCTCCCGCTGATAAGAATTACTGATAGGAGAATTTAGATTACTTTGGACCATGAACCGGCTGAGCTGAGTACGCCTACTCTGTGTTGCTGATTGACGAAAAGTTGGACTGGTTCGGAAAACACTGATTCGGGATATTCTTCTTCTTCTTCTTCTTCTTCTTCGGCAGATCACTCGTATGTAACCAGTGGGCTTTTACGTGTATGACCGTTTTTACCCCGCCATGTATGCAGCCATACTCCATTTTCGGGGGTGTGCATGCTGAGTATGTTCTTGTTTCCATAACCCAAGGAACGCTGACATGGATTACAGGATCTTTAACTTGCATGTTTGATCTTCTGCTTGCGTGTGCGGCACACGAAGGGGGTTCAGGCACTAGCAGGTCTGCACATAAGTTGACCTGAGTTTCAGTTTCAGTTTCAGTAGCTCAAGGAGGCCTCACTGCGTTCGGACAAATCCATATACGCTACACCACATCTGCCAAGCAGATGCCTGACCAGCAGCGTAACCCAACGCGCTTTGTCAGGCCTTGAAAAAAAAAATATATATATATAGATAAGCTTACATAAATAAATAAATAAATAGATAATTATTATGATATAAAAAAGGTAGTAGTAATGAAAATAATAATAAAATAATAATAATAAATAAATAATTAAATAAATAATAAAGTTGACCTGAGAGATCGGAAAAATCTCCACCCTTTACCCGCCAGGCGCCGTTACCGAGATTCGAACCCGGGACCCTCAGATTGATTTGGGATATGATTGGAACACATAGTAATGACTCGGATTAACCGACTCAGTTGACGGTGTTAGGACTACGTTCGGGGTAAGGGGGCACTGATATACATGGAGAGACCATTCTCATATACATCCATGGACTACATGATATACTTTGGGATACGTTTGAAATACGTATTGACAGGCCTACTCGAGACATGAGCTGTACGCTTGCAGCACACTTGTGATCATTTTGATTACTGTAGTCCACAACATCACGTGATAGGCTATGTCCACCAGCCACGGCAGGACTACTGACAGGAGCTCGAACTTCAGTTGAATTTCATTAGAATTCGTTCGGCCGAAAATATCATGGACACTTTTCATTGGAATTCGTTCGGAAAGCATGACCAGAGACATTTTCATTGAAATCAAGTTCGTTCGTAATACATGACGAGAGACACTTTCACTGGAATTCGTTCGTAATACATGACGAGAGACACTTTCACTGGAATTCGTTCGTAATACATGACGAGAGACACTTTCATTGGAGTTCGTTCGTAATACATGACGAGAGACACTTTCACTGGAATTCGTTCGTAGTACATGACGAGAGACACTTTCACTGGAATTCGTTCGTAATACATGACAAGAGACACTTTCACTGGAATTCGTTCGTAATACATGACGAGAGACACTTTCACTGGAATTCGTTCGTAATACATGACGAGAGACACTTTCACTGGAATTCGTTCGTAATACATGACAAGAGACACTTTCACTGGAATTCGTTCGTAATACATGACAAGAGACACTTTCACTGGAATTCGTTCGTAATACATGACGAGAGACACTTTCATTGGAGTTCGTTCGTAATACATGACGAGAGACACTTTCACTGGAATTCGTTCGTAAATCATGACGAGAGACACTTTCACTGGAATTCGTTCGTAAATCATGACGAGAGACACTTTCATTGGAGTTCGTTCGTAATACATGACGAGAGACACTTTCACTGGAATTCGTTCGTAAATCATGACGAGAGACACTTTCACTGGAATTCGTTCGTAAATCATGACGAGAGACACTTTCACTGGAATTCGTTCGTAAATCATGACGAGAGACACTTTCACTGGAATTCGTTCGTAATACATGACGAGAGACACTTTCACTGGAATTCGTTCGTAATACATGACGAGAGACACTTTCACTGGAATTCGTTCGTAATACATGACGAGAGACACTTTCACTGGAATTCGTTCGTAGTACATGACGAGAGACACTTT
Source organism: Babylonia areolata (assembly GCF_041734735.1). Classification (NCBI taxonomy): domain Eukaryota; kingdom Metazoa; phylum Mollusca; class Gastropoda; order Neogastropoda; family Buccinidae; genus Babylonia; species Babylonia areolata. Next base: position 11,526,026 of record NC_134891.1, on the reverse strand, counting down.
CACTGGAATCTTTTCCGTCGGAATACATGACAGAGCATGTACTTTCTGAATAATTCATTCGGACTGATACAAGCCTGGAGACACTTTTGGCATGCAGTGCCGGCGCCCGTTTGGAATACGACGGACAGAGACACTTTGGAAAACTGACCTACGGTTTAGAGAACGATTGAGACTCGCCCGGGGAATACGTTTGGAACTGGCGTCAGACACTGACCGTGACTTTCGGAACAGGCTAACTTGGGACTGAATACACACCGACAGACAGGCCTAGCTTCACTGATAATCAGCTTCAAGTTATAAGAGACACACTGGACACGGGGAGAGAGAGAGAGAGAGGGAGAACGAAGAGAGAGAGAGAGAGAGAGAGAGAGAGAGAGAGAAGACAAGACAAATTCTTTATTATCGAAGATAACAGATAAACACTGGCGCGCTTTTTTTTCATCCAGTCCCCGCCCTGAAACAGGGTCTACACTACACAGTACTACATCATATATGTCATTGTATGCACTACACAATGCTACTTAAACTGAAGTCATAGAATGCGAATACTATACTACATAAAGGCATAAGCATGGTAAAAATCACACACACGCACTGGCACACACACACACACACACACACACAGAAAGAGAGAGGCACAAGCATGGTATCAATAATCGACATAAAAAACCAAACAAACCCAGAACACACACACACACACACACACACACACACACACACTCTCTCTCTCTCTCTCCTCTCTCTCTCTCGCATACTTACACTTACACACACATAGCATACATTATGTGTGTAAAAAAAAAATGCTATGCTAATGTGAATATAAAACAGTAAGTCAATAATAAAAAAAAGAAAAAAAGAAAAGAAATACACATAGCCATAACAGGGGTGGGGGGTCGGGGGGGGGGGGGTGCTCATTGCCAAAGAAAGCATAATTCAACATATAAAATAGTATGAGAATAAAAAATGAGAGAGAGGGAGAGAGAGAGAGAAGGAGAGCCGGGGGTGGGGGGGGGGGGTGGGGGGGGGGGGGGGGAGAGAACAAGGAGAGAGAGTTTTGTGACTGCCCGTAATCCGAATGACGAACTGAAACAGCAGCTGCTTTCATACAGTGTTCCCAACAAGCACAACACAAACTCTAGATCGTGTGTACTACCAGTATCTGCAAACCAGTAATCCATACTGCTCACCCATTGTCCTAGTCCTTGCTTTGCGCAAGCTGCGAACGAAAAACACTCCACTTCTCATCATTTTCATCTTCCTCTTGTCATTTCACGTTTGTGTGTTAAGCTTGACATTATTTTTATTTATTTATTTATTTCTTTTTTATCCCCGCTGGAATGTAAACCCTCTGCATGAGCCACCGCGAACCTTCTTTGACGTCACAATGATTGGCAGGTTGGCTTTTGGTTTAAGCTCCTCCCTCTCGGAGCAGACAACACTATAAGAAAGGCTGGCAGACCGTCAGAGACAGAGAAAGCGGTTTGTTGTCCGATATCAAGAGCAGCGAAAAGGTTATTTCTTTGGGCCGTCCCAGTTACGAGTTCTGCAAACGTCAGGTTTATGAGTCGAGTTGACTTCTGTTGCAAGTTCTGTCTTCAGTCCAGTTCGTCCATTTGTTTTCAGTTCCCAGCTTCAGTTATAATCTCTCACAGGTATGTACGTAAATTTAGAATGTTAGTGATGATTGCTTTTTTTTTTTTTTTTAATCACTAGAGATGAACATTTTTTGTTAATATCTTGCTGTTTCTTGTTTCACACGGTATGGATGTGTATGTGGGTAGATTTGCAATTTGATGTTTTGCATAAAACGAATTACTATCATATATATGTGCACTGCCTTTTACTGATTTTCTACGTGCAAAAGGAAATTTACTTGCAATTTGGTTGTTGAAATGTGTACAATGTTTATCGATCAACAGTACACTGCTAACAGTATCTTACCTAATTCTACTTAAAGCCAGTCCAAAGTAGACTTAGTTAAAGTCTTGTTAGTATTGTGCTGGTGGTGATTGCAGATTTATTGCACTCTACTTTAAAAACAACAACAACCTCCCCCCTCTTTTCTTTTCTGGACAAGTGCAACAAGGCATACCATACTTCTTATTACAGTGATTATGAAAGTATATGGAGAGCAGTTCACCAGATCTTGGTACTGAGGCAGTGTCCAAAATGTGACTTTGAAGCCCTCGGCACTGGCAGCACTCCAAATAAAAAATTAATAATTAATTAAAAAATAAAAAAAAAAGCGCCCCAAAAACGTGCAAATTGGAATTAACTCAAAACGAGTCAGACACTAACCAAAACAGTGAGTATCGAAAAATACGGAGGTCCTCAAAGATTTTGCGGTGACCTAGAAAAACGCGGTGAACGTCATAGCTTCGGTGCTGTGTGACCTGTTTACCCAGTTCCTTGCGCGTGTCGAGCACTTTGTTTACTACGCGTGTGGCGATGCTTTTCGATACATAAATCGGACTCGCTCAGCGGAAATGGTGATCATTGAAATGCTGTGGCGATGCTGGACACGACAGGGTGACTGACCGCTGCAGGGCGCTTGTTCAGTCAGTCCGTTAGTGTGCAGCTGCTGCGTAGCGGTTTTTCCCGCTCAGTCGTTACCGTTGACCTGGAAAGTGGAGCGATGGGTTGTTTACGGTGCAGCCATGTGGCTGCGTGCTGTTTACGTGGCTGGCGCTCCCTGCCTGTCGGTAAACGCCGGCTGGAACCGGCCTGTAAACACGCGTTCTGTCAGTCTTCACTTCCAGATCAATGGATTATAAAGGAATACGCATTGCATCATTGTCAGTTTTTGTTTTGTTTGGTTTCTTTCCCAAGGCCGTCCTCTGTCGGACGTGACCTTGGACGTTCGTTGAACTCCGGGAGTTAACTGAGTCACCGCGCGCGCGCGCGCTGCGAGTGTTCTCAAACGGTGCGGCATTTATTGCAGTTGTTGCTGTGCCGTGTTGTTGCCGTGCCGTCTTCGTGAGACGAAAACATTGAGTTGTGTGCTCTTGACGCTCGATAGCCGAATAGAAACGGCTGTGGGTTTTCGTATGTTTCCGCCAGCTCCCCCCCACCCCCCGCTCCCCCACTCCAGGCATTGCATTATGTAAACAGTATCACACGCTGCAGCATCCTTTTTGCATGTGTCGTTCACGTGAGTGTGGAGTGTGTGTGTGTGTGTGTGTGGTTCGAGAGTGGATGATGCAAAGAGAATGGATGATGCAAATCTTGGAAAGACTGATGCAAACGCGTGAGACGCGCGTGCGCGCACACACACACACACACACAGACACGCACCCCAACCCCCCACACAGTTTGGACTGATGAAGATTTCAGTATCCATTTCCATATCATCTATCGGCGGTAATGACGTGCTTGAACTGTCCATAGCCAGACACTGGCAATCATAATTACAACAGTGTCGGTGCGGGACATAAGGCAGTGGCCCACATATGACTCCGTGCCAGTGTCACGGGGAAATGATATGTGCAGACTGCATGTTTGACTGAGTCCAAGAAAATGTATTGCATTGTTTTTGTATAGCTCTTAACCGTTTTTATAAGCAAAGCCTCCTGAACTTGACTAATTAATTTGTTCTTAAGTGTGTGTGTCTAGTCTGCCGTGTGTGTGTGTGTGCCGAGTGTGTATGTATGTGTACTCTGTCCAGGGTACTCTGGATGAATTAAGGATAACTTTAAATAGCTTTGTGTCTATCATAATATGTATATGTTTAATTATGATATGGGTAGTCTGTTTATGTGGTTATTGCATTTGTGCGACTGGCAGATTACTGTATGTGATGTCTGTTTCAAACCTAGGATTGAATTGTTTTTATGTTCATGTATTCATATTGAATGACTGTGATTCTCATACTTTGTACAACATGTACCACAAACGACATTTATTTATTTGAGATAATAATGTATTCTGTACTACGTTGGTGGTCCCGTCTCTGGAAGGCGTTTCCCTACTGCTGATGCAGCAGTTTTGATAGTGTGCACATACCTGTATAGTCAGTCATACCTACCGTGGCAGTTTCTGACCTCGATATATACACCGCTTCATGAATACCTCTCTTACGTAGATACACAACAGGTAACTGGGAGATTACCCATCACGTATCACTGAATACCTCTCTTACGTAGATACACGACAAGTAACTGGGAGAAGATAACTGACCCATCACGTATCACTGAATACCTCTCTCTTACGTACTAGGACAAAGGTAGCATGCAGGAGATACAGCCTCCCACCTGACACATATATATATATATATATATATATATATATATATTCAGTTAGGTTACTTATTGCTGAAACTGGAAGCCATTCAGGTAACTTTAGGTGACTGATATGCATCGTCCATTAATAGCTGTACGTTTAGCATTAATGTCATTTTATTTGTACTTTAGATGGAGACAAGATCCTTGTAACGGTTAATGTTGGGAGATTTTTGTTAAAAAAAAAGTATTTATTTATTTAAAGAACTGGGCGAGATAAATTCTGAGTGGGAATGGAAAATATAGTACATGATAAATAGTGAATTTTACATGATGAACAATGTGATTCCCCAAAGTGTAATTTCCCTACAAACCTCACGTGTGATTTCCGTAACCTTCAACAGACACTGCAACGCCCACCTCACCGATCTCAAGGACCTGCCTTCTTTTCTTTGTTACAGATTACCTCCTCGCCCAGCTGAAGACCTTAGAAAGTCGACAATGCTGAACAAGGTAGACAACCTCAACCTGGTCCCCACCGCCATCTCCACCCCCTTCACAGTCACCTCCACAGACCGTCAGGGGGGGTGCGGGGTCTTCCTGGTGGATGCCATGACAGACGCGCAGCTCTCCGACACCTTCGCCATGATCTGCGGCGCCGGAAGGCAAGGCCAAGGCTTCAGCGTCGACGAGTACGCCGACGAAGCAGAGTTCAGAGCGGAGGTGGAGAGCGGCTACCGCTTCGCCGTCGTGGATAAGAGCGACGGAAAGATGGTGGCGGCCTTCATCCTGGCCGTCAGCAAGTACTCCCGGGGCTGCCCGGTGGCGGACCCGTTCATCATCGTGAGGGCCGACCAGCGGGGCCGCGGGCTGGGGCGTGTGTGCATGGAGCTGTGCGTGAAGCTGGCGGTCCGTCTGCACTTCATGGGCATGTACGTGGACACCTTCTCCAACAACACCGCCATGCTCAACATCATCCGCTCTGTACCCGGCATGGTGCGCGTGGGGTGTCTGCCCATGGGCGGTGTCATGACAGACGGAGAGATCGTGTCCACCCTCATCTTCTACAAGGACCTACGTCCGGACAACGCCATCCGGAAGGGGTAGCCCGGGGGATTGAGAGTGATCGGAAGCTTCTTGCCCTGAGGCGTCACACGCCTGACACGTCACCCACCCCGGAGGACCCCCCTGCTTGTCAACTGGACTTGCCTCGCATCATGGACCAGGCTCTGTCTGCACGAAGGTCGACCGTAAAGAATAGAACGTCTGACACATGGAAAACCTTGAGACACTGCTGTGAGAAAAGACAGCTCTGAAAGGTCACTGGGACGTGTGCAATATTGCCTGAACCACACCTCGAGTGCGGTTTCAGCCTTGAATTCGAAAGGGGAGAGTGACAGGATGTCGTCACAGTAGTATGACTGTCACATGATTTGGCCTGGGAGGAGAGAGACGAATACCAACCTGATTGGTTGTAAACATCACGTGACTGACTCGTGATCTGCCACGAAAACTGGACTTGAAAGATCTGATTGGCTGACAGAAACTGTTCTCAAAGACTTGAAATAATGCAAATATTTGCAAAGGTGGTTGTTTTTTCATGGTTGCATTTTCAACCTTTAAATGATGCTCAATCTCAGATAATATTTGGAAAAGAAAGGAGCATCATAGGCCAACAGGCAATGTACTTTATTCTCAAGTTCAAATGCACGTTTAGTTTGCATTCATTCTCGCTTTAACAAAATCTTTCCAGGTACTACTGATATTGTGGTATCACTCTTCCATTCCTTGTTTACATGACAGTATCAGTTTGTATCGTGTTTTGATTTAATCTTACTAATTAATGTTGCATTAAGAGCATAAGAGAAGCGCTGACATGTTTGAATTCTTTAGTTTTCATGTATTTGAAGACAGACGCGGTCGAGTTTGTTGTTAAGTTTTAGCTGTGGTCTGTCGTGTCAGATGAAAAAAAAATCTGTTTTTTTTTTTTTTTAGGGTTTTTTGTTGTTGTTGTTTTGTCGGAGGTGGGGGTGTTGGGGGATGCTGAGGTCACCAACACAGCACAGTTACTTATTCGTGGATATCAGAGATAAAGAGAAACTGTGGGTGCGCATGAGAGTGTGTGTGTATGCGCGTGCGTTTATATGTGTGTAGTGTGTGATGTTGGGGGTAAACACAGATGACTTTCCACAGAACTGAGTTGTGTCATTTGAGAAAAAAAAATCTTTTTTAATTTGCGGACGCTCGCGCATGTGTGTGCGTGTGTGTGTGTGTGTGTGTGTGCTTGAACCGTCAAACTGACTTCCTCCTCTCTTTTTTCCCCCTGACCCCCATCCCCCCCATCCCCCCATCCCCACCCCCTCTACCTTTCCCCCTTTATCTTCCACACGCAAAGTACCAGGGCTGGGTTGTGCCAACGATCTTTGCAAAGCAAGTTTGTTTAGCGGCAAGAGTTTTCCGAAGTCTACTCCAATTCTCTCTTTTTTTTTCTTTCTTTCTTTTTTTTTTTTTTACCGCAGAGCAAATTTAGCTTTCTTAAGATCGTTAGTGCAGTCCAGCCCAGTTCCTGACTAAGAGATTACTTGGGTTTGTCAATTGGTTGCTTTGTTTCTGGCCCGTTATTTTTCTTCTCTCCATTTCTTCATTCCAATTGTTCTGTTCTGTTCCACTTTTTCCATGCTCCTTTTGTGGAAGAGGGGGGGGGGGGGGGGGGTAGACTGCTGAAGACGTACAACTTTTGAGTCACGTTCATTCCTTCGTGTTGTTTTAGAAATGAAAGTTATTGTGTCTGATTTCTTTTTTTCTTCAAACCTATATTTTGTGTGCACTGACGCAGCAAATGTTTGTCCAGAATGTTGAGATTCCTATTCTTATTCATCTATCTAAATGGGGGAGGCTGCCACACCAGTACTGGCAGATTTGGAATTTCTTCATTGCAGTGTATGTATTCCTTGTGAACAAATTCTAAAGAGAACTACACTTACTCATACATTTTCTTACTTACTCATACATTTTCTTTCATACATTATCTTTCTTACTCGTAGATTTTCTCCTTATATTTTTCCTTCTTTTAACTCTTTCCATAGGAACGGCGAAAGAGACCACGTTAACAGCGTTTCACCCCAATTACCATCATCAAAATATTGCAAGCGGAGGGCTCTTATACTGAAGAGGTGAATGTTGACAGAGAATACCACAATTCTGACGACGGAAGCAAAAAAGGTTGGGTCATTTAGACACCCTCTGGACATCCGAGGGGTCTGTGTAGAGGTGAAGAGGGGACTGGCCGTATTGAGTGAGTTAAAGTAGTTGAGTATTAATGTTACGTGGCACATTTTTGCACGTCTGTCTGGGGAGTGTGAGCTTGGTGGGTGATGAAGACTACAAAATAATGAAGGGAATCAGTTTGTGAGATACTTCTCGTTTTCTGTTATTGTCGTGCAAGGAAATGTATGGTTCATTTCCTTATTTGTTTTGTTTTCTACTGATGTGTTTGATTTTTGATTCTAGTGCCATATATTCGAGTTGTGCATTCGTACAAACCGTGTATATATCAGCCTGCATGTTTCGTCGCTTCAGTCCTTGAAACAGAAACTGAACTGAATTGTGTATTTAATTTGAAACAGAAGTTTGTTTTACATAGATTGCAACGAGAATTGATTTGAAATTGAACTATGCATTTAATTCAAAACGAAATTTAGTTTACAGTAATTACAATGAAAATTAAGTTGAAAAAGATTACATCGAGAATTGAAGCTTTCTTTGGTGTGTGAATTAATGAGGGAGAGAGAGATAGGGTGTGTTGGTGTGTCTGAGAGTGATCGAGCGTGTGTGTGTGTGTGTGTGTGTGTGTGTGTGTGTGTGTGTGTGTGTTCAAAAGAGGACGATCCATTTTTTTTTATTTTTGAAAACATGACACGCTTTAAAACATTTTCTTCATCTTAACTCTCTCTCGCTCTCACTCTCTCTTGTACACACACGCACACACACACACACACGCATACATTCATTTTCGCACGCAGGCACACACACACACACACACACACACACACCTCAACCTCACCTCCCTCCTCACACACAAGAGAGAAGGAAGGAGTGAAAAGGACGAACACAGACACTCCACACAGTCCTCATGGAAAGAGAGAAGGAAGGAGTGAAAAGGACGAACACAGACAGACACTCCACACAGTCCTCATGGAAAGAGAGAAGGAAGAAGTGAAAAGGACGAACACAGACAGACACTCCACACAGTCCTCATGGAAAGGGAGAAGGAGTGAAAAAGACGAATAAAAACACTCCACACAGTCCTCATGGAAAGAGAGAAGGAAGGAGTGAAAAGGACGAACACAGACAGACACTCCACACAGTCCTCATGGAAAGAGAGAAGGAAGAAGTGAAAAGGACGAACACAGACAGACACTCCACACAGTCCTCATGGAAAGAGAGAAGGAAGAAGTGAAAAGGACGAACACAGACAGACACTCCACACAGTCCTCATGGAAAGAGAGAAGGAGTGAAAAGGACGAACACAGACACTCCACACAGTCCTCATGGAAAGAGAGAAGGAAGGAGTGAAAAGGACGAACACAGACACTCCACACAGTCCTCATGGAAAGAGAGAAGGAAGGAGTGAAAAGGACGAACACAGACACTCCACACAGTCCTCATGGAAAGAGAGAAGGAAGAAGTGAAAAGGACGAACAGAGACACTCCACACAGTCCTCATGGAAAGAGAGAAGGAAGAAGTGAAAAGGACGAACACAGGCAGACACTCCACACAGTCCTCATGGAAAGAGAGAAGGAAGGAGTGAAAAGGACGAACACAGACAGACACTCCACACAGTCCTCATGGAAAGAGAGAAGGAAGGAGTGAAAAGGACGAACACAGACACTCCACACAGTCCTCATGGAAAGAGAGAAGGAAGAAGTGAAAAGGACGAACACAGACAGACACTCCACACAGTCCTCATGGAAAGAGAGAAGGAAGAAGTGAAAAGGACGAACACAGACAGACACTCCACACAGTCCTCATGGAAAGAGAGAAGGAAGGAGTGAAAAGGACGAACACAGACACTCCACACAGTCCTCATGGAAAGAGAGAAGGAAGAAGTGAAAAGGACGAACAGACACTCCACACAGTCCTCATGGAAAGAGAGAAGGAAGGAGTGAAAAGGACGAACAGTCACTCCACACAGTCCTCATGGAAAGAGAGAAGGAAGGAGTGAAAAGGACGAACACACACAGACACTCCACACAGTCCTCATGGAAAGAGAGAAGGAAGGAGTGAAAAGGACGAACAGTCACTCCACACAGTCCTCATGGAAAGAGAGAAGGAAGAAGTGAAAAGGACGAACACAGACAGACACTCCACACAGTCCTCATGGAAAGAGAGAAGGAAGGAGTGAAAAGGACGAACACACACAGACACTCCACACAGTCCTCATGGAAAGAGAGAAGGAAGAAGTGAAAAGGACGAACACAGTCACTCCACACAGTCCTCATGGAAAGAGAGAAGGAAGAAGTGAAAAGGACGAACACACACAGACACTCCACACAGTCCTCATGGAAAAAGAGAAGGAAGAAGTGAAAAGGACGAACACAGTCACTCCACACAGTCCTCATGGAAAGAGAGAAGGAAGGAGTGAAAAGGACGAACACAGACACTCCACACAGTCCTCATGGAAAGAGAGAAGGAAGGAGTGAAAAGGACGAACACAGACAGACACTCCACACAGTCCTCATGGAAAGAGAGAAGGAAGGAGTGAAAAGGACGAACACAGACACTCCACACAGTCCTCATGGAAAGAGAGAAGGAAGGAGTGAAAAGGACGAACACAGACAGACACTCCACACAGTCCTCATGGAAAGAGAGAAGGAAGGAGTGAAAAGGACGAACAGACGCATTGGAAGAGAGAAGGAAGACACTATACGACATCGACTAGTAAAATTCATATGGGAATGTTTCAAAGAGCACGTCCGTTACGTTATAACTAGAACACTTCGTTTTAGTCAGGCTCGATTTTGTTGTTGTTGGTTTTGTCACTTGTTGTTGTTTATTTCCTTTATTTTTGTGTCTATAAACGTTTCATTTACGGTTTTCATGACAAATGAATATGTTTCTTCTTCTTCTTCTTCGTTTGTGGGCTGCAACTCCCACATTCACTCGTATGTCCACGAGTGGGCTTTTACGTGTATGACTGTTTTTACCCCGCCATGTAGGCAGCCATACTCTGTTTTCGGGGGTGTGCATGCTGGGTATGTTCTTGTGTCCATAACCCACCGAACTCTGACATGGATTACAGGATCTTTAACGTGCGTATTTGATCTTCTGCTTGCGTATACACACGAAGGGGGTTCAGGCACTGGCAGGTCTGCACATATATTGACCCCCGGGAGATCAGAAAAATCTCCACCCTTTACCCACCAGGCGCCGTCACCGAGAATCGAACCTGGGACCCTCAGATTGAAAGTCCAACGCTTTAACCACTCGGCTATTAAGCCCGTCGAATATGATTCTGATTCTGATTTACACACACACACACACACACACACACACACACACACACACACACACACACACACACACACACACACACACACACACACACACACACACAAACCAAAAAAACAACAACAAAAAACAACGAGTGTATACGTGCGTGCGAGCATGCGTAAATACGGAGAAAATACCACATTAGTATTTCAGTTGTCAACACAAGGAGGGAGTGTGAGGGGAGCGTGTTGGGGGCTGGGGGAGGGGAGGGGGCGAGGGGGGGTGGCGGTGTGGCGGGAGGGAAACATCCAACGGCATTCCACCTGAAACCTCGACGCTTTGCTGACCCAGGGAAGTGAGTAGTCTGCATGCTACCGAGACCTGAGACTCTAATCTGGGGGTGTCAGCGTATAATAATATATAGACAAGAGACGTATTCAGGGTATCGTTCATCTGACCTCAGCAAGGGTACTGTACACTGTGTCAAAGTCATGACCACCACTTCAGGTCAAAGTCGTAAGAAAAGACCACAGGGGGAGAGGGGAGGGCGGGTGGTTCGGGTGGGGTGGGGTGGGGAGGAGGGGTGGGGGGACACTGTCAAGGTGTGCGTGAACTGACGTGCGCGTGTGTGAATGTGTGTGTGTGGAGGGGGGGGGGAGGGAGTGGGGTTAGGGGATAGGGGGTATCTTGTGCTTTTTTTGGAGAGTGGCACGCACACATACACACAGAGACATGCACACACGCACGCACACAGACATGCAGACACAAACACACACACGCACGCACGCACACACACACACACACACACACACACACACACACACAGGCATATATTTTCTGTGTATCTGTTCATGCTGTTGTAAGCCATGATTTACAATTGTATATGAACAGTTTCATGTGAAGCGCCTAGAGCCGATTGTATATGGAGTTTTCTCAATTCCCAGTGTTCATTTTCCTCACACCTCTTTATTTCAATCGTTGTCTGTTCAGACTGTTACTCAGTTTTTACATCTCCTAAAATACTCGTTTCACAATCCATGTTCGCGCATTTCTTTGTTCCCAAAGTTCCATGTTCTCACAGTGCTATGATGATGTTCCAACATCCCCTCATTCCCAAAATTAGCTGTTCCTAAACTTCAGTGTTCCAACATCTGATTCATTTCAGAATTTCACTGTTTCCCAAAACTTTACCGTGTCCCTACATTTCTTTATTCCTAAAGATACGTATTCCCACAGCTTTTTTGTCCACACATCTCCTCATTCATGAACGTCCGTGTTCCCTTTTCTCGCCATTCCCACTGTTCCACATTCCACCTCTTCAATCTTCAACCCCCCCTCCCCAACCCCTCCACCCACCCACCCTCCTCCCCCCCAAAAATCCTGCACGCTCGGCACCTCACTACAACTTGTTGTTATCCCCCACACCCATGTTCTCACATCTCTATGTTCTCATAATCATCTCTCATCCCCAATGGTCCCTGTTCACACATCCTTAGAGGTAACGCGTCCGCCTAGGAAGCGAGAGAATCTGAGCGCGCTGGTTCGAATCACGGCTTAGCCGCTGATATTTTCTCTCCCTCCACTAGACCTTGAGTGGTGGTCTGGACGCTAGTCATTCAGATGAGACGATAAACCGAGGTCCCGTGTGCAGCATGCACTTAGCGCACGTAAAAGAACCCACGGCAACAAAAAGGTTCGTTCCTAGCAAAATTCAGTAGAAAAACTCACTTCGATAGGAAAAACAAATAAAACTGCGCGCAGGAAAAAAAAAGAGAAAAAAAAAAGGGTGGCGCTGTAGTGTAGCGACGCGCTCTCCCTGATAAGAGCAGCCCGAATTTCACACAGAGAAATCTGTTGTGATGAAATGAAATACAAATACAAATATACATCCACAAATCTCTTTATTACCACGGGTATACCTATAGCTCCACACAGCTGCTCTCAGTTGTTTTTCCCTCATTTTTTTCTTTCTTCCTTCCCACACTACTGTTCCAGGAGGAGGTTTCAGTTTCAGTTTCAGTTTCAGTAGCTCAAGGAGGCGTCACTGCGTTCGGACAAATCCATATACGCTACACCACATCTGCCAAGCAGATGCCTGACCAGCAGCGTAACCCAACGCGCTTAGTCAGGCCTTGAAAAGAAAAAGAAGATAAAAAAAAAGAGATAAATACATATAAAAAAAAGAACTACTACTAATAATAATATGTATAAGGCGCAAAAACTTGATGAAGTCAACTATAAGCGTACACAAAAAAACAACAAAAAAACAACAACAATATATATATTTTTTAAATAATAACAATAAAATAAATAAATACATAAATAAATAAATAAAATAAACAAATAAAAAAGACAACAATGATGATAAATAAGCAAATAAATGTAAAAAATGCAGACACACATTCACACATATGCATAACAGATATGCACCAAACATGCAGTTTCACAGATATGAAAGCACAGTCAATACACATAAACGTACATGAGCCCCAACACACACACACACACACACACACACACACATTACCCTGTACCCCCTCTGCCCCCCTCCACACACTCATTTCTAGGCTACGTTTCGCAGCTTCCACGGCACACACACACACACGCACACACACACACACACACAGAGGCACACTTACTTGTACAAGCACACACACATACACCCATATCCCCCACCCCCAATCCCACACACATATAAACAAAGACATATATATATGCACACCCGCACGTTCCAATATTCCGTTGCTCCCACAGTGTAGGCATGCATACACACACATACCTCATCCTCTACCACCACCATCCCCGCACCCACCTCCCCCCCCCACACACCCCCTCACACACATACGCACGTGCACAGAACTCTCGGAGGAAGTTTGTTTAATATCCCGTCACACATAATTTTCGATTCGAGTTTCTTTTAACAGAATGATGATCTATTCTCTTCCATCTCTTCACTCAATAAACTGATTATATGCCGGACCTTTCCTGGAGCAATACAGTTCTATTCTCACTCTGTGTTCATAATACGAGAACGATAGGATCATCATCAACAACAACAACACATACGACAACAACATCGATTATAAAAGGTCTCTGGGAAATTAAAAACAACAACAACAAACAAAACAAACAAAACCAAAAACAAACAAACAAACAAACAAACAAAAAAACCCAAACAAACAAAGAAAAAAGACAGTGGTGTGGGAATGCAAACGATGTTTCGCTCTCACAATTGTATCAAGCGCCGTTACACTTCTTTTCTTTTTTTTTCTTTCTTTTTCTTCTCTGTCTCCCTCTCTCTGTCTCTCTCTTTGTGTCTCCCTCCTCTATGTCTCTCTGTATCCCTCCCCCCCCCCTCTCTCTCTCTCTCCGTCTCTCTTTCTCCCTGTCTCTCACTCTCTCTCTGTCTCTCTTTCTATATCTCACTGTTTCTGTCTCTGTATGTCTCTCTCTGTCTCTGTATCTGTCTTTCTCTCTCTCTCTCTCCTTTCTCTATCTCACTCTATATCTGTGTCATTTTCCGTCTCTGTCTCTCCCTCCTCTCTCTCTCTGTGTCTTTGTCTCTCTCTGCCTCTCTCTCTCTCTCTGTCTGTCTGTCTCTCTGTCTCTCCTTCTCCATCTCACTCTGTGTCTCTGTCCCTTTCTCTGTCTGTCTGTCTGTCCCTCTCTCTCTCTTTTCTTTTCTTTTTCGTGTCGTCGTTCCTTTCTGTTCCGACATGATGATGATATGATTATCTCATGGCTGAGGGGTGGCCTCAGTGGTCGGTTCGGCTGTAAACAACCAGGCTGATTAACTGATTGATTGTATTATCTCGGTGCACTACTTTTCAGCTCGTGTTATATCACACACACACACACACACACACACACACACACACACACACACACACACACACACACACACACACACTCACACACACACATACTCACACTCACACACACACATACTCACACACACACACACACACACACACACACACACACACACACACACACACACACACTCACACACACACACACTCACACACACACACACACACACAACACACACACACATTGTTGAACACTATCTTTGACCTGGACGCTGTAATGATTGTTGACAAATTAGCAAGTTGTCTGTTTTGTAGTGGATGGGTGGTGGTAGTGGTGGTGGTATGCATGTGAGTGTGTGTGTGTGTGTGCGTGTGTTTGTGTGTGTGTGCGCGCGTGCTCTATTGCCTGCGCCGTAAAAAAACAAACAAAAAACATACGCAATATTGTCTACCAAAATGTGTGCGAGTTTTTTTGGGTTTTTTTCCAGTGGAAATCCCTGCAATATTTTTCTATCAGGGTTGTTTGTTTGTTGTTGTTTTCTTCTTCTTTTTCTTCTTTCTCTCAGGCAACAAAAAATGTAACCAACAGACTATAGGACACACAAAAAACGAAACGATGGAATATATCTATATAGTTTTGGTCATAGTTACCGCATTCAATGTTCAACCGCTGCCCGGCCATACCCCCTTATAAGGAAGCCCACCTTCAAACGATCGACAGGTCAACCCCCACCCCCACCCCGAAACAAATCATTCACCTTCGCTCACTCAGCCAATCGGATGTATGTCAGTCGTATCCGACTATGACCATCAGAACAACGGTAGAGGAGGTAACTGGTGTCCCGACTATCTGGGCTAGAATTTGATTTATGCACCGTAAGAGTGCAATGGCTTACACACATCGGTGTTTGCAATACTCTTTCTTCTATCAAGCTT
>NC_134891.1:11493068-11500568 GCF_041734735.1 Babylonia areolata | reverse complement strand
CAGTTCTTACACACTCAAAAAACATGATGTGCATAAATCTTATCGAAACATGATCCTTGATACAGTGTGATTGATGGCCACTTGTTCCCCCTCCCCCCACCCCCACCTTTCCCTCCCCCTCCATCCCAACTCCCTGCATACTCACATGATACGTATAAAAGAAAGGTATATTTTATCAAAACATGATCCTTGATATATTGTGATTGAAGGCCACGTGTTTCCTCCCCCCCCCCCTCTTCCCTCACTCCCACCCCCTCACACACCCCACACATGCATACTCACAAACATACAACTTTATCCTTGATACATTGTGATTGAAGACCACTTGTTCCCCCCCTACTCCCCCCGTTCCCCTCCCCTCCCCCCCACCCCCAGCAGAGTTCCACACCTACCCTCCCAATCAGGTTATTTTACGTGAGTTAAATGCATGTTACAACACGTGAGACCTCGGTTTATCATCTCATCCAATTGACTTGCGTCCAGACCACCAGTCAAGGTCCAGTTGAGGGGGGACAATTCTTCTTCTTCGTACGTGGGCTGCAACTCCAACGTTCACGCGTACACGTACACGAGTAGGCTTTTACGTGTATGACCGTTTTTACCCCGCCATGTAGGCAGCCATACTCCGTTTTCGGGGAGGGGGGTGCATGCTGGGTATGTTCTTGTTTCTAGAACCCACCGAACGCTGACATGGATTTCAGGATCTTTAACGTGCGCATTTGATCTTCTCCTAGCGTAAAACACATAAAGGGGGTTCAGGCACAAGCAGGTCTGCACAGACACATTGGGAGATCGGAAAATTATCCACCCCTTTATCCACCAGGCGCCGTTACCGAGATTCGAACCCGGGACCCTCAGATTAAAAGTCCAACGCTTTAACCACGCGGCTATTGCGCCCGTGTGTGTGTGGATTCGCTCCCGCACACCCTGATTCTCTCTCTTTGCCACGGCAGGCACGTCACCACAAGGCTTCCACTCAGCATAAAGCGTAATGGGAGGGATAAATTATCTTGCCGTTCTCTCAAATCAGAGAACTTTCGACCTGTTTACTGCATATGAATATTCTAAAGTGGACACTGAACTGAACTAGAATGAACATAAAAGAAAAACTGAATGGACCGCGTTGCTGTGTGATGGCCTAGAGGTAACGCGTCCGCCCAGGAAGCGAGAGAATCTGGTTCTGGTTCGAATCACGGCTCAGCCGCCGATATTTTCTCCCCCTCCACTAGACTTTGAATGGTGGTCTGGACGCTAGTTATTCGGATGAGAAGATAAACTGAGGTCCCGTGTGCAGCATGCACTTAGCGCACGTAAAAGAACCCACGGCAACAAAGGGGTTATTCCTGGCAAAATTCTGTAGAAAAATCCACTTCGATAGGAAAAACAAATAAAACTGTACGCAGGAGAAAAAAAAAAGGGTGGCACTGTAATATAAAGACGCGCTCTCCCTGGGGAGAGCAGCCCGAATTTCACACAGAGAAATCTGTCGTGATAAAAAGAAATACAAATACAAATACAACTGATTTCTTTCAGCCTGTCGAACACGCAGATCTCCAGAAAACAGCTTCATGTTGTGGTGTGCTTGAGGCGATGACGATGTCTCCTTTACCGCGGACTTTTTTTTTTTTTTATTTTTTTATAAATAATTGAGATATACCCAAATGATATGATTTAAGGAGCGTTATCACCTCGAATACCGTAATCGATTTATGTCGCAAAACAACAACAGCATACGTTTAGATATTAATTTTTGAACGTCATTAGCAGGGGCGCTGTAGCGCTGTAAGTAAGGCCTAACATACTCTTTTTTTCGCCATCCCCGAAACTTTACATTATTAAATACAGAACACATTTTAACTTGTGTTCTTTTTCTCTTTTACTTTTTACTGGGTAAAGACTGTGTCACAAGTGATTCTTCAAGGCGTTGCCTTTCTTTTATATATATATATATATATGTGTGTGTGTGTGTGTGTGTGTGTGTGTAATCTTCTGGGGGGGGGGGGCGGATATTACCGCATAGATGCTTTGCTTTGACGAGAGAAAAAGTGTGTCACTGGGTCAGACATACATCACAGTTCACCTTCGGGCATTCATTTTTGTCTTGAATGCATTTGCATGAAATACGTGACATTTTAAGTAACCGCATAAATGTTTACTTCAGAAAAAGTGTCATTCTGTCAGAGATAAATTATGCCGGTTCATCTCGGGACTTTTGTCATGCATGTGTAAAACCGTACTCCACCTTGTAAGCGCCCACCCAGGCCTTAACTTTGAACAAAATTTCACCCTTTAGTTGTGTGGTGGGCGTTTTCCAGTATGCACTCTTCTCACACATAGATCTATGTGAGGTAATACAAGCTTCATCAAGCTTACCTGCCACCACCAGTGACATACCAATTACCATACTGTGTACAAAACATATCACTGACCAATACAACCCTGTGTTCCAACCCATGTTACCCATCATTCAATTAAACTGTGTGCTACCATTTCCAAACAAAATCTCTTTGCCTTCACAAAGTGTCCAACTGACACAAGTACATGTAAGGAAA
This sequence comes from Babylonia areolata, assembly GCF_041734735.1. Taxonomy (NCBI): domain Eukaryota; kingdom Metazoa; phylum Mollusca; class Gastropoda; order Neogastropoda; family Buccinidae; genus Babylonia; species Babylonia areolata. Next base: position 11,498,016 of record NC_134891.1, on the reverse strand, counting down.
TTATTACTTCCAACATATCTCTGGTAAACAGCAATGTGCAACAACATAGCACTGACCCTAAATGCTCTCATAGTTTACCAACTCATTAATCACATTAAAATATGCTTTCCCACTTTGTCTGAACAAAGTAAACCACTAACAAAGCACAACTCCTACACATGTTACCACAACTACCAACAAATCAAACATGTGTTCCACAACACTTGCTGTTGCCCCAATGTGCACACACACACACACATGAAAAACCCTCAGCACACACTGACAATGTGTTATCCTATAGATCTGTTCAGTTCACACTGAACCAACACCACCTACTATATACAAAACAAGTAAGTAATACATAAAAAATACAGAACAAGATATCTGTAACCAAACAGAAGGGGGGGGGGGGATCAAAAGATTTAGGCCAGTACTTCTCTCAGTGGGTAGCTTTCACACATTAACCCCTTTTCTTTCCACAAGCCGCAAGATCAACTTAAACTGGATGTCCACTGACAAAACAGTTTCCCAACACAACTAAGTTATCAACATAACATAAAACCATTACAAGTCATGTACTCACAGCCCAACAGGGATTTCCTTGTTCCTCACATCACTGATCAGTCAGTCACCCTGTGTCAGTCAGTTTTTCTGGGAGACAGCTAAGAACTGGCTGTGCTGACTGGTTTTATCCCTTCCCACAACATACTGTGTATACTAATGCAAGCTACAACACTCACTTCCCCAACTAGTTGAACTGAAATAACCAATCTTTGCTTGTCCTAGTGACGCTATGTGAATGACTGACAGATTCACTGCTTAATCCCAATTCGTCCAATTAACAGATTGATCTGATTCGCTCACTTCAACCCCACTTGTCTATAACATTCTGTGATGACAAGTTCACCCGTTTACGTCACAATGAGATTGGGGAGACAGGACAATACAACTCTTGGCATGTTAGCCGGCCTGATCAAAGTTCACATTAGCATAAATTTTCCCTAGTTTACGTTCCGAAGTCCCGCCATCTACGTCAGCTGCGTTTGTGAACGGGGAGATGATGAACGACTTGAAAGACAGGCCGCCACACGGGATGTTCCGCTCAGCACGGGGATTCTGGCAAACGTCACATAACCACATGTGTTTCAACGACTGGGACGGGTGACGCGGACCAAAGGCGCCGACTAGGGAGTAGGGGTGAGGAGGGAGGGTGGCGCGGGTGTTGGTGCAACCTCAAAGACTGGGCTTTGGACGAGCAGGAAGGGAGATAAGAAGGGAGGGGGGTGGGGGGGGGGGGAAGGGAGGGGGAGGGAAGGGGGACAGAGTGTAGGTGGTGGGGGGTGACACTGCTGGCACACTATAACAGCAGGATACATTCCTCTTTTCGGAAACCCATTCTCTAACTTGGCTTCACTTATTATTATTATTATTATTAGTTTCTTCTTCATCTTCGTTCGTGGGCTGCAACTCCCACGTTCACTCGCATGTACACGAGTGGGCTTTTTACGTGTACGGCCGTTTTTACCCCGCCATGTAGGCAGCCATATTCCGTTTTCGGGGGTTGATTATAAGTTTCACGGCACACCACTGTCTGGGCTGAACTGGGAGCGAGGGCAAAACGGATAATGGAACAACACACTGCGTCATGCAGACCCAGTAATTACGTCATGCTCTCGTTTGGGTTTTCGATGACAAGCGTTCTGATGTTCTCTATTTCAAAATCTTAAATCTAATCTGCACTTCTTCGCAAAGCAACACCTGGCTGCGATCACAAAAAAGCAGATTGAAATCGTCAATAGTTCACGATCATTTTCTTTTTTTGGTTTATTTATTTATTTGGTCATTTTCAAAGTGGGGGCTGGGGGCGCGCGCGGTGGAGGTTAGAATGTATTTTACCCAACACATAGTTTCTTGCCCCAAAATGGGAGGTATTTGTATTTTGTGTTTGTATTTCTTTTTATCACAAGCAGATTTCTCTGTGTGAAATTCGGGCTGCTCTTCCCAGGGAGAGCGCGTCGCTACATTACAGCGCCACCCCCCCCCCCCCCCTTTTTTTTTTTAAATTAAAAAAAAAATTTTCCTGCGTGCAGTTTCATTTTCGTTTTCCTATCGAAGTGGATTTTTCTACAGAATTTTGCCAGGAACAACCCTTTTGTTGCCGTGGGTTCTTTCACGTGCGCTAAGTGCATGCTGCACACGGGACCTCGGTTTGTCGTCTCATCCGAATGACACTAGGAAGGGTTTGCAAGCCTGCTTTCGTGCCGGGTCGATCGTAAGTTGCTTGCAGAGCAAGAAGTAGGTCATATGACGTCATGGGCAGCCCACCATTGTAACCAGCTTTTCTGAGTTCGCACTGCCTTAGTTCGGACGACTTTTCGGCACTGTTACGAATCAATGGATCCGTACGAATACATAATGGCTGAGACGTGACAAGAAACACGCTCAACGTAAAACATTAGAAGCCTGAATCAAATAATGGGTGTAATTATGACACCAAATATATCTTGAAAAATTGCAAAAAATTGTCACCGAAAATGTTCAAAATCCTTTCGTCAGAACGGCGACAAAATATAAGCCTTTCGGTGACAGGGGGGGAGGGGGGGGGGGGAGGAAATGGACAGGTGCTCGCGCTCGCGGTTCTCGCTTGGGAAAACAAAACAAAACAAAACAAAACATTACTGGGGAACCTCCACGAAAATCAGACGAAAGTCTGCAAACCCTCTCTAACTCGATACCGGGGCTTTTACAAGATGGCGTACAGCACAGGGCCCTGTGCGACACAAGACAGACAGACAGACAGAGCTTCGCCTACGTTGCACAAGAATTAACGCGGCTTAGTGTCTGATGACGTCAATGCACCCTGACTTATCCTTTCGTATTCAAATATCTGTCCACGTTAACTTCACTTCAGTTCAGGGGCGGGGGTGGGGGAATGGAGGGGTGGGTGGGTGTGGGGGGAGTCAACTGCGTGCTTGACGAATGGGATTAAAAGAAAAACAAAACAAAACAAAACAACCTTGCCCAGCCTGACGGAAGGACCTCACGTGGGCTGCTCACGTGACTTGTTTCAACAATGCCGGGAGGAAGGTGAAGGTTGGCAAGCAAACGAATCAAAGTGAAGTGGGGGGGTTGGGGGGTGGGGATGGGAGGGGGCTGTCAACCGTGTCAACCTGCAAAGTTCTACAACCCAGCAGTGGCCTCACAACTGGGTCATTTTCCTAAGAGGAGATGCCAAGGTCGGAAGAAATAAGAATACAAACATAAATAACAATCTTTCTCATCGCACCAACACACTTCAAGTCCAAAGGTTAAATGTAATACTTTATACACACAAAAAATTGGAAACAGAAAAAAGAGTGATAATTATGATACATGTTATTGGTCCTGAAGCTAGCTTTACAACCACAGAGTGTTACTAAATGAACTGACCAAGTTACCACTGGATGTAAACTATTTGGCAATATCCACCCAAAGAGGATTGGAGTGGCAGCCACATCAATATGTGAATGCGGCCAGGCTGACCAGACCCCATCCCATATTCTCCAAGACAGCCCCCTGTATGAGAAGACGCGGCAGCAGTCCTGGCCTGGGGGTGCTGACCTCAACATCAAGCTCTGGGAGACGGTAGCCGATCTTCGCCGGACGTCCGAGTTTGTGGCATCCCTCGGACTTCGACCCTGACTGTGTATCTGTCGAGCGCGAAAATAAATAAATAAATAAAGAAAGAAAGGCGATATCCACATTTCCTCCCCTGTACTTTTCCGTTTATAAGACAGGAAAACTGGTAAAGTGGTTAATAACATTGTAATATATACGCGGCATTTCTTCCCCTCCACTCTTTGACTGGACTTCTTTACGTCTCTTGACAGGGGAAGAAATATAGAGTATATTATTAAAATGTTATTTAAACAGATTTACGATTTTTTGCCGTCTAAGGAACGAAACAGAATGGAAAGAACACAGGGGAAGAAATGTGGATATTGCCAACTATTTCATCACCGGGGTGACAAAACAAAACTGAATTCTTTTTTTTTTCCTTTTTTTTTTTTTTTAGTCAGGCAACGTTTGGTGGCCCTGATCCCCCCAGGCACCCCCCCCCTTCCCCCTCCCCCCACCCCCGCCGCAACCCCCCAACACGCAGCACGAACCACGTACGTCACTCCTGGGGGTCTCCTCCGCTGCCAGTCTCCAGCCTCGGATGCCAAACATCACCGGCACATCCAAAGTGCCGACCTCTCCAAACAAAAGGGAGAGTACGAAAACAAAACTATTAACACACACACACACACACACACACACACACACACACACACACACACACAAATGCAGCTTAGCAAGGACTTGCTTTTTAAAGTCGTGGATTTTTTTTTTCCAATAATCACATAAATATTTACTTCAACTGACACCACCACCACCACCACCACCACCAAAATCAAATAACTAAATAAATGAATAAATAACTAAACAAATAAATACACAAATAAATAAATAAATAAATGAATAAACAGTTAAATAAATAGATGAAAAAAATAAACATCTGAACAAGAATACAAAAAGAACAAAAAACCCAAAAACAAACAAACAAGAAAGAAAAGGAAAAAAACAAACAACCAAAAAACAAAACAAAACAACAACAACAAAACCCCACAAGTTTTGTCACTGTGTCAGACACATTCAGACATGTCCACCCTTGAACAACCATCTTGTCTTGCATCAGTGTTCGTGCATGATGCATGAAGTGAAGTCCCTATCCACACATACTGCGAGAGACTGACAGGGAGATGAAGCCTCGTGCTGCACGAGAAGAAAAGAGACTCTGTGTCTGATGACGTCAATGCACGTTCACGGTCAGTGTCCTTTCGCCTTGAATTAATTTCCTGCTGTGTCTGCAAGAAGTCAGCCCGACGTGCTTGGCCCCGGGAGAGATCCACACACCTGACTGATGGGACTTGAGTGTTGAGAGTTCTCT
>NC_134891.1:11405568-11485568 GCF_041734735.1 Babylonia areolata | reverse complement strand
TCCTGTTTGTAAGACTGGATTATTAGTCAGTACCCTGCTGATGTTTATTATTGTAACGTTTATCCCCCTCCTTTTTCTCCCTGTTGATATTCATGAATTATCTGTAAAGGCCGTGGATCCCTGTGCATTACAAATACCCATTATGTTATTGTTGACTTCTGTGGGTGTGTTGTTGTTTTGCCCAAAGCGAAAAATTATATGGCTAAAATGTCTAGTTGTGAGTGAGAGGTCAAGGTCGACTTCCCCGGCGGCGTACCAGTGCGTACGCATGCTGTTTTCGTTGTTTTGTTTTGTGCGGCCATCTTTCTGTAAGTGCGTTCGTCGGTGACGGAGAAGCGGTGGTTTTTTGTTGTTGTTGTTATTGTTGTTGTTGGTTTGTGTGTGTGTGTGTGTGTGTGTGTGTGTGTGTGTGTGTTTCCACTTGAGTATGATTTTTTTTTTAAATAAAAAAAGAAGATAAAAAAAGTCGGATGACATATCCAAAGAAAAACTTGCTTTTCTGTCAGGAGGAAGGTGCATGACTATAGTGATGAGGATAGGAGTGCCGATGAAAGATATGGGGCAGACAGTAAAGTGTGGCTTGGTGACTGTGCCGCACTTGATATGCAGCAGCCGTCTGCGCGAGATAGTCAGCATCTCAGACCGTCAAAACCGGGGCGCAATAGCCGAGTGGTTAAAGCGTTGGACTTTCAATCTGAGGGTCCCGGGTTCGAATCTTGGTAACGGCGCCTCAGTAATGGGTAATGGGTGGTCGGATATTTTTCCGATCTCTCAGGTCAACATGTGTGCAGACCTGCTTGTGCCTGAACCCCTTTCGTGTGTATACGCAAACAGATCAAATACGCACGTTAAAGATCCCGGCTGTAATTTGGCCATGCAGTGTCAGCGTTCGGCGGGTTATTGGAACAAGAATATGCCAAGCGTGCACACCCCTAGTGAAAAATCGAATGACTGAAGAGAGCCGCCCACTTCAATAATGTATCCCTATGATATACAACTGAGCTTGATAAGGTGGAGTGATGGCCTAGACTGGTTCACTGCAACAGAGTTTCAGAGTTTGTTTATTCCCATTAACTCTTTTGAGTCATAGAGAAACAAGGAGACATGACAATAACAGGATGACGGCCACAGAGGAAGAGCGAAGATAATTTAAAAAGAAGAAACAAAGGGGAGGGGGGGGGGATAATACAAATGGGGGGAAAATAAAATGAAATAAAAGGCCAAATGTAATCATCAGTCTCGTACAATGCAATAGGAATAGACAAATGCACAGATCACAACTTAGATTTACAATACTGCTCTGTATCTGACTAGTTGAGCCTGAACTGGGAACTGGGGGGTTAGTTGGAGCATAGCATTAATAATGACATGGTGTAACAAAATAAAATACACAATAATTTGCATGTTATTTTAGCACCCATTTGCCAGTAATACTGGGATTGGTTTGATACATACAAAAGAAAAAAAGACATAAATGTATATATATATATATATACATATATACACATACATATACGCACATACATACATGATCATGCAATTACGAATGGATATGTACGGGATGCGGTGTCAAGATTAACACAAGTCATTGTTCTAATTCCTATTCAACAAGTACAGTTAAGGCATAAGTGGCAAAGAATCCGGACTGAAACTGGCTCCTAACGAAACACATTAAAACCTTCTTTAATGAACTTAGCAAAATTTAGTAACTTTTTCTTACTACTAATAGACATCAATGTTGCATATTTGTGGAAGTTGGGACGTGTTGTGTAATACTTAGGTAAATACTGATTGCGGAGATTTTGAATTGCAGGACATTCCGTGACAAAGTGGTATTCGTCTCCCACTCGATTCATGTCACAAAGATGACACAATCTTGCTTCTTGTGGTATGTTCATGTGTCTCCCTTTCTCAATTGGTAGTTTGTGATTACTTGTTCTGAGTTTCAACATTGGGATGCTATAGCACAATGGCAAAATGTCTAGATAATTTTCAAAAGCTATTTGGCTTTTAAATAGACTGTAGTTATTGGCTTTTGTAGAGTTACGACAAGTTTCTACCCATTTTTGTGTATAACTATCTTTAAGTCTTTGGGTCAGATTGTTTATCAGCCATGTAGTTGATACAGATTGTGGATAGTACCACACAAAAGACAGCCCATTTTCATCTAGAATCTGTTTAATTTTAAGTAACCAGTCATTTTTGTGTATTTGTAAATTAAAACATTCAGATAATGTGTTCAGCATGCGAGAGGATAATTTTTTTTACTAGTCAATGTGTCAGTGGACAATTTGCCGTGCCAGAATTTGATCATTCGGCAACATACATGCACAAACAGGGGGAAATGTCGCGTTTCACCATAGATGAAACAGTTTGGAGTGCTTTTCTTAAGCCGGAGTATGTATTCACAGTATTCCAAGTGTAATGATTCGGCAATGTCAACGCAGTTATTACCCCAAACTTCACAACCATAAGTTAATATTGGCATGACCAGTGAATTGAATAAGTCTAACTGGCAGGAGATAGGGAGCTGAAGTTGTCTGCTTTTTTCTTAACAGTGCCATCATTGCCCGTCTGGCCTGACCTTTTAATTGTTTCACAGCTATGTTAAACTTACCATTGAAACTGAAAGTCAGTCCTAGGTATTTAAAGCAAGTAACGTGTTCTAGAGTATTTCCGTTAAGTGTGAACGGGTACTGGTAATTTAGTTTCTTACCGCAGAATACCATTATTTTTGTTTTGGAGCAATTCACACTTATTTTCCAGTCATTACAATATGCTTCTAGTTCGTTTAGCGCCTTCTGAAGCTTAGCTTCTGAGTCAGTAAATATTACTGTGTCATCAGCATACAGAATTAGCAACAGTTTGAGGTATTCAGATACTCTTTCATCATGGCTTAGTCCCATATCGACAGGGGAGCAACCACTCCTGGTAAGGTGGGTTTCCACATCATTCACATACACAGCAAACAAAAAGGGGGATAGGTTTTCACCTTGGCGAACACCTTGGTAAACTGCAAAAGACTCAGAAACGGTACCATTTGGAAAAGACAGCACGTGAATGAAGGGATACAATCACGAAAATGAGCATTTCATAGTAGCAGGTTTATCTCCCGTGACTAAATTCACACCACCGGTAAATCCCATGGATTCAGCATACTACTACTACTACTGCTACTACTACTACTGCTACTACTACTACTACCACCTCTACTACCACCACCACCACCACCACCACTACTACTACTACTACTACTACTGCTGCTGCTGCTGCTGCTGCTACTACTTTAAGAACAATATGGTACATTGTTATCATTATCATCATCAGCGTCATCATCATTATAACATCATTTTATCATTGTTACCATTTTATGATTATGATTATGATGATGATGATGATGATGATGATGATGATGATGATTATTCGACACAGCATTAAGTCAGTGCTGACTGAATTGATCCCAGGATTATCAATTTCAACGGAGTATTTTATGTTTACTTTACAAACCGTAACACACACACACACACACACACACACACACACACACACACACACACACACAGAGAGAGAGAGAGAGAGAGAGAGAGAGAGAGAGTTATTCATACACGCAAAAATACAAAAAAAATAAACATCTAAGAATCATGCTGGTATGTCAATCAGAACATCTAGTAATGACCGGGTCAACTCAGACACAGTCAGGCACAAGCAGAACACAGAGTTTTAATAAGGATGATTATATCTCAGACACACCCTTCTCTTTTGATCACAGTAACAATTTGATTGAAGACAAAACCAAGCTTTGCGCGCACGCATGTATAGACCATTGAAAATAATGATGATAGTAATAAATAGATAAATAAATGAATGAATGAATGAATAAACGAATAATTAAAACAAAAATAAAAGTGCATTTGATGGTGTTGATCATTTGAATCATAAGAAACGATTTAGTTTATAATGATGTATACACGAACTACACATTGACTTTTATGCATATATGTTTTGTTTTTGTACCCACAAGTTTTAATTTCTGTTGAGCGCCTGTGACAGCGCATTTCAAGAGCGATTACGCTCTGTTGTGCTCGGAGCTTCGCATTTCAAGGACCTGCTCTGTACTATGGTGTCAAAGCAAAGCTTTGGTCTATCTCCGTGTTGATGAAACTACTCTTAGATATTTCATAAGGCCTTGGAATTTATTTCATAAAAAGAAATACTTATTATAAATCGACCAATGGTCCGGCTGTCTGCGGTGTGCAAGAAGAGTTACCGTTCTTACTTTTGATCTTTGGCGAAGTACACCCACATGTTCCGTCAGACTGTTTGGATTAGTGCGGACTGACCGACTCAACAATCATGTCGCAAACCACAAGTGATGGGGATGTTAGGGCCGACGATCAGTATTTCCGAGTCATCATCAATGAAAAAGCTGTAGACGACATATCATTGGGCTTCTTCTACAAACCGCACACAATAACATTGCTCGTCGCCTGCACCTTGGGTCTTCTCTACTCGGCTTTCACAAGGTGAGTCACACAGTCGGACGATGTGGTGTGATGAGGGTTGCTCGCTTGACCGCTTTATGTAACATAGGCGTGGCTGGCGGCTAACTAGTTGTAGGGGTAGAAGTTGTGAGAACTGTGCTTTCAGAATAATAATAATAATAAATAAAAAATAATTTTAAAAAAACACCACCGTTTCAGCCATACTTTGTAGCTTCGTCATTTCCAGGCAAATCCGAGCTCATGGGTGCCAGCAATGGTCACTGGTGCCTGTGCCACGGATCACTCGTGTCTTGAGAAGTTTTCTTTTTTCTCTCTCCTGTTTGGTGCACACCGAACAGTATAATCAATCATGCCTAGGAAAGATCTTTCCCAGATTCTCTTTGATGCCCTCCCACTTTAGCTGTTGCAGCATACATATAATGACGGCATCAGCTCTGACGAAGTCCGGACTATAGGCAAAAAGTTTGGAGTTGGCGCAATGCATTGACTTATAGTTTTAAAACTCTTTCGTGCCAGCAGTTTCCATAGAATTTTGCGTTTAATTTCAGTATGGTAATTTCCATAACTGTTGATATCATGATTATTATTATGAAAAATTAGGATAAGAATAAGACACACACACCCCTCTTAGAAGATATGAAAAATTAGGATAAGAATAGACACACCCACCCCTCTTAGAAGATATGACAGATTGGTTTGACGGAAGTGCAGTACAATGGTCCAAAAAATAATGACCACCAACTTCGTAACACAGTAATCTAGTTGAACTGAATCAGTTTAATTTCAGTTCAGTGAACCCCAGATTAAAGCAGATCCATATATATAAGAAACTGCATGGTGAAGAAAGAATTTAATCATTGAGTGATTGACATTAATAGACAGATTATGACTGGGCCTGGTTAGAATTATCAAAATGGGAGGATGGAGGGGTGGGGTGGGGATGGAGATAGGGGGTTGTTAGGAAGTAAATAGGTGGAAATGTATATGTTTTTCCTTTTCCTCCTGCTGATTTATAGAAATGATAATGATGTAAGAAACTAAGATTATGTAATATGATGCAATTGAAATCAGGAAAAAGAAGGTGCAACAAAAAAAATGTGCATTCTCTCTGTTTAGTATTTTCTTTGTTTCAGTATTTTTATGTTCATACAATAGTTCTTGGCATCAAGTGAACCATTCAAGTAAAAAATGTAAACAAAAATCTACCATTTCAAAATGGTCATCAGGTACAGCTACTGAAAAATCGCTGGTCAGTTCAAAATTAAAGCTGCAACTGAAGTATAATTTATAAAAACTACTGACATACTAATATATATATTATATATATATATACGAAATGATATATGCACGCGCGCGCACACACACACACACACACACAAATAAACACATACACACACACACACACACACACACAGAGAAACACACACACACACACACACACACACACACACACACACACACCTTTTGCACACCCGCAACAGCTGTGAAAAATCCATTCTGAGGCAATCAATTAATAACACTACTTGAGAGCAGCATAACTGTCGCACTCACAGCAGATGGCACGGCTGATTTTTTTTTTCTTTCTTTTTTTTCTTTTTTAGCTAGTGGGAGTTTACAGCATAGAACTAATGGTAGCTTGTGTGTGTGGACTGGATTATACCTTTTTATAATTTGTTGTGCTATTTATAATGATTTTTTTTCCCAAGGAAAACAGCTGAAAAAACAGCCAAAAACTACACAGACACATTTTGGAAACTCTGCACCTGAACCTGTGGTAATGCTCTTGTGCATGCAAGCTTGTATATGTATGTATGTGTGTGTGTGTGTGTGTGTGTGTGCCTGCTTGTTAGTGTGTGTGTTTACATGCGCGCATGTGCGTGTGTGTGTGTAGATTTGTAATACGAATTAATCTTTTTTTCAATTTCCTTAAAAGAAAGAAATAAAAAATTGAAAAAGTTATTTGAAAATGAACTTGTAACAAAAGTGGTGTGCTGTTCCTGTTCACATGGAAACAGTGTCATCCACTTCCAGAACTTTCCTCCAAGTTTGACAGTTTCAGCATTCATCATTTCTTTGTTGCAGAGATGAGAGTTCATCTGAGCTGAACATCTGGCGTGGGTTTCTGTGTGTCATCCTGTTCTTCTTTGTCGTCAGCATCCTCGCCTTTCCCAATGGTCAGCAAGCTAGGCGATGAAAACTTTCACTTGTCTTACTATCTAAGATAGTATCTTTTAAAAGTGCTATAAATGTGTTTATGCACAGGGTTGGTACAGGTATTCAAATTGAAAAAAAAAAGAGAAGAATTTATATGGGAATGAAGACTTTTTAAGCCCGGAATTCAGTTAAAAATTTTTTTAAATATTTTTTTATAATTATTATTATCTTTTTTTAAGAATTTGACCCAGGTTTGTGAAAGTTTTGTTTTTATATTTTTTGGCAACAAAACAAAATGTATACATTATTTCCTTCAGTGATATGGCACAGCAGCAAAATCTAACATTTGATGTAAGATTATAATCATTATCATAATATTGAAAAAACAACAACCTGATCCTCAAACTAAAGGATTTTTCTGTGCGAAATCACTTTACCCATCCAGGTGTTGGTCACAATGACTCGTGCAAGGGGCATAATCCAACACTGAAAATGTTGTACTTCCTGGTTACCCCACTTGATAAGTTTTAAACTTTTGTACTTTGGTGTTTTAAGGTTGTTTTTTTCTTTTTCCTTTTTCTTTTTTTTGTTAGAAAATTTTGTGATTAAAAACCTTTAGGAACCCTGAAATATTTCAGTACATTATGTTTTTCATTTGTTTGTGCATCAATGACTCACTGACTGAAATGTATTCGGCTTCGATATTTATGGTCTTTGTGGTCAGCTTGGCGGCAAACAACAGTTGAAGTAAGAATAAGGTTGAGCTTTTTACATGTATGATTTCTGGGTATCACACTTTGCATTTTGTTTTGGGGATTTAAATGTGTGTATCTCTGTGGACGTGTGTGTGTGTGTGTGTGTGTGTGTACATGTGCGTGCGTGCATGTGTGTGTCCGTGCATGTGTGCGTGTGTGTGTGTGTGTGTGTGTGTGTGTGCGTGCGTGCGTGTGTGTGTGTGTGTGTGTGTGTAAGTAAGTAAGTAAGCATATTGCCCACAACAGTAAAACATTTCCAGTCTTATTTAGCTGTTTTTCCTACTTTTCTTGTTTTTTCTTTCATTATTTCTATTATTGCTAGGTATAACCTTTGCACTAAATGTCAACAACAACAACAAAAAAGTATTGGCAGTTCCTACATATTTATGATTTTATAGTTCTCCAAGAGAATGTTAGCAGAACAGATCAATGTTTAAAAAATAAATCAGCATGGGTTTTACACTGTGTCAGTCATTTTTCACCAGCTTACATGGCTAGTGACATGGTCCCCCTAGTGTTTTTTCAAGGAAATGAGATTCAGGCACAGAGCATGATAATTTTGTAAGTATTGGTCCGTTGGTATATTTAAACGCTGGTCTTGATAAGATCATGTTGTTGCTTTTGAAGTAGTCTTCAGTTTCCTGTAAATGTTTGTGTGTACAGGTCCTTTCACTAGACCCCATCCTGCACTGTGGCGTTTGGTTTTTGGTGAGTACTTTGTTTGACATTATACCATTCTGTTAGCGTGTGTCTGTGTGGGTGTGTGTGTTTGGTGTGAGTGTGCATACATGTGTGCGTGCGTGTGTGCGTGCGTGTGCGTGTGTGTGTGTGTGTGTGTTCCTTAACTTTTTTTTGCAGAGTGTGTATGTTCGTGCTCTGTTCTCTGTTCTTCTCTCTGCTTGATCTCTTCTTTCCTGGTGGTCCTAAACTTTTTGCGGAGTGTGTATGTTAGTGCTGTGTTCTCCGTTCTTCTCTCTGCTTGATCTCTTCTTTCCTGGTGGTCCTAAACTTTTTGCGGAGTGTGTATGTTAGTGCTGTGTTCTCCGTTCTTCTGTCTGCTTGATCTCTTCTTTCCTGGTGGTCCTTAAGTTTTTGCGAAGCGTGTATGTTAGTGCTGTGTTCTCTGTTCTTCTCTCTGCTTGATCTCTTTCCTGGTGGTACTTAACTTTTTGTGGAGTGTGTACGTTGATACTCTTTTAGAACTCTGTTCTTCTCTCTGCTTGATCTCTTCTTTCCTGGTGGTCCTTAACTTTTTGTGGAGTGTGTATGTTGATGCTCTGTTTTCCATTCTTCTCCCTGCTTGATCTCTTTCCTGGTGGTACTTAACTTTTTGTGGAGTGTGTATGTTACTGTTAGTGCTCTGTTCTCTGTTCTTCTTGATGCTTGAATCCTGGTGGTCCTTAAGTTTTTGCGAAGTGTGTACATTGATGCTCTTTTATAACTGTTCTTCTCCCTCCTGGATCTCTTTGCTGGTGGTCCTTAACTATTTGCGGAGTGTGTATGTTGGTGCTCCATTCTCCCTGTTCTCTCCGTTCTCCCTGTCTGATCTCTTTCTTTCCTGCCTTCCGTCCCCCAGGTGCCAGCGTGCTGTACTTTTTCCTGCTGGTGTTCATCTTGTTCCAAACGCACACGGACGTGCGGAGGCTGATCGTCTGGTTCTACCCGGAGCTGCATGGGTCAGGCCCCGACACCAAGGTATACCTCAGCTCTTTTTGTCCCCCTCACCCGCCTCACCCCCACCAAATTCCCCCTCCTTGAAAACAGAGTTTAATTACACATACTTAACCATGACCCAACTAGTGCAGACTCCAGCAGGGGTCTGACATTCCTGTCCTGTGCAAACTACTATCCGCCTATGTGGAGAAAACGAAAGTACTACGGCCGATAACCTCTCAGAAGTAGGTAACCTCCCCTCAGAGTATTGCTGCCTACATGGCGGGAGTAAGAACGTTCATACACGTAGAAGCCCACTCTTGTACACATGACTGTGAGTTGTGGGCCATGAAAGAAGAGGAAGAAGAAGAAGAAGAGCTTTTTGTCACACTGGTCTGTGATCAGCAGTCATGTCAGTATCAGGGCTTCTGTTAAGACGGGCACAGCAGCTGAGCGGTTAAAGCGTTGGGCTTTCAATCTGAGGATTCTGGGTTCCAATCTCGGTATTAGTGCCTGGTGGGTAAAGGGTGGAGATTTTTCCGATCTCCCAGGTCAACATATGTGCAGACCTGCTAGTGCCTGAACCCCCTTTGTGTGTATATGCACACAGAAGATCAAATACGCACGTTAAAGATCCTGTAATCCATGTCAGCGTTCGGTGGGTTATAGAAACAAGAACATACCCAGCATACACCCCCCCCCCTGACCCCACCCAAGCCCCCCGAAAACATTGTGCGGTTGCCAGTTTGGTGGGGTAAATGAACAAAACAGTCATGTGTGTCAACTGTTAAATGTCTGTCTGAGTGTGTATGTGTGCGTGCCTGAAATCTGACTGAATCAATGACACGGGAAACGAATGATGAGCACCTAAAGGCAGCTGTCAGTCAGCTCTACCCAGGTAGGTAGCCTGTGGTGCAAATGACTCTGTGTTTGTAAAGCACTTAGAGCTTGGTCTCCGACGAAGGATAGGTGCTACATAAGTATCCATGTCATATCATATTGTATCATATTATTTCAGTGAAGCGTGGTCACTTCAGCGTGTTTGTTTAGGAGTATTCAGCGAACTGTCTGGGTTGTGTGTTGTGCATTTGAGTGAAGCATCTGTCACTTCAGTGTGTTTATTTCAGGAGTACTCAGCCAACTGTCTGCGTTGTGTGTTGTGCATTTGAGTGAAGCGTCTGTCACTTCAGTGTGTTTTTTTCAGGAGTACACTGCCAACTGTCTGCGTTGTGTGTTGTGCATTTGAGTGAAGCGTCTGTCACTTCAGTGTGTTTATTTCAGGAGTACACTGCCAACTGTCTGCGTTGTGTGTTGTGCATTTGAGTGAAGCGTCTGTCACTTCAGTGTGTTTATTTCAGGAGTACACTGCCAACTGTCTGCGTTGTGTGTTGTGCATTTGAGTGAAGTGCCTGTCACTTCAGCGTGTTTGTTTCAGGAGTACAGCATTGTGTGTTGTGCATTTGAGTGAAGTGTTGTCACTTCAGCGTGTTTGTTTCAGGAGTACGGCATTGTGTGTAGTGCATTTTTGTGTGTTGTGCATTTGGGTGAATGGTCATCACTTCAGCGTGTTTGTTTCAGGAATACGGTATTGTGTGCTGGGCATTTGAGTGAAGTGTTGTCACTTCAGCGTGTTTGTTTCAGGAGTACGGCATTGTGTGTTTTGCATTTGAGTGAAGTGTTGTCACTTCAGCGTGTTTGTTTCAGGAGTACGGCATTGTGTGTTGTGCATTTGAGTGAATTGTCATCACTTCAGCGTGTTTGTTTCAGGAATACGGTATTGTATGCTGAGCATTTGAGTGAAGTGTTGTCACTTCAGCGTGTTTGTTTCAGGAGTACGGCATTGTGTGCTGTGCATTTGAGTGAAGTGTTGTCACTTCAGCGTGTTTGTTTCAGGAGTACGGCATTGTGTGTTGTGCATTTTTGTGTGTTGTGCATTTGAGTGAATCGTCATCACTTCAGCGTGTTTGTTTCAGGAGTATGGCATTGTATGCTGAGCATTTGAGTGAAGCGCCTGTCACTTCAGCGTGTTTGTTTCAGGAGTACGCAGCCAACTGCTCGGACCTGAGCCTGCAGCGGCTGTGGTCGCAGATGGACGTGTTCATCCTGTGTCACTTCTTCGGCTGGGTGACCAAGGCCCTGCTGATCCGCCACTACGGCATCCTGTGGACCATCAGCGTCATGTGGGAGATCACCGAGGTGAGGTCCTCCCCTCACCTTACCCGCACGCACGCGCGCACACACACACACACACACACACACACACACACACACACACACACACACACAGATGAGGTCTTCACTGCACACACACACTGAAACACACACACACACACACACACATACACACATACACACACAGACACACAGACACACTCACAGACACTCCCACAGACACACACATACAGAAACACACGCACACACACACACACACACACACACACACACACACAGAGTCAAGGTCTTCACAGCAAACACACACACACACACACACACACACATACACACACACACACACACAAAAGTCAGGTCTTCACCTCCCTGAACCCCCCCAACCCTCCAACACACACATACATGCAACCACACCAGCATCTGCTTTTTCTCACCTAAGAGCACATGTGGTGTGTAACTGAAACTGAAATTCTTGATCCCTCCCTGCTCCGCCACTCCCCTCCCCCCCTTGCCCCCCCACCCCCCACCCCTCCCACCCCACACACACCTCCTCCTCACCCCTCTCAAACCAACCCACCAGATTAAAAAAAAATGAAACAAAAAATCCAACAAAACAACGACAACAACAACAACAACAAAAATCCCTGCCTGCAGATGGCGTTCACCCACCTGCTGCCGAACTTTGCGGAGTGCTGGTGGGACCAGCTGATCCTGGACGTGCTGCTGTGCAACGGGCTGGGCATCTGGGTTGGCATGGTCCTCTGCCGCAAGATGGAGATGAGAGACTATCACTGGGAGAGCATCAAGTACGTGGGGGTGTGTGGGTGTGTGTGTGGGAGGGGGGGGGGTTGGTGTGGGTTTGTTGTTGTGTGGCGAAAGGAGAGAAGAATAGAACAGAATAGAATAGAATATGTCTTCATTACCAAGTGTACTGGGGTCACAAGGAATATTGGGGGTGGGCGGAGGGGGTGGGGGGGGGGGGGCAGGGGGAGGATAGTACATAACAAGATACGAAGATAAATCGAAAATCATACACAAACACACATACAGTAGAAATTTGGATACATACAAGTGCATATCAATATAAAAAAACTTGTGCATACTCACACATTCACGCACTGCACTCACACACACACACACACACACACAAACTCTCTGTCACACACACTCACACACACACACACACACACACACACACACACATTTGAATAGAAGCTGCATATTACATGTGGATGGGGCTGATGACAAGATCTTCAGGTCGATGGTTGTTGAAGATGGCTTTGTGTGAGTGTGTGTGTGTGTGTTTAGTGTGGATGGGGTGTGGATAGAGTTGTGTTGTGGCTGAAGGAGAAAGGGTTTGTGTTTGTGGAGGGGGTGGAGGTGGAGGGGGAGGTGTGTGTTGAAAGCAGGGTGGTGTTGTGGTGTGGCTTACGGAGGAAAAGGGTGGGGGGAGG
The DNA here is from genome assembly GCF_041734735.1 of Babylonia areolata. NCBI lineage: Eukaryota > Metazoa > Mollusca > Gastropoda > Neogastropoda > Buccinidae > Babylonia > Babylonia areolata. The sequence goes on along the minus strand of NC_134891.1, from coordinate 11,472,881 downwards.
GATGGGCATGGGAGGTGTGTGTGTGTGTGTGTGTGTTTCTGTGTGTGTGTGAGCGGATGTTTTGTGTGTGTGTGTGTGTGAGCGTGTGGAGTTTGTGTGCTTGTGTTTTTGTGTGTGTGTGTATACACGTCATTGGACACATGTGGGCATGGTTCCTTTAAAAAAAATTTTATGTTCTTTAAGTTTAGCAAGCTTTCAGTTCCAGTCATATTTTAGGAGCTTCATCAGGCAGTTACTGTGGTGAAGCAGTTAGTGCTGTATAATGCTAACTGACTGGCTGTGTGGTCTCCACAGGGACATTCACAGTGCCACAGGCAAACTGCGCAGAGCTGTTCTGCAGTTCACCCCTATCAGGTCAGTGGTGTGTGTGTGTGGGGGGGGGGTGTGTGTGTGTGTGTTGATGTGTGTGTGGGGGGGTTGTGGGGGGATGTTGATGTATGTGCATGTGTGTGTGGGGTGGGGTGTGTGTGTGTGTGAGGTGGGGTGTGTGTGTGTGGTGGGGTGTGTGTTGATGTATGTGTATGTGTGTGTGGGGTGGGGTGTGTGTGTGTGTTGATGTGTGTGTTTGTGGTGGGTGTGTAGTGTGAGTGTGTTGATGTGTGTGTATGGGGGGTGGGGGGTGTGTGTGTTGATGTGTGTGTGTGTGTGTGTTGGTGTATGTGTGTGTGGGGTGGGGTGTGTGTGTGTGTTGATGTGTGTGTTTGTGGTGGGTGTGTAGTGTGAGAGTGTTGATGTGTGTATGGGGAGTGGGGTGTGTGTGTGTTGATGTGTGTGTGTGTGTGTTGTGTGTATGGGGGGTGGGGTGTGTGTGTGTGTTGATGTGTGTGTGTGAGTGAGGGGGGGATGTGTGTGTGTGTGTGTGTGTGTGTGTTCATGTGTGTGTGTGTGTGTGTGTGTGTGTGTGTGTGCACCCAGAAAACCCCCCATAATCTGCCTCTGTGTGTGTGTATGTGTAAACATATGAGTGTGTGTAAGAAGGAAGGCGTCAGAATGGTTATGAAGCTCATCTGCTGATACAGCGAGTCCCTGAGGTTCTGGGTTCTCTCCCCCTTTATCCCAGGACTGGAAAATCAAACTAAGTATCTGTAGTCATTCAGATGAGATGTTATTGTTAACTCTTTCCATACGAACGGTGAAAGAGAGGACATTAACAGCGTTTCACCCCAATTACCACCATCAAAATATTGCAAGCGGAAGGCTCTTATACTGAAGACGTGAATGTTGACAAGGAATACCACAATTCTGATGACAGAAGCTAAAGTTTGGTTTGGGTCATTCAGACACCCACTGGACATCCGAGGGGTCTGTGTAGAGGAGAAGAGAGGACTGGCCGTACTGAGTGAGTTAAGACCAAGGTCCTGTGTGCAGCAAGAACTTGGAGCACTGAAAAGGACAGCAAGATTGTTGTCCTCTGGCAAAACTGTGCAGAATAAATCCACTTTGATAGGCACACAAATATATATATATATATGTATGCACTCAAGGCCTGACTATGCGCATTGGGTTATGCTGCTGGTCAGGCATCTGCCTAGCAGATGTGGTGTAGGGTATATGGATTTGTCTGAACGCTGTCCAACACTTTGAGAACCTGAAGCTGAAACTTGGGAAATCTGTGTGTGTGTGTGTGAGAGAGAGAGACTGTGTGTGTGTGCATGTGTGTGTGTGTGTGTGTGTGAGAGAGAGAGAGAGAGAGACTGTGTGTGTGTGGGTGTATGTGAAGTTTGTGTTTGTGTGTGGGTGTAAGTGTGTGTGTGTGACTCTGTGTGTGTGTGTGTGTGTGTGTGGGGGGGGGTGACTCTGTGTGTGTGTATGTGTGTGTGTATATATGACTCTGTGTATGTATGTGTGTGTGTGTTTGTGTTTTTGTGTGTTACAGTGTGTGTGTGTGTGTGTGTGTGTGTGTGTGTGTGAGTCTGTGTGTGTGTGTTTGTATGTAAATTTTGTGTTTGTGTATAATATGAGTGTGTGTGTGCATGGATGTGTATGTGTGTGTGTATGTGTGTGTTTGTGTTTGTGTGTGTGTTACAGTATGTGCGTGTGTGTGTATGTATGTAAGTGTGTGTGTGTGTGACTCTGTATGTGTGTGTGTGTGACTGTGTGTGTATGTGTATGTGAATGTGTGTGTGTGAATTTTGTGTTTGTGCATATGTGAGTGAGTGTGTGCATGGATGTGTGTGTGTGTGTGTGTGTGTGTGTGTGTGTTACATTGCACAAGAGCCTGTGGCAACCTAAGTGTTGTCCTCTGGCAAAATTCTGTGGAGGAAATGAAATCCACTCTGATAAATACACTTGCCAATACATACATGCACAGACTCCAGGCCTGACCAAGCGCTGTGGGCAATGCCACAGGTCAGGCATCTGTCCAGCAGTAGCAGATGCAGTGTGGTGGTGTATCACTGTATATATGGATTTGCCGGAAAGGGGTGACGCCTCCTCGAGAAACTGAAACTGAAACTGAAACTGTGCGTTGAGGGTTCATCTCACTCGCTGTGCTTGCAGCTGGATGTCAGTGCACTGGGGCCACCCGCATTCCACATTTTCCCGCATCCTGGCTTGTTGGATCCTGATTGTCATGTGGCAGGTAGGTATGTCTTCAGGTGTGTGTGTGTGTGTGCAGGGCTCGACATTAGCAGTTGCCTAACTGCCTGTGACAAGTATATCATTGTGTTGGGCAATTAATGTCCTTACCAAACTTGCCCAGTCTGACCGGGCAAGTTTTATTTTTCAAGACTAGCATGTTGTGTTTTCTAAACTATCCATCGCATTCCCAATGCTGATACTACCCATCGTGCTCCCAGTGCTGATTGTCAAACTCTCTTCGTCTAGCAGACGATGTTTTGAGTCTGACTTTGACTAGTGGTCACCGGAAAAAGAGAGATATCATGCAGCTCTAAAAGGTGATTTGCCATTGGTTGCTATTTTGGGAGAACAAATGGTAATTTTTCTTATAGCATAGCTTGTCTTCCGCATATCATATCACACGACTCGAAATCCCGATACAATGGACTCAGATGTTGTTCCACTTTAAATCCTTGGCATCCCCCACCCCCACCCCAGCCCCCCTAAAAAAAAAGTTTGTTTATATTAGACAATTGCCCTTCGTGGATGAAGAGACAAATTTTAAACTTGACAAACAGCAGAAGATTGTCTACTGAGAGGAGAGAGAATGCATTTTTAAGCTGAAATGGATGAAAGAATTTCTGAGGCTGACAGTCAACCAGCGAAAACATGTCAAAGGCTGTGAGAGAGAACTTGTTTTTGCTGTTCAAACCATCATATATCTTTGCTCTGTTTCCAACTGTCTAAACTGAACACAAGTCTGTTTGGTTTTTTTTTTCTTTTTTACTTTCTTTTTTACTTTTTTTTTTTTTTTTTTTTTTTTGTCTTGTGAAACAGATACAAGATGCTTGTCTCTGACTGTTCTTGTTTGCAGCTGTCTGAACTGAACATATGTTGTTTTTTCTTCTTCTTTTTTTCTTGTGAAGCAGGTGCAAGATGTTTATCTGTAACTGCTGTTTTCAGCTGTCCGAACTGAACATGTGTTTGTTTGGTTTTTTTCTTTTTTCTTTTTTTCTTCTTCTTTGATGTGAAGCAAACACAAGATGCTTTATCTGAAGACTGCTGTTTCCAGCTGTCTGAACTGAACATGTCTTTGTTTGTTTTTTTTCTTCTTCTTTCATGTGAAGCAAACACAAGATGCTTTATCTGAAGACTGCTGTTTTCAGCTGTCTGAACTGAACATGTCTTCTTTTTTTCTTGTGAAGCAGATGCAAGATGGCTTATCAGTGACTGCTGTGTTTGCAGCTGTCTGAGCTGAACACGTTCTTCCTGAAGCACATCTTCTTCGTGCCCCCGCCCCACATGCTGAACTTGCTGCGGCTGCTGCTCATCTGTTTCATCTCCGCCCCGACCATCAGGTATGTCTTCTTCTTCTTTTCTTCTTTCTTTCGTTCCTGGGCTGCAACTCCCTCGTATGTACTCACTTGTATGTACATGAGTGGGCTTTAACGTGTATGACCGTTTTTACCCCCCGCCATGTAGGCAGCCATACTCTGTTTTCAGGGGTGTGCATGCTGGGTGTGTTCTTGTTTCCATAACCCACTGAACGCTGACATGGGTTATAGGATCTTAGACGTGCATATTTTGATCTTCTGCTTGCATACACTCATGAAGGGCATTCAGGCACAAGCAGGTCTGCACATATGTTGACCTGGGAGATCCGAAAAATCTCCACCCTTTACCCATCAGGCGCCGTTACTGAGATTCGAACCCCAGACCCTTAGACTGAAAGTTTAACTTTTTAACTGCTCGGCTATTGTGCCTTTGCCATCAGGTATGACATGACACCTGTCTGTCATCTGTCAGTTCTTTTCTTTCACTTTTTTATTTTTTATTTTTTTAGTCCATCATGTGCACAGTTCCGATAGCATCATTGCTCCTATGTCTCTCTTCCCTGAGTCCTTCCCTCCTGTATTCAGCCACACCTGAGTTCTTTTTCTTGTGTAGTCCCAGCAGCAGCAGCAGCAGAGTTCCCCATGGACCTACTGCTGTAAAAAAAATCGCCAGGTGGCCACACACCAGAGGAGACCCTGCACCGCTGCTGCTGAGTCTCTTTGTTGAGTTCAGTGGTGCCTGATCGGATTCCATGTATGCAGGAGTGTACAGGCAGTGCTATGTGCATGTGGCGGTCATTGATGTTTGGTGTGCAGGCAGTACTATGTGTATGTGGCGGTCATTGATGTTTGGTGTGCAGGCAGTACTATGTGTATGTGACGGTCATTGATGTTTGGTGTGCAGGCAGTACTATGTGTACGTGACGGTCATTGATGTTTGTTGTGCAGGCAGTACTATGTGTATGTGACAGTCATTGATGTTTGGTGTGCAGGCAGTACTATGTGTACGTGGCGGTCATTGATGTTTGGTGTGCAGGCAGTACTATGTGTACGTGGCGGTCATTGATGTTTGGTGTGCAGGCAGTACTATGTGTACGTGACGGTCATTGATGTTTGGTGTGCAGGCTATACTATGTGTACATGACGGTCATTGATGTTTGGTTTGCAGGCAGTACTATGTGTATGTGACGGTCATTGATGTTTGGTGTGCAGGCAGTACTATGTGTACGTGACAGTCATTGATGTTTGGTGTGCAGGCAGTACTATGTGTACATGACGGTCATTGATGTTTGGTGTGCAGGCAGTACTATGTGTATGTGACGGTCATTGATGTTTGGTGTGCAGGCAGTACTATGTGTACGTGACGGTCATTGATGTTTGGTGTGCAGGCAGTACTATGTGTATGCGACGGTCATTGATGTTTGGTGTGCAGGCAATACTATACATACATGACGGTCATTGATGTTTGGTGTGCAGGCAGTACTATGTGTATGTGACGGATCCCCGCTGCAAACGTCTGGGAACACAATGCTGGATGTTTGTGTGAGTCAGGAGCTGCTATCTGTGTGTGTGTGTGTGTGTGTGTGTGTGTGTGAGTTAATATGTGTGTATGTGTTAATGTGTGTGTGTGTGTGTGTGTGTGTGTGAGTTAATATTTGTGTGTGTGTGTGATTTGTGAATGTGGGTGTGTTTGTGGTGTGTGTGTGTGTGTGGGTTAATGTATGGGTGTGTGTGTAGGGGGGTTGTGAGTGTGTGTGTGTTTGTGTGGTGGTGTTTATGTGTGTGAAGTCTAGTCAGAATGATCTTTATATTGGGTAAAAGACTAAGCTTACAAACATAACATCAAAAGAATGGGAAGACTGTATTGTGACATTGGTTTTTGTCAGCCTGCCTGTCTGTCTGATAACAGAGCGTCATCTGATCACAGAACATCTGAATAATGGGAAGGCTGTTATATGACATTGTTTGGTTTCTGTCAGCCTGTCTGTCTGTCTGATAACGGACAGAGCGTCATCTGATCACAGAGCATCTGAATAATGGGAAGGCTGTTATATGACATTGTTTGGTTTCTGTCAGCCTGTCTGTCTAATAATAGACAGAGCGTCATCTGATCACAGAACATCTGAATAATGGGAAGGCTGTTATATGACATTGTTTGGTTTCTGTCAGCCTGTCTGTCTAATAATAGACAGAGCGTCATCTGATCATGGAGCTTCAGTGGAATTGACCGTGGACTTTGTGCTGTTTCTTCCAGGGCCATCACACTGACGGAAACCATCATTTCTATCAAGTTTGGGGCGCAGATGTTCAAGGAAACCGTCACTATGAATGTGTTGATCTGGCTTTTAATCCAGGTAAGATGGTGGTTTGTCTGCATTAAATTCCTCTCTGATAATACCCTTGATTTTTTGTGTGTTTTTTTTGTGAGTGTGTGTGTGTGTGTGTGTGGTTGTTGTTTGTTGATGTTGTTGTTGTTGTTTGAGATGATGAATCATAGTCCTGTGTGCAGCATGTACATGTTGTACCGAAAAAGAACCCATGGCAACAAGAGTGTTATCCTCTGGCAAAGTTCTGTAGATGTTCACTCTGATAGCTACACAAATGTATATATGCATGCACTCAAGTCGGATATGGATGTTGTTTTAGTGTAACATTCGTCTTGTGTTTGGTTGTTGTTTTAGTGTAACATTCGTCTTGTGTTTGGATGTTGTTTTAGTTTAACAGGGATCAGATGTTCGGATGTTGTTTTAGTTTAACAGGGATCAGATGTTCGGATGTTGTTTTAGTGTTACAGACATCAGATGTTCGGATGTTGTTTTAGTGTTACAGACATCAGATGTTACAGACATCAGATGTTCGGATGTTGTTTTAGTGTTACAGACATCAGATGTTACAGACATCAGATGTTCGGATGTTGTTTTAGTGTTACAGACATCAGATGTTACAGACATCAGATTTTCGGACGTTGTTTTAGTTTAACAGGGATCAGATGTTCGGATGTTGTTTTAGTGTTACAGACATCAGATGTTCGGATGTTGTTTTAGTGTTACAGACATCAGATGTTCGGATGTTGTTTTAGTGTTACAGACATCAGATACTTGGATGTTGTTTTAGTGTAACGGATGTTTGATTGTTGTTTTTTTTTTCTTGTTCATCAGTTTCACCTTTGCATTACAGATGTTTGCCAGCTTCCTCTGCATCTACCTGTGTGTCCTGATTGCTCAGCGCTGGAATAAATGGAAGGTGGGTGAGGGCTTCCTTCATTGATTCCCTGTGTCTGTCTGTTAGTGTTGGTCAGTGTCGGTTCAACGTCCCACAGGGATGCAGAGGGGAGGTAACCTACTTTGGGAGGTTATCGGCCGTATCTACTTTCATTTTCTCCGCATAGGCGGGTAGTAGTTTGCGCTGGACAGGAATCAGACCCCTGCCAGTGTCTGCACTAGTGGGTCACGGTAAGTATGTTACATAAACGTAATTTTAGGAAGAAAGTTTCCATTCAGTGGGTCCCAGTGGTGTCTGTCTGTTAGTGTTTGTCTGTGTCGTTTCGACATCCCGAACGAGGCTCTAAACGTGATAAACTGTGATTCAGTGGGTCCCAGTCTGCACTCAAGGCCTGACTAGCTCGCTGGGCTGTTGCTGCTGGTCAAGGCACCTGCCCAGCAGATGTGGTGTAGGATATACAGATTTGTCTGGACGCAGTGACGCCTCCTTGAGAAACTGAACCTGAAACTGTCATCATTGTATTGCATTGTATTGCATTGCATTGCATTGCATTGCATTGTATTGTATTGTATTGCATTGTAATGTGTTGTATTGAATTACTTTTTAATTACACATACTTAACCATGACCCACTAGTGCAGACTCTGGCAGGGGTCTGATTCCTATCCTGTGCAAACTACTACCCGCCTATGCGGAGAAAACGAAAGTAGCTACGGCCGATAACCTCCTGAAGTCAACAACATATTTCTTTCTGTGAAATTTGAGCAGCTCTCCCCTGGTGAGGAGTTGGAGGTTGGGGTGAGGGGGGAAGGGAAATGGTGGGGGGTGGGGGTGGGGGCAGGGGGATGGTGGGGGGGGGGGGGTGGAGAGGAGGGAGCACATGAACACCGTGCAGCGCCACCCTGTCTCGTGATCTTTTCTGAAAAGTTCCTCTCGCTACTGAGCTGTGATGTGCGGCTGGAGGAAGGTGGTAGAATGGTTAAGACGCTCAGCTGCCAATACAGAGAGTCTGTGGGGGTGGGGGTTCGAATCCGGCTTTCGCCCTTTCTCCCAAGTTTGACTGAAAAATCAAACTGAGCGTCTAGTCTTTTGGATGAGACGATAAACTGAGGTCCCGTTTGCAGCACGCACTTGGTGCACTGAAAAAGAACCCATGGCAACGAGAGTGTTGTCCTCTGGCGAAGTTATGTAAAAAAGAAAAGAATTATAAATTCACTATGATAGGTACACAAATATGTAAGCATGCACTCAAGGCCTTGGGTTATGCTGCTGTCAGGCATCTGCAGATGTGTTGTGTAGCTTATATGAATTTGTCAAAACGCAGTGACGCCTGCTTGAGAAAGTGAAACAAACTGTGATGTGTGTTGGCGGTGTGCAGGCGTTCGAGGAGAGTGGGGAACCGTCCACCACCACCACCACCACCACCACCCCCTTGACCAACGGTGCTGCGGACGCTCACTCATCAGGCCCACTGAGACAACGGAAGTCTGCGAGCGGAGTCACCAACGCCACTGCCGCTGTTTCTAACGGGGGGTCAGCGATGAAGACGACCTTCACCTCAGGCCAGAATGGGAAGTGCTGACGCGTTCAGCTGCACGGACGTACATACCTGCGGCCCTTGGCTGGACTTGCTGACCTTTTTTTTTTTTTTTTTTTTAATAATTTTATCTTTTTTATTTACTTATTTTGTTTTTGTTTTGTTTTTTTAATCATTATTTTGTTTTTTAGGACACAGGACTTTTTTTTTTTTTTTTTTTTTCATTTTTTTAGCACCTGGGACCTTTGGACGAACAAAGAGGGCTGCTCTATACACAAACAACGGTTGATGTTTTGCTTCCAGGCCAGTGGTAGTTTTGGGACCGTGCCGGTTGTGTGTTTTATTTTAGTCAGCGATGTCTCCCACCTTTAGGGGCAGACAAAGTGACATGTTACCTGTTACCTGTGTCATGTTACTTTGTCTTTTCACTTCAAGGCAGGGGTGGGGTAGGGGGGGGAACGTGCGAAGGCACCGGCACCACTCTCCTCCACCTGCCTCCATCAGTCCCTCTGCTCTCTCAGGGTTTCCTGGCCCAGATTCATTCTTGGATGCTCTATCTCCCCACCTCTTTCTCTTGTCTTCCTCGTCTCAGCATCAGCTTACACATGTGACCGCTGCGACAGAGACTGTCTCTCTCGCATCGGTCTCTACAGTCACAGGCGACGCTGCTTGGTCCAAGCAGACAGCCCAGTTAGACATTAGGTCGGATGTACTCTATCCATGGTCAGCCATGACCGAAGGAGGCCTACTACTACCTCGTCTGTGTGGCTTTCTCCGACTGTCCCTGGGAGGCAGGTGGTGTTTGCAGGTCGTGTTGGGTGGGAAACATGCCCATACCGCTGCGAGGAGGTCGTCACGAGTTCCTGTCGCTTGTTAGACCTTGCTGCAGACCGCTTCCTTTGTCACGTGATGTGTGTAGTGGAAACCCAGCACCTTCCTTTAATGTTAAAATCTGTAACCACGCCCCCACCCCACCCCCCGCCCTCTAAAAAAAGAAAAAAAAACACAAAAAAACCCCACAAACCCCCCCCCCCCCAGCAATCCAACTGTTCTGCAAGTGCGTATCACCCGGAAACTGTATGTGCGTGTTCTAGTCTGGCAAAACGTAACTTAAAAGTGTGTAAGTGCGTGTATTAGTGCGACTACCTCAAATTGTTTCTTTTGTGTGGGAGCAGTGTTGTGTAGACCAGGAGCAGAATCAGTGTGTTGTGTGAAACTGGTTTTTGGAACATTTTTTGTTCTGCTTCAAGACTGATTGGTCAAGAAACATATTATGATGATTCCCCCACTCCCTACCCCCCTCCCCTTCCTCCCCTCCCCCCCATCTGTCTAGAGACATGTTATGACGATTCCTCCCTCCTCCCCCCTCCCCCCTCTCACCCTCCCTCCTCCCCTCCCCCCATCTGTCTAGAGACATGTTACGACGATTCCTCCCCCCTCTCCCCTCTCACCCTCCTCCCCTACCCCCCATCTGTCTAGAGACATGTTATGACGATTCCTCCCCCCTCCCCCCTCCCCCCCTCACCCTCCTCCCCTCCCCTCCATCTGTCTAGAGACATGTTATGACGATTCCTCCCCCCTCCCCCCTCCCCCCCTCACCCTCCTCCCCTCCCCTCCATCTGTCTAGAGACATGTTATGACGATTCCTCCCCCCTCCCCCCCCCCCCCTCACCCTCCTCCCCTCCCCTCCATCTGTCTAGAGACATGTTATGACGATTCCTCCCCCCTCACCCTCCTCCCCTCCCCTCCCCTCCCCTCCATCTGTCTAGAGACATGTTATGACGATTCCTCCCCCCTCCCCCCTCCTCCCCTCCCCCCCATCTGTCTAGAGACATGTTATGACGATTCCTCCCTCCTCCCCCCTCCCCCCTCTCACCCTCCCTCCTCCCCTCCCCCCATCTGTCTAGAGACATGTTATGACGATTCCTCCCTCCTCCCCCCTCCCCCCTCTCACCCTCCCTCCTCCCCTCCCCCCATCTGTCTAGAGACATGTTACGACGATTCCTCCCCCCTCTCCCCTCTCACCCTCCTCCCCTCCCCCCCATCTGTCTAGAGACATGTTATGACGATTCCTCCCCCCTCCCCCTCCTCCCCTCCCCTCCCCTCCCCCCCATCTGTCTAGAGACATGTTATGACGATTCCTCCCCTCTCACCCTCCTCCCCTCCCCCCCATCTGTCTAGAGACATGTTATGACGATTCCTCCCCCCCTCCCCCCTCCCCCCCTCACCCTCCTCCCCTCCCCTCCATCTGTCTAGAGACATGTTATGACGATTCCTCCCCCCTCCCCCCCTCACCCTCCTCCCCTCCCCTCCATCTGTCTAGAGACATGTTATGACGATTCCTCCCCCCTCCCCCCTCTCCCCTCCCTCCTCCCCTCCCCTCCATCTGTCTAGAGACATGTTATGACGATTCCTCCCCATCCTCCCCCCTCCTCCCCTCCCCTCCATCTGTCTAGAGACATGTTATGACGATTCCTCCCCCCTCCCCCCTCTCCCCTCCCTCCTCCCCTCCCCCCCATCTGTCTAGAGACATGTTATGACGATTCCTCCCCCCTCTCCCCCTCCTCCCCTCCCCTCCATCTGTCTAGAGACATGTTATGACGATTCCTCCCCCCTCCCCCCTCTCCCCTCCCTCCTCCCCTCCCCTCCATCTGTCTAGAGACATGTTATGACGATTCCTCCCCCCTCTCCCCCCCTCCTCCCCTCCCTCCTCCCCTCCCCTCCATCTGTCTAGAGACATGTTATGACGATTCCTCCCCCCCCCCCCCCGCTCCCCCCTCTCCCCTCCCTCCTCCCCTCCCCTCCATCTGTCTAGAGACATGTTATGACGATTCCTCCCCCCTCCCCCCTCCTCCCCTCCCCTCCATCTGTCTAGAGACATGTTATGACGATTCCTCCCCCCTCCCCCCCTCTCCCGTCCCTCCTCCCCTCCCCTCCATCTGTCTAGAGACATGTTATGACGATTCCTCCCCCCTCCCCCCTCTCACCTCCCTCCTCCCCTCCCCTCCATCTGTCTAGAGACATGTTATGACGATTCCTCCCCCCTCTCCCCTCCCTCCTCCCCTCCCCTCCATCTGTCTAGAGACATGTTATGACGATTCCTCCCCCCTCCCCCCTCTCACCTCCCTCCTCCCCTCCCCTCCATCTGTCTAGAGACATGTTATGACGATTCCTCCCCCCTCTCCCCTCCCTCCTCCCCTCCCCCCCATCTGTCTAGAGACATGTTATGACGATTCCTCCCCCCTCCCCCCTCTCACCTCCCTCCTCCCCTCCCCTCCATCTGTCTAGAGACATGTTATGACGATTCCTCCCCCCTCTCCCCTCCCTCCTCCCCTCCCCTCCATCTGTCTAGAGACATGTTATGACGATTCCTCCCCCCTCCCCCCTCTCACCTCCCTCCTCCCCTCCCCTCCATCTGTCTAGAGACATGTTATGACGATTCCTCCCCCCTCCCCCCCTCTCTTCCCTCCTCCCCTCCCCCCCATCTGTCTAGAGACATGATGATTCCTCCCCCCTCACCCTCCTCCCCTCCCTCCTCCCCTCCCCTCCCCTCCCCCCCATCTGTCTAGAGACATGTTATGACGATTCCTCCCCCCTCCCCCCCCCTCTCCCCTCTCCCCCTCCTCCCCTCCCCTCCATCTGTCTAGAGACATGTTATGACGATTCCTCCCCCCTCACCCTCCTCCCCTCCCTCCTCCCCTCCCCTCCATCTGTCTAGAGACATGATATGACGATTCCTCCCCATCCTCCCCCCTCCTCCCCTCCCCCCCATCTGTCTAGAGACGTGATATGACGATTCCTCCCCCCTCTCCGCTCCCCCTCCTCCCCTCCCCTCCATTATGATTGTGAACAATGTTAGTGTGAACCCTCTCTCTGACTGCTGTCTGAAATGCTCCTGCAACTGTGCGTCCGCTCCAGAAGGTGTATTGCTTTTGTGCTGGCGAAAAGTCATGTTCCTTGTTCAGTTTTGGAATTGTTTATTAGCATTTATTTTTGAAGGTTTTTAGTATTGGATTAAAGTGATATATATGTTGCTTAGTTTGGAATCGTTTATCGGTTTTTATTTTATGGTGGTTTTTGTGTTTTTTTTAGTATTGGATAAAATGAATGATCTTTTAGGTTGGAATGATTTGCAGTTTGAAAAAAAACACAAAAAACAAGAAGTAATCATCCCTGTTTTCTCAGTTAAATTGCCTCCTTTTTCTTTTCCCTATTCCCCCCCCCCCTCTCTTTTTAACCCTTTCACCGCCAGTCAATTTAGAGTGCAAAATTCCCTTGTGCTATAAACACAGAAAATATGGTGTCTAAGAATAGCTGGGATTCTCCCTGTGATGTGTAGAAAACATGGCCCATCCTACCACCGAACATAACAGGCCTATGATCTGGTCACCCTTTTGTGACATGGGTCCTCTACCTAGCTGCTGCACAAATGCGAGTTTGGTAGTGAAAGGGTTAAATCTGTGTTTTTTTAATTGTGAACAATGTTAGTGTGAACCCTCTCTCTGGCTGCTGTCTGAGATGCTGCTTTGCCAGTAAGAGTTCTTTTAGTCATTCGTGAGGGTTGCTGTTGTGGGATATTTCCAGACTTTTTTTTCATATCCTCATTTTTTTCTTCTTTTTTCTTTTTTTTTGTCAGCGTTTTTGCACTGCCAGTTTTGCGTCATAGCAATACCTTGTGTACTTGTGTACTTTGTGGTGATAGTGCTGAGTATCTATTTTTGCTGAACATTTTTTGGTTGTGTGTGTGTGTGTGTGTGTTTCGATTAAAAAGGTGCGTAGTGATTGATATACGAGCAAATAATTTGTGGTATTTGGTTGTGTAAAGAAGACCAGGGAATAAGTTTGGTTTTTTTCTTCAGCAGTGGGGGTGTGTTTTTAATTTTTTTTATTTTATTTATTTGTTGTTGTTGTTTTGGGTTTGTTGTTGTTGTTGTTGTTATTTTTGACAGCAGCTGCTTGATGTGAGTGTATGTGTATGTGTGTGTGTGTGTGTGTGTGTGTGTGGACCATGCAATAGTTTTTCATCTTTTTGTTCAGTTTCCAGTGTGTAGATCTATATCTGCTTTTTTTTCTGCCTTCCCAATCCATTCTCCTTTCTTCTTTTTTTGTCCATTTTCCCAGCAAGCCTGGACACTTTTTGTCTCTCTCATTTCCACAGTCTGTGGTGTACTATCTGTGCTGTTTTGCTCCAGTGGTTAGGAAGTGATGTTGTTAACACTGGGACGGGCACTAGCTGCCCATTCTGCAGTGTTGCCTGTGTGGCCTTTTTTAAAAAAAAAAAAAAAGATTTTTCAAAATGCATACGTTTTGTTTGGCTTTGAAGTATTTTAAAATCTTCTTTTTTTTTTTAAACATGTTTTAAAAATCTTGGGATGACAAATTTGCCTTAAGGAGCTTAATGGTTTGGGATGATATGTCATGAATTGCGTTGGTTTGCTGTTTTTTGTTTGTTTGTTTGTTGTTTTTTTTTCCCGATGTGTCAGAGGTTTGTATTTAACACGGCTTTTATTGGTTTTTGTTTGGTTGTTGGTTTGGCAGACCTGTTATGGCCTTACGTGGTCAGCTGGACTTCAAGCAAACAGTGTTAAATGTCAGGTATTTACTGTGTGCATTCTGCCTTATGTTCGTGTAAAACCAAAGAATACTCATGAAACCAGAGTGGTGCATTTACTTGTAGACTTGATTGCCAAATACCGTCTTTTTTTTTTTCCAAAGTTTACAGGCAGTAGAGTATAAAGAGGGCAAGGGTGAGAAATGGTGGGGGGTGGGGGTGGGGGGTGTAGAGGGTGGTTTGGGGGGGAGGAGAGGGGGGAGGACATTGTGAAGGGAATGGCGAGATGGGACTGGAAGGAGAAGGGTGGGGAATGGTTGTTGTGGGGGGGGGAGGGTGGGTGGGGGGGGGTGCGGGGATGTTGTACTTGTTTTCTTGTAGCTGTACTTGTGGTTTATGCCTGTCTTCTCTTGCATGGAAGCGTTTTTTTTTTTGTTTTTTTGTTTTTTTTTATGAGCACATGCGTGTGTGAGTCGCATTGTGTTGTCTTGTTCTGATCAGAGCGTGGTTTTTTTTTAATTTTTTTTTTTTATGGGGCCTCCAGCTCAGCTTCCTGTTTATTTCCACTTTCTTTTTTCTTTTTCTTTTCTTTTTGTTTTTTTGTGTGTGTGTGTGTATTCTCAAGCATTTATGCATGCTGTTCTACTTTATATTTGTACTTTTTATCTGCTGAAAGCGGCAGAGGACAGATCTTGACCCGACCCATTTTAATCAGTCGTCGTTGCTGCATTACCGAGATCTGATTCGTTTCATTCAGACAGGTGCTGAAGAGTTCATGATGGTGCAAATCCCGTCTCCATTACTCATTACAATCAAGATACCCCCGAAGAAAGAATATGGCTACCTACATTGTGGGGTAGAAACGGTCGTGCATGTGAAAAGCTACTTGTACATGTGTGTGGATCAGTGGTGGAGCTGCAGCCCACGATCCCGGAAGAAGAAGAAGAAGAATCGAAACACCACGGTTTGGTACATTCAGACTTCATTTCATTATTATTATTATATCAGTATATATATATATATATATATATCTTTCTCTCTCTCTCTCTCTCTCTCTCTCTCTCTCTATATATATATATATATATATATATATATATATATAACAGAGAGAGAGAGAGAGAGATATGTATGTATGTATGCGTATACACCAAGCATACAAGTAATAGTACACTGAATTATGTGTACAGCTTTTTTTATATATATATATATGTATATTGCATTGTATTGTACAGAAAGTTTGTTGTTGGTGTTTTGAAATTTCATCCTGTCAAGCTCCTCTCACCATCCTCCCTTCCCTTCTCCCCCCCCCCCCCCCCCCTGCCCCCCCACCACCTGTTTTCATTGTGAATGAGCATTACAGTGTTTAACATGAATCAGTGTTGATGAGGATGTTAACAACGATAATGATAATGATAATAATGGTGATCATAATTTTGTACTTATGTGGTGCAAGCTCCCCAAATAACCGGCTCTAAGCGCCTTGCATGAAACGATAAAAATATTATAGATATACGGAATAGAGCATGATAACATACCATAGCACATGGCGGGGAAAAATGTATCATTATCTATATCTTTATATCTATATCTATCAATCTATATATTTTGATCTTTCTTTGTCTTTCTCATCAGCTGACACGTTCCGGTTAAAAAAAAAAAAATCTTGTGGATTAGTTAAACAGAATTCTGAAGAATTCATAATTTTCGTGTGGATTTCTCTATTGAAGAAGAAAAAAAAAAAGAAAACAAAAAAAGGTTGCTGGAGCTCTTTGTCTTTCTCCCTCTCTCCCCCATCTCTGTCTGTTGTCTGTCTGTCTGTCTCATCTTTCCCCTACCTCTCTCTGTCTTTGCCTGTCTTTTCCTTTTCATTGTACCGCATGCGTCGATAAAGGAAAAAAACTGTAGTATGATAAATTCTTTCTTTGGTAATCCTAGTCACAATCATGTTGTGAGTATTATTTCGAATGACAATGAAAACTCTTTGAAAGCACTAGCCAGATTCATTGCAGAAGCAATGCTTGTGAGAAAAAAGATAATGGAACAAAATGACAACTAATCCAATGATGATCCACATTTAACCGCACGTTTCAAGTATGTATCTGTACGCATGTGAGTGCGTGCATTATTATGTATTTTGCGCGCGTGCACGTGTGTGTGTGTGTGTGTGATGTTAGAACCATTCAAGAGGTGCAACAATATGCTTAATATGATATCCCCCTTGTCCTGAGGGCTGTATTGCTATGTGGACAATAAATGACTTTTCCCGTTTTCACGTTTCTCTCTGTATATTTTTTTTTTCTGTACAAAGTATTCAGTGTGTATATAATGTGACCTTGGACCCCTCCAAAAAAAAAAAAACCAACAAAAAAACTTGCTGCTTTGGTTTTTCAAGCCAGTGATTTACAAATGCCTTTTATTGCATGCGTTTGTGTGTATTTCATTTTAATGTCCAATTTTATCCACACCAGTATTTTAACGAGACATTTACACACCAATCTTGTCATGAACAATTTAACCATTGAGTGATGGTTTTTTGGTTGGATTGTCAACTTAAAAAATTTTTTAATTTATTTTTTATTGTCAGTAACTTCGTGTTATTGCTGAGGGAGGCGAGGAGAGGCCCTCCCCCCCTCCCCTCATCCCCCATGGGGATGCTGGGGGGGTCTCTCAGTACAGATAGCATCCCCACCTTCTGGAAATTCTGTGCTAGAAATTTCCTCTTTTTTGTCGCTGTCTTTGTTTCTGCCTTTTAGGGGGTTTTTTGTTGTTGTTTTTTTTCTTCTGTCACTGTTGTCTGCTTTTTCTGCCTTCCCACCAGTCCAAGCAAGCCTGGACAGTTTGTTGTCTTTTCAACGCTCTTTGATGTGCTGTCTTTGCTGTTTTGCTGTGGCGACTAGGGAGTGACATTGTCAGCACTGGGATGGGCACTAGCTGTTCATTCTGCAGTGTTATTTGCCTTGATGGCCTTTTTTAATGCATTTTTTGTTTGGTTTTGAAGTAGTTTCCCCCCACCCCCAACCCCCCTGGCCCCCTTTTCATTATTTTTCTTTGTAATCTGGGGATGATGAATTAAGTGGAAGGGCTGACATCTTGAGCACGCCTGGGCTGAGTTTTATAAGGAGCTAAATTGTTAGGATATTGTATTGTATTGTATTGCATTACTCTTTTTTTGTCACAACAGATTTCTCTGTGTGAGATTCAGGCTGCTCTCCCCAGGGAGAGCACGTTGCTATACTGACAGCACCACCCTTTTTTTTTCTGTCTGTAATTTTGTTTGTTTACCTATCGAAGTGGATTTTTTCTCAGTTTATCGTCTCATCCGAATGACTAGCATCCAGACCACCACTCAAGGTCAAGTGGAGGGGGAGAAAATACTGGTGACTGCCGGTGTGATTCAAACCAGTGTGCTCAGATTCTCTGGCTTCCCAGGCGGACATGTTACTTGTGGGCCAACACTCCACTGTGTTTTGTGAGTTTGTCGTGGTGATTTAAAAAAAAAAAAAATCTTTCTTTTTTTTTTTTTTGGTAGATGTGACAGTTTTGTGTTGACACAGCTGAGCATTTGTATGGTTTGACAGTCTGATATGGCCCTGTGCGGTCGGCTGACTGTAAGCAACAACTAAAGTGGAAAGTGTGTCCCCACCTTCCCATGCACAGCCCTAGCTGCAGCGGATGTGAATTCACTGCCTTCCTGGCCATGAAAGGCTGTGGTCCCCTTTAACTTTGAGGAAGTATCTGGTTTTGTTCCAATGTAGCTTTTATTTACCTGTGTGCTACCTGAATCTGTAGCATAAGCAGTATTGACTTGTAGTTGTGTACCTTGTGTATGAAGAGAAGTTACCACTCTTTGTTGATCATTTACTCTCTAGCCTCATTTTTCTTTCATGTCGAGTCAAATAACCAGTGAGGCAACCGTGTGTTTGTTCTGTATTGTCCGTGTGTAAAAAGGCTATGCCAGTCTTGAATAAAAGTAAATTTGTGTTTGCACATTTCTTCTGTCATTGCTGCTGTGTGCACATGTCAGATTGATCATTATTGCTATAAGGACAAGCTTGGTGCTTCCTTTTTTGAGGAAGTGTCTGGGTTTGTTCCAGTGTACCTTTTCTTTACCTGTGTGCTAGCTGAATCAGTAGCATCAGCAGCATGGACTTGAAGTTGTGTACCTTGTGGATGCAGAGAGTAACCACTCTTTATTGTTTTTATCCGATGTGTGAATATTACTGACTATCAGTTTTGTGTCAGGTGTAGTGATTGCATGGTGTTCGGTTGACCAGTGACTTCAATTCAGATGGAACAATTGCATAATTATAGTGATGGTGGTTCCAGACCATTTTTGTAGCGCCTTTGTCTCAGGAAGGATCACGTAGCTCCTTGTAGCAGTGTAGGACAGCAGTGCGTAACATTGTTGCAGCTCTGAAGAAGTAGATGGAGGGCTGAATGCATGGGAACATAAGAGAAATTTTTGCTCAAATATTTTTTTCAGTGCGGAGATTTTTTTCTCTGATATATATATATATTTTTTTAATAATTATTTTTGTTTGCTTAGTGTGTATTGACTTGCTGATTTTGTGTTCTGTGTGCGTGTGTGTGTGTGCGTGTGTGTGTGTGTGTTCTGTGTGTGTGTGTGTGTCTCTGTGTGTGTTTTGTGTTTGTATGTGCAACATTTTGTTTAACCAGTTGAGTGCCAGATAATTTTGCATTAAAAAAAAAAAAGTGCTCTCCCCTTGCCACAAATTGTGCCCCTCAGAACTGTGTCTTGGTGAAGTGGAGTCATCAAGTCAGGTCTGTTTCATCATCTCCTAAGAGAGACTCACACATGATCTTGTTGCTCATGCTCACACTGCATAGCTGAAACATGCACTGAAAAGACATGTACGATCTGATCAAAGAGGTGCGGAAGTCTTAACTCACTCAGTACGGCCAGTCCTCTCTTCTCCTCTACACAGACCCCTCGGATGTCCAATGGGTGTCTCAATGACCCAACCTTTAGCTTCCATCGTCAGAATTGTGGTATTCTTTGTCAACATTCACCTCTTCAGTATAAGAGCCTTCCGCTTGCAATATTTTGATGATGGTAATTGGGGTGAAACACTGTTAACGTCATCTCTTTCGCCGTCCGTATGGAGAGAGTTAAGATGGTTTCATTTCAGTTAGTGCCTGCTGGCTGTGTTTTTTTTTTTACTTGCCTTTTCCGGGGAAGGGGGTTGGGGGTGGGGCAGAGGTGCTGGTTACCTCATTATAATGCAAAGCTGGGGAAAAAAAGAGAGAGATTATAATTACGGACAGTAACTGTGCTGAATTATTGACCATAGAGTCAGCATCTGGGATCTGAGATCAGATGACCTCTCTTCATTCAGAGGCCTGCACTATGTATGTGTGTGTGTGTGTGTGAGAGTGTGTGTGTGTGAGTGTGTGTGTGTGTGTGTGTGTGTGTGTGTGTGTGTGTGAGTGTGTGTGTGTGAGTGTGTGTGTGTGTGTGTGTGAGTGAATGTCTTGTCTGTATATTGTAACAAGATGACCCATTGTACAACTGGTTTAACATGATACATTCCCTCTCACTTACTCTTTGCATTAAAGAAAATCATTCATTCATTTGTTCATTCGTTCGTTCGTTCATTCAGTCCCCTTCTCTCTCATTCTGCTTTCAGTTTTAGAGTGTACATGCAGTAATATATATCAATAGGGGAAAAAAACACACACACAAAAAAAAAACACACCTGCCAATAAACACTTGACCATGACTTCTATGGAATTATTTTTGTTTGTGAGATTTTTTGTGTGAATTTGTTTGATGATGATGATAAATACTTCAAAACTGTACATTGTTTTGCTGTTGATCTTTCTGATTCTGCAGTCCCCAATCTCTGGTGCTTATTTAATATTTCAAGGTTTAGCGATTATAATTAAAAATGGAACATTGTGTGCCCACCAAAAAAAATGATCTTGATCAGTTTCACTGATCTTGAAACTGTTGTAGAAGTTTTTTAGTTATTTTCTTCTTTTGAAACGAGAGCTGTAAACTGTCAGTTGGGATAAGGGGAAGCATTAATGCTCGTCCTTCGGATTTGAAGATGACCATGGCTTCAAATATCAGATGGAAGATGGGTGGCTGTGGGCCCAGGGGTGACTGATGAGGCCAATCCAGGCCCTGAAGGCTAAGAAACTACCATGCATTGATTAGGTATTGTTTTCTTCTCTCTCTCTCTCTCTCTCTTTGTTTTAATGAAATAGTGCTTTGATGTAGTTTTATAGAAGGTAAATGGATTTGGTTAGTCTTACACATTAATGCACTTAGCTGTGATGTGCATATTAATTGATTGTCCATTGTCCACAAGGTTATCTGTGGATTGCCGTGGTGAGGGATAACAGTGGGCAAAGGCATTACTTTTCAATGAGTTGCCCTTTGTAAGTCCTTAAAAGTGTGTTACAAAAAAAAAAAAAAAAAAAAGAAGAAGACCCAGGTTTTTAAAGGTTTTTGATTTGAAGTATATATATATATATAGATAGATAGATAGATAGATAGATAGATATACAATTTCTGCCAGTGACAAAGCATAGCAACAAAATGATCCACCTGTATTTAAAGTTAAAGGTGAACAAGAAAAGCCCAAAACAAAAATCAAGACACACACACACGTGCGCGCAACAACAAAAACAACAACAACTACAACCACAACAAAAAACCATCCTGAAAGGATTTTTCCATTCTGAAACTCTGGTTCTCATCCATTCAGTGGATGATGATTCATGAAAAGGATATTAGACAGCACTCAAAAT
This sequence comes from Babylonia areolata, assembly GCF_041734735.1. NCBI lineage: Eukaryota > Metazoa > Mollusca > Gastropoda > Neogastropoda > Buccinidae > Babylonia > Babylonia areolata. Next base: position 11,451,902 of record NC_134891.1, on the reverse strand, counting down.
ACTGTGCCTTTCATATGGGTCCTCACCATAATGCTAGCAACATTTTATGACCATCTTCTTCTTCTTCTTCTGCGTCCGTGGGCTGCAACTCCCACGTTCACTCGTATGCACACGAATGGGCTTTTACGTGTTTGACCGTTTTTACCCCGCCATGTAGGCAGCCATACTCTGTTTTCGGGGGGGTGCGTGCTGGGTATGTTCTTGTTTCCATAACCCACCGAACGCTGACATGGATTATAGGATCTTTAACGTGCGTATTTGATCTTCTGCTTGCATATACACATGAAGGGGGTTCAGGCACTAGAAGGTCTGCACATATGTTGACCTGGGAGATCGTAAAAATCTCCACCCTTCACCCACCAGATGCCGTCACCGTGATTCAAACCTGGGACCCTCAGATTGACAGTCCAACGCTTTAACCACTCAGCTATTGCGCCCGTCCATTGACCATCAATGTTTCAAAGATTTTAAATATATATATATATATATATATATCATAGAAAAAGTATGCATATTGTAATTAAAAAACCTGTATAAACCTTTACAGTGTTTTAGCCGTTACATCTTATTACCCAAGCGATGATGAAGTTGCAATTTAACCCCTCCCTCCCATATCCCCCCCAAAAGAAAAAAAGAATCAGCATAGCTGTCTAGGATGTTTGACTTTGACTATCTGTGTTGATATTGTATCTCGCTTTGATAGGACGTCGGTGAAAAAAATGAATGTAACTGTTTGCAGATTCATGAATATTTAGCAAACTTATGAAAAAAAGAAAAAAGTGCTTGACTTGTCAACTTTTGCTTCAGCTGCTTCTTGAAAAAAAGAACAAGAAAAACGAATAGACACTGTCAAATTAAAAAAATAAGGAAAAAATGCTGTATCGAGGTGATTTTTCACTTCAGCAGCCTTATAAAAGAGAAGATTCATTGTCATGTTGGAATAAAAAGAAGAAAAAAAAAAGACTTATTGTCATGATGAATTTAAAAGATTTATTGTCATGACTATGTGTGTGTGTGTGTGTGTGTGTGTGTGTGTGTGTGTGTGTGTGTGTGTAGAAGATGGATAGATATCTAGATAGAGAGATATATAGGCCTTATCATGGTGTGTGTGTGTGTGTGTGTGTGTGTGTGTGTAGAAGATGGATAGATATCTAGATAGATAGAGAGATATATAGGCCTTATCATGGTGTGTGTGTGTGTGTGTGTGTGTAGAAGATGGATAGATATCTAGATAGATAGACAGATATATAGGCCTTATCATTGTGTGTCTGTGTCTGTGTGTGTGTCTGTGTGTGTGTAGAAGATGGATAGATAGATAGAGAGATATATAGGCCTTATCATGGTGTGTGTGTGTAGAAGATGGATAGATATCTAGATAGATATATTGGCCTTATCATGGTGTGTGTGTGTGTGTGTGTGTGTGTGTGTGTGTAGAAGATGGATAGATAGATAGAGAGATATATAGGCCTTATCATGGTATGTGTGCATGTGTGTGTGTGTGTAGAAGATGGATAGATAGAGAGATAGAGAGATATATAGGCCTTATCATGGTGTGTGTGTGTGTGTGTGTGTGTGTGTGTAGAAGATGGATAGATATCTAGATAGATAGAGATATATAGGCCTTATCATGGTGTGTGTGTGTGTGTAGAAGATGGATAGATAGATAGATAGATAGAGAGATATATAGGCCTTATCATGGTGTGTGTGTGTGTGTGTGTAGAAGATGGATAGATATCTAGATAGATAGAGATATATAGGCCTTATCATGGTGTGTGTGTGTGTGTGTGTAGAAGATGGATAGATATCTAGATAGATAGAGAGATATATAGGCCTTACCATGGTGTGTGTGTGTGTGTGTGTAGAAGATGGATAGATATCTAGATAGATAGATATATAGGCCTTATCATGGCAACCTTTCACTTGGGCAGCCTCATGGATAAAGATTTATTGTAATGATAATTTTTAAAAAAAGAGGAAAGGCCTTAATGTGATCTTTCATTTCAGCAGCCTTATAAAAAGAAAAGAAGAGGATGTTTTGTCATGTTTTTTTTGCGTGTGTTTTTTTTTGTTTTTGTTTTTTGTTTCTAAAAGAAGGGCCTTATCATGGTGATATTTCACTCCAGCAGCCTTACAAAAACAAAAAAAACAAAAAACAAAAACAAACCAACTTTTTGTCATGATGTATTTAAAAAGAGGCCTTATCATGGTGATATTTCACTTCAGCAGCCATATGAAAAAAAAAGGTGATCTTTCACTTTATTTCAAGTTTTTTTTCTCTTCAGAAAAAGAGCTTTGTTGGTCATGATCATCCAGTTGCTTTTTGATAAAAAAAAATTCTGGTTGGAGGGATCAGCTGACTGATCTTATTTTTGCTGCTTTTTTTTTGTGGGGGGAGGGAATGCGGAGAAGGGTGTGTGTGGGTGGGGGGGGGGGGGGGGGGGGGGTGTTCTTTTTAAACTATCATGTGGTGGGTGTTTTGTTTGGGAAATGTAGATCAGAATAGGAGTCATTTGTTTCTGTCAACAGCGACTGACTTCTCACGGTATCATATGTGTGGCATTTTTTAATCGTGAGGTGCTGCAGATGTACGTTAGCACTTACCTCGGCCCCCTGCCCCCCACCCCCCACAGACCCCCCCCCCCACCCCTCCTGTCATCATTTTGCTGTTTATTGTTTTGATTATTATTGTTTTGTATTAATTTGATTGTATGTGTATAAAGCCTTGTTTTTAGCATTGATTTGATTGTATGGTTCTTGAGGGCTTTGCTTTATAAATCCTGTGATGATTTGGGGGGAGGGGGGTGGGGGGGAGGGAGTGGGGTGGGTGGGGGGTTGTGTTGCTTCTCCCACATAGGGAGCCCATCATATTAGAGCAGCCAAAGTCCCAAGACATCTGTACACACATGATATACAATATGAAAGTATCCCACAGAAATTGTCCATGAAATGACAACATTCTAAGAACTGTGCAGACTCAGAGCAGTACGTACTGCTGTGAGCACATTTATTTTAAAAGTACATCTGGAAAACAGACATTGTGTATTATTGGGGGGGAGGGGGGGGGGAAGAAAAAGTAGGAGATTTTTTTTGGCCAGTGAAGAAATGTGAAGCACTACCTACTAAGGCCACAAAAAAAAAAGAAAAAAAAAGAAAAAAAAAAGCACCTTGCCCCCAGTGTCAAAGTCACCCCCTTGGCTTTCTTAACTGCTTCAGATTTCTTTTTTTTTTCTTCTTCTTTTTTTTAATTTTTTTTATTTGGAATCACGTCATGTCATTAAATGTTATCACAAAATGTTTGTTGAACAGTTCTGTTTTCCAGCCTGCATGGAGTGTGTGTTGAAGTTTCCATTATCATAATGTCTTTGTTTGTTTTTGTTTTTTTCAGTTTCTTTCTTTCCCCATCTTCTTTCATGATTGTTGGTTTTTTGGGGTACCCATGCAACACAAAATGGATGTTACAGTTGAGCCACGCAGCACAGAATGAAGGTTCATACCCCCCGAAAGCGGAGTATTGCTGCCTACATGGCGGTGTAAAAACGGTTATACCCGTAAAAGCCCACTCATGTACACAGGAGTGAATGTGGGAGTTGCAGCCAACAAAGAAAGAAGAAGAAAAATGTTCACAGTTACGCACACAGCACAAAATGAATGTTCACAGTTACGCACACAGCACAAAATGTATGCTCACAGTTATGCACACAGCACAAAATGAATGTTCACAGTTAGCCACACAGCACAAAATGGAAAATGAATGTTCACAGTTAGCCACACAGCACAAAATGGAAAATGAATGTTCACAGCTAGCCACACAGCACAAAATGGTGTTACAGTTAGCCACACAGCACAAAATGAAATCAAACTGAGCATCTAATCATTCAGATGAGACGATAAACGGAGGTCCTGTGTCAGTGCAGCATGAACTTGGCGCACTGAAAAAGAACCCATGGCAACGGAAGTATTGTCCTCTGGCAAAATGATGTAAAAGAAATCCACTCTGATAGGTACACAAACATATATGCATGTACTTATGGCATGACTAAGTTCGTTGGGTTATGCTGCTGGTCAGGCATCTGCCTAGCAGATGTGCTGTAGCATATATGGATTTGTCCAAACACAGTAATGCCTCCTAGAGAAACTGAAATTTAACTCACTCAGTACGGCCAGTCCTCTCTTCTCCTCTACACAGACCCCTCGGGTGTCCAGTGGGTGTCTCAATTCTTTGTCAACATTCACCTCTTCAGTATAAGAGCCTTCCGTTTGCAATATTTTGATGATGGTAATTGGGGTGAAACGCTGTTAACGTTGTCTCTTTCGTCGTTCGTATGGAAAGAGTTAAAACCTGTAAACAACAACTGTTTTCTTTTTATCTGAGGCAGCAATAGTCTGTCTGATATGGCCAATGATTTCTGTAAACAGCAGCTGATTTATATCTGAGGCAGCAATTGTCCGTCTAATGTTTGTGTATTGTATTTCTCTTTTTGTCACATTAGATTTCTCTGTGTGAAATTCGGGCTGCTCTCCCCAGGGAGAGCACGTCGACGCTACACTACAACGCCACCCTTTTTTGTATTTTTTCCAGCATGCAGTTTTATTTGTTTTTCGTATCAAAGTGGATTTTTCTACAGAATTTTGCCAGGAACAACCCTTTTGTTGCCGTGGGTTCTTTTACGTGCACTATGTGCATGCTGCACATGGGACCTCGGTTTATCGTCTCATCCGAATGACTAGCATCCAAACCACCATTCAAGGTCTAGTGGAGGAGGAGAAAATATCCGGGGCTGATCTGTAATTCGAACCAGCATGCTCAGGTTCTCTCACTTCCTAGGCAGATGCGTTACCTCTAGGCCATCACTCCACATATGGTAAGTAATTCCTGTAAACAACAACTGGTTTACATCTGAGGCAGCAGTCCTCTGCTAACATCATCATTTTCTCCACATTTTCTGTTCCATCAGTTCAGATGTGATGTTTCATGTCAGAGGTATTTCTGTGTGTGTGCACAACACAGAAGCGTTCTGATGCAAAAAACAGCCAGCCTTCCTTCCTTCCCTACCTGTATGTACAGAATTGGGAACCTTTGATGGAAGAAGGCTGATTTGAAAGTGTGTCTGACGGGTGCAATAGCTGAGTGGTTAAAGCGTTGGACTTTCAATCTGAGGTTCCTGGGTTTGAATCTTGGTAATGGCATCTGGTGGGTAAAAGATGGAGATTTTTCCGATCTTCCAGGTCAACAGATGTGCAGACCTGCTAGTGCCTGAACCCCATTCATATGTATACGCAAGCAGAATATCAAATACGCACGTTAAAGATCCTGTAATCAATGTAAGCATTCAGTAGGTCATGGAAATAAGAACATACCCAGCATACATATCCACGAAAGTGGAGTATGGCTGCCTACATGGCAGGGTAAAAACAGTCAGATTACACGATAAAGCCCACTTGTGTACATACGAATAAATGTGGGAGTTGCAGCCCACAAATGAAGAAGGTAATATGTCTGATTTGGTAAAGCGATGCATAAGCATTTGATCCATGACAGCCTCCCTCACGTTTTTTGTTGTTGTTGTTGTTTGTTTGTTTTTTGACAGGAAGGGATTGCGAAGGTGAGAGGACAGGTCCATAGTTTTCAAGGTCACCCAGGGGTCAAGGGATAGAAAAACCTGTAAATTTCTACTTTTCATTAATTCTAAGAAACTTTTTTTTTCCATTCCATACACTTGTACTGAGTTTAAGTATTGTACACAGAAAATGGGTGTGTTTACATGAGTAAAAAAAGTTCTGACTGATTCTGTGTATTCATAATGGTGTGAATTTTATATATTCAAGATGTTATATTGATAAAGCTTGTATGCATGTCTTTTGTAGGCAAGGTGCAATTAAGGAATGAGTCACATGGATTCTATTCATTAATTCTATTTAAAAAGATAATAACAGGCTTCATGACTAACATTCCTCCAGTGATTAAAGAGTGCTGATGACTGTATGCAAATGATGCATGTTGCAGTCTTCAAGAGACTGACTGTTTCAATTATTTTATTTTTCTGATTCCATACTGATGGAATTTGTTATCATCAGAGCTGCTGTTCTGATTTCACTGAAATTCATTAGATGTAGATAAGTAACATTGGTGATTTCATTCTGTGGAAGTTTATCTGTTGTGATGCTGTTAAAAAAAACAAAAAACAAAACCCAAACAACTGAATATATGGTATATCTGCTGAAACGCTAGTTTGTGTGTGTGTGTGTGTGTGTGTGTATGTGTGTGTTACGAGAATGGATTACTTTGATAATGGGTGGGGGCTGGGGGAGGGGAAAGTAGGAATGTGTTCTGTAGCAGGAAACGAATTATGAGCAGCCAGTGACAGCTGTCAGTCGGCTCTACCAAGGAAGGCAGCCAGTTGTGCAAATGACTGCGTGTTTATAAAGCGCTTAGAGCTTGGTCTCTGAGTGAGGACAGGCGGCTATATAAGTATCCATCATACCTGCTCATACTTCTGCCTGCACTAGTCTTCATGATAGCTTTTTTGATTGATTGATACGGGTGGATATATTGATTGGTATGGATACTTATATAGCACCTATCCTCGGTCACAAACCAGACTCAAAGCTTTTTACAAACATGGAGTCATTTGCAGGGCAGGTTGTCTACTGGTTAGAACTACTGACTGCTGCCTTTAGGCGCAAATCATTTGTTTCCTGCGTCATTCACTCATGCTTCAGTCACACACATTTATATCAAAGGATTTTTACAACAGAATTTTGCCAGGGACAACTCCTTTGTTGCTGTGGGTCATTTACTCACGTTAATTGCATGCTGCACAAGGGAGCTCAGTTTATTGTCTCATCTGAATGACTAGCGTTCAGAAAGGTCTAGTGGAGGGAGTTCTGGCAAGTGTGAAATGCTTTTATAGTGAACACAAGTGGTCTGTACCGAGTGAGAAGTATTGAAGCACGTGTCACAGAAATGGAAAAGAAATATATGACCTCCTGTTGCTGGGAATGTGGTGGGATCAACTAGATATTTTTTTCCCACTAGATGCTTGTGTGGCATTTGTTGGTGTGCAGTTTCATTCCTTGTGAATGATTTTTTTCTGCATTTTTTTGTCTGGCTGGATGTCGAATGTTTTAGGCTTCAGAGGTGGTTAACAGATGAATAGATTTATCGTTATATTCTTGTTGTCAGAACGAAACTTTTGGATGTTTTCATGGTGCAGTTTTTCTGCTGTTAGGCTAATTGTCCCGGAACAGCCTTCATAATTAAATTGGTGAATAACTGTTGGTTTTATAGTTGAACGTAATTTACTTTGGACTGAAATTACTCGAGGAAAAAAAAAGGAAGAAAATGAATACAAATTTGTTTGTGTGTGTTTGTGTTTTTGCTTGCAATTGTGCGAGTGTGCAAGCAGGCTTTACTTCAAACAAAATAACAATGTCAGTGTGTGTTCGTGTGTTAGTGTGTGCGAGCGTGCACATGCATGTATGTGTGGGTGCACACACACCCATGTATATGGATATATGTAACACTGTGCTTACTGATGGAAACTATGAAAATGTAGGTGTAACATGATTAAACACAAAACTAGCGAGCTCAAACCTTGACCCCTGGGATTTCAACAGCAGGCAGTCTGTGGTCTGATTTGCAAACACAGGCCTGATACGTTGTCTGGAGTTCTGCGTCAATTCTCTCGCATTTAATGATGTGGGCCACTTGCTCTTCATTAACTTTGGTTCACGTGTTTGCTTTGGTTTTGAAAGGAAAAAAAAAAGGAAAAATATTGTAGTTATGTTTGTTTGTTTCTGTTACTTATTTACTTGTGTTTGTTTTTAATCAACTTTAGGCTTCACCCTATTTTTTGTAGTAATATTCCCTCTTGCTCTTGTTAATTCAACGTCTTCTCTGTCACTGTCTCTCCTTCTTCCAAGCCTAGTGTTACTTTGTCTGGCTTTTTATTAATTTTTTTTTTTAGTCAGTTTTCTTCTGTAGCCGCTGCCCCCAAACCTTATCTACCTGACTTGCCGTCTCTAGCTTTCTCTCTCATGGTAAACAAGTCAAACGTTTCTTAATTTAAAACACAACCACACACAGTCGCATCCACTCCAACCTATAGACATATACAGATGTGAATACTTTTCTCAGAGCTCCAACCACAAACCCTCTCACTTCCTCTCAAAGTCTTTTATTTGTGGAAAAACCGAAAGAAAACAAAAACAAAACCATGCATCATCAATATCTAACGTAGTTAAAAAAAATCATAAGCTGTATTTCTCTACTCCACAAAACATCAGACCAACCAATTTACTGTTGAAACACACAGAGAAATAATCTCTCACACATGCATACACACAAACCCACATGCGCTCGCATACACACGGCACCACCTGCAAAGCCCGTCGCTTTAAGAAAACACACGAACTGCAAGAAAAAAAGCAAGCATGTAAATAAAACTGGCGTAAGTAAAGCTTGAGCAAGCAATGCGAACGTAGCACATACAGACACAACCACCCTGGACTGAAAGGCGTGCACCAACTTAATTCCATCACAAACTTACAGACTGTGTTAGTCAAGCAGGTAAAATATGACTGAAAAACACAGACCTGAGTGTCACAACTATTTACAAATTGCAATACAGTTTTTGATGAATTAAAAAGAAAAGAATGAGATACTTGAAAAACCAAGAAGGGGTGAGGGAGACCTAATTTCAAAAAAACTATTTTCCAAACTCTGCCGACAATATGTTTAGTATATTTCAGATAACACTTCACTGAAACTGAAAAAAACCCCACAATCAAACAAACAAAACAAAACAAAAAAACCCCAGTCAAAGTGCTGTTATCAACAGTGTGATTCCACAAAGGGATGGATGATTTCAGATCACAACAAAAACCTGTTACCTACTATAATGAAGAATTACTCTTAGATTAAGCAATAATCACAGCATCAGACCATTCAAAGCGAGACAACAAGAGACTATCATTTTTATAATTAGTTCTCTCTCACACACACACACTCACAAACATCCATTTTTTTAATTTTTTACCTAGTCCAGTTCTGTTTTGTTGTGTTATGTTTCATCAACAGACTGTCTGGTCAAACGCATAGATATCCAGAAAATAACACAGCAATCATGTTACATGATTCACATCTGCACAATGTGACCGAATGAAATTCCATACTTTTCCCAGACCAGACTGGAAATTTTCCACAACCATACACAAAGCCAAACTGAATCAAAAATTCATCTGCTACACTGCTGACAAAAGAAACTGGTAGATATCCTGGTATCAATGTTTGATTTTCATAATTTTTTTCAGTTTTAACATTTTTTTTTTCTCCTATTCATATCTAATGTACTAAAGCTCTTTGTTGAATCAAATGGAACTGCTCAAGGGTTTCATTAAGATTCCAAGACTTTTCCTGCAGCCAGGACAAAAGATACATTTTCCCAAGACTTTTCCAGCACTGGAAACAGTTCTCTCAATTTTCTCAGACTTTTTTTCCCCAGACTTCCATGATTGAACAAAGCCTGATGTTATGAATCGTCAAAACTGCCTGTTGACATGTTTGTGCTGTTTATGCACAGGATGAACACACCAATACTACTAAAAAAGAAAAAAAAGATAAAAAAACACCCCACAAAAAAACATGTTTCGTGTATTCGATGCTATACTGTAATGTCTAAGGTTTGAAAAATGGATAAAAAAAAGAAAGAAAAAAAGGAATAAAGAATCTCATGCTTTGACTCTTCAGTCACGTCTACTGCTCTCCTTTTATTCATTCATTTTATTTGTTTGACCTGTGCTACACCCATGCCCTCCTCTTCCAACCCTCTTCTTGCCCTGCCCCCTGCCATGTACTCAACCACATCATCATAATCACAGGAGATCTGGCACACACACACACACACACACACACACACACACACACACACACAGGTATGCACACACATACGTACAACCCCGCACATGCGTACACATGCACAAACATACAGAGTCTACATTCATCTACATGTATCTGTCTACATGCCATTCTTTCTTTCAAATGATGTTATCTATCTATCTATATATATATATATTCTTTTTTTTTCTTTTTCTTTTTTACTTTCTTTTTTTTTTTGTCAAGTGTTCTTCAACATCTTTGTCTGAGCAAGAGGGACTCACATGAGGAGACACTTGACAGTGAATCCACATCCATTGCAAGCAGAAAAAGTATTGAGCAGAGTATCAATCATAAAACAAAAAAAACCCAACTAACCAACCAAAAAAAAACCCACACAAACAAACCAAGATTGCAAAGAAGTTCAAACGTTTTTGCCCAATCATGACTAGGACCTCTGTGAAGCCTGAAAGAGACCGATCCACGGAGCTTTCAATTCATGAAAGAATCTCGTCACATGCTTTACAGAGTCAAGTGAAGTCAACTTTTTGATCAAAACTGAGCCATTTGTGATTTTCTACAAATCTGAGAAGCTTTGAGGTCACTTCCATTCTCCCTCTCTCTCTCTCTACACACACACAACTTACTGGCGCCTCTGGCTTTCTTACTTTTTGTTCAGAACTTCTACAAATCTGAGAAGCTGAGGTGACTTCCATTATCTTATTATAAATCTCTCTCTCTACACGCGCACATACACACACACACACATATATATATATATATATATATACATATACAACTTACTGGCGCCTGTGGCTTTTTTTCTTACTTCTTATTCAGACCTTCTTCTTTATTTCAGTTGTGCGCCTCCAATGTATCTTTAACTTTGATTAATAAAAAAGAAAAAAAAGAAGAAGTGTATTTGCTTGTTCATTTTGTTTCATCGTGTTATTTCATTCCACGCTAATCAATGTCTGACACAAAGCACGGAAAGACTCTCAAGCCCTGGTCAACGTGTTGGGTTCATGGCAAAGTCAGGTACCTGCTCCTTTTTTTTTTTGTTTTTTTTGTTTTTGTTTGTTGTTGTCAAAGCAGACGTGGGTATGGCCATGTTTGGATCAGTCTGCCAACTTTGACACCTCCTAGAAACTGAAGGTGAAGCTTGTCCAGAGCTCTAGTGGCTCAACCTCACAAGGCTGACAAGTCACATCAGCAAACGACTCAATCCACACCAACACTGATGCTGTACCGCCTCTGGCGAAGCTATACACATATAATGCTGACAAATCAGAGACAGAAGATTCATCATCGCAGAAAGCAGAAAACCGCTCACACTACAAAATCCTCCACCACCACCCACCCACCCACACTGTTTATGAAGCACAAAGAACAGTAAAAAAAAAAAAAAAAGAAAAAAAAAAACCCCAACAGATTAATAAGTACATTAGATTAATCAGTACATTAGAAAAACAACAAAAAAACAAACCAAAAACAACACAACAATGAAACCAGAAAGAAAAATACACAGACACATGCCAAAACAACATGCCCCGCAAACTGTTTAAAAAAACAAAAGAAAGAAAAAAAGGTGAAATATTAGCAAATGCATACCCATATACATGGACACACACACACACACACACACATGTATATGCACACACACATTAACTTACACACACAAAAGCAAACTTCAAAGCCCCAAAGTATTTGCTGTATAAGACAAACACGGAAAGGACCTGATCTCAAATACTGTAAAGGTTGTACACACACACACACACACACACATTTCAACAATCTAAAAGTAATACATGCTCGAAACAAACAAATAAAAAGACTGCACACACACACATGCATGCAGTTGACAAATATATAAATACAACTTAAAAAAAAAAAAGCAGCTGAAAATGATTCATCACTTGTGAAATAATACTGAAAATGAATGTCATGTCAACAAAGTAAATAAAAATTAGGTTATATACAATGGAAAAAGAAGACAGTATGCAACAACAACAACAACAACAAAAGGATTCAAATCAAATGCAGTCAACAACAACAACAAACACCACCACCAACAACAACAATAAAAAGTTTTGTAAAATAATACTGACAACTTAAAAAAAGAAAAGAAAAAGGAAAAAAAAGAACACAACGATGTTTGGTATCCATCTCCCCAGACCCCACTTTTTTTGTTTTGTTTCTTTGTTGTTGCTGTTGGTGCTGTTGTTGTTGTTGTCTACATCACATAAATGCAAAGACACTAAATAAAATAAAGAAAAAAAGAAAAAAAGGATGATATGAGAAATAACACACATACAGGCATCGGAGAAAGGACAGAAAGAGAGGGAAGGACAGAGAGAAGGACAGGCAGACACAGAAAGATGAGCAAACCTTCAAACAAGATCCAGCGATAAAATGCTCTGTTAAAACCACCAGCCACAGAGAAAGAGATACCAACCCATCACCACCACCTCCCCTGCAGGAGACAGTCGAGGTTTTGGTTGGGATGGGAAGGATGGGGGATTGGGGATGGGAGGGAGGGGTTGCTGGATAAACAGATTGTCAACACTTTCTTTTGGAAAGAACCATCAAATACAATACCTCAACAACAACAAAAATCCCAACACGGTTTCCTTCAGAAATAACCATCAAACACAATCTCTTAAAAAACAAAACAAAAAAAACAACAACCCCCCCCCCAAAAAAAAACAGACACCACCAAACACAATCTCTTAAATTAAAAAAAAAATCTTATCACATTTTCAGAAAGAACCATCAAACACAATGTCTTGAAAAAACAAAAAACAAAAACAAAAAACCCAAACCAACCAAACCAAAAAAAAAACCTAGCTCTCTTGAATTGCACAACACTGCAGCACATCCTCACGAATGCAACACAATCCAAGAGCAAATTAGGAAACCTATATCAAGAAAGTAGATACAGATTTTTTCTCTCCCCTCTTACCTTCTTTTAAAGGGGTGGGGAATAATAATAATAATTTAAAAAAAAAAGCAACCACTAAGTGTCGGTGCATTCACTGCTCCAGCCTTCACACATTCCCACACTGCTGTGATTTGAGCTCTTCACATCACAGTCTCCAAGCCATGTTAATGCATTGAAAGAAAGAAAAAAAGCCATGGATGGTTTTTACTGGCTGTCTGATAGAGTAACCCTGTATGAATCTGATCAAGAAGGGAAAGAAAATAATACTTTGTGAGTTTTATGCATTGTGTTTTTTTTTATAATATGAATGGTTTTGTTTTATGTTTCTACTACTTTTTATATGCTTTCTTGTTTCACTTTAGGTACTGGATTGTAAAGCGCTTAGAGCTTGCTTATGCTTGTATTATAGCTCTATATAAAAATAAATTGTTATTATTATTATTAAATAAGAGAAGCTTATCGATTGTGGTAACATTTTGTGGGTCGTCGGCCAAAACAGGCCACCTGCTTTTGAGGAAGGTTTGAGAAAAATGCACCTGAATTCTTTTGCTTACACAAACATAATACATACTATAGTACATATACATGGGCCACTGGCACCTTTTTCACCTGTGTCTGTGAGTGCAAGAACGCAAGGCAGCAGCGAAATGACAGTCACACCCATTTCAGACAATCAATCTTTCGCTGGACTGAGGTTGAACTTTTTTTTTTTTTTTTTTGCCCCATCCAAATAAACTCCACAGAATGTGATTAATTGAAAACGACAATCAAAACCTGGGAGAAAGTGAGCAAAATGCTGGTACTGTACCAAACCAAACAGTCTCATGGTCAGATCAACACCAAAACTGGAACTAAAACTCCAATCACAGCCATGAAGCCCAACACCACACCATATATATATGTTAAAATGCATTGTTGACTGCAGATAAAACAAACAACAACAGAACAAATACAAAAAACCTATTTATTTTCAAGATATCTATGCTGCATAATCCCTGGCTCTGTAAGATCATATCCAGGGAAGAATCTCTGTACCGAAGGAATATTATATTTGATGCCTGCTTTCAAACTGATCTCATCCCCACTTACTCCAACAGAGGAATCTATACTCTGCCAGTGATGATGGCTTCACCAAGCCATAGCAAAGCCACACTGTCACTTCACACACAGTACCATACACAGCCTTGCCAAGCTGACACCCAACCCGGCTGGGCAAAGACAAGCATCTTTGTCTCTTTTGCCATCATTGATGGTGACATACACAGAACATAGAGACCATGTCATCAACAGCAACAGCACCGCTGCGTTTAGACATCAATCAGCTAAGTTCTCCAAGATCGCTGAACCAGGCAACAGAGACTGCATCACCAACAGTAACAGGACTTTATCTGCCCTTGGTTTCTGTGGAGACCTGATGATGGTCTGCTGTTTGTGACTGACCTGACTGATGTGCAGGGTGGACGTTCCTCTGCTCCTCCCTTGGCCACCCCCTCTCTCCTCTGTCTGCCTCTTCAGGATGAGTGACAAGAGGTGTGGCCCTCTGACTACCTCTTCAGTGACAGGTGTGGCCCTCTGACTACCTCCTCAGTGACAGGTGTGGCCCTCTGACTACCTCTTCAGTGACAGGAGGTGTGGCCCTCTGACTACCTCTTCAGTGACCGGAGGTGTGGCCCTCTGACTACCTCTTCAGTGACAGGTGTGGCCCTCTGACTACCTCTTCAAGAGTGACAGGAGGTGTCACCCTCTGACTGCCTCTTCAGTGACAGGTGTGGCCCTCTGACTACCTCTTCAGTGACAGGAGGTGTGGCCCTCTGACTACCTCTTCAGTGACAGGAGGTGTGGCCCTCTGACTACCTCTTCAGTGACAGGAGGTGTGGCCCTCTGACTACCTCTTCAAGAGTGACAGGAGGTGTGGCCCTCTGACTACCTCTTCAGTGACAGGAGGTGTGGCCCTCTGACTACCTCTTCAGTGACAGGAGGTGTGGCCCTCTGACTTCCTCTTTAGTGACAGGAGGTGTCACACTCTGACTACCTCTTCAGTGACAGGTGTTGCCCTCTGACTACCTCTTCAGTGACAGGAGGTGTGGCCCTCTGACTACCTCTTCAGTGACAGGTGTGGCCCTCTGACTACCTCTTCAGTGACAGGAGGTGTGGCCCTCTGACTTCCTCTTTAGTGACAGGAGGTGTGGCCCTCTGACTTCCTCTTCAGTGACAGGAGGTGTGGCCCTCTACCTCTTCAGTGACAGGAGGTGTGGCCCTCTACCTCTTCAGTGACAGGAGGTGTGGCCCTCTACCTCTTCAGTGACAGGAGGTGTGGCCCTCTACCTCTTCAGTGACAGGAGGTGTGGCCCTCTACCTCTTCAGTGACAGGAGGTGTGGCCCTCTGACTACCTCTTCAGTGACAGGAGGTGTGGCCCTCTGACTACTTCTTCAGTGACAGGAGGTGTGGCCCTCTGACTACCTCTTCAGAGTGACAGGAGGTGTGGCCCTCTGACTACCTCTTCAGTGACAGGAGGTTTTGCCCTCTGACTGCTCACCATCAAACTGCACAACCGCTGTCAGCAGGATTTGGAAAAGACATCAACATGCAATGCCAGACGTAGCAGACTGTACTGCCAGCAAACACCACGAAAAAGAACAGTTACAGAACTGCAAAACAACTTTGATGGGACTTGTGTAACATCTGAAGGAGAAAAAAAAAGCCAGTTCTCAGTGTTATTCCTTTTTCTTTTCCCTGACATATTCTTGATCTTGCTTAAAAAGAAAAGAAAAAAGAGAAAGAAAAAAAAAGGGAGAAAATTAAACTATTATCATGGATGAACGTTCAGCCAACAGATTGCCATGCTGACAAGATGATGGGAAAAATGAATACTGTTATTTTCATCAGCTTTTTAGCAAACAGAGAGCCTCTTGACTCTATTTCGAAAATCATCAATTCCAGTGTCTTTGTAGCCGATATGCCCACTTGAGTTATAAAGATATCTGTGCAACAATGTGTTTCATGAGCACAACATATAGTTTAGAACAAGACAGCTGAAACAGTTTCCGACACTGCCAGAATAATAATACTTGATAAGGGAAAAGTTACATGCTTTGAACTTATGCTAAAATTTTATATATACATATGAATACATACATACATACATATATATATCTATATATATATATATAGAGAGAGAGAGAGAGAGAGAGAGAGAGAGAGAGAGAGACAGAGAGAGAGAGTGAGGGATATGTATATACATTGAAAAATTATTTATTATTTCTTAAACCAGTTAAAGTAATATGAACCAAAGGGAATTCTCAGTTTTGGGTAGTAAGCAAATACTGATACTAAAAGAATTAAATTATGTTTCATGGATATGTGCATCTGTACTTGAATTAAAGGCGTTTCATGCAAGTGTATACACAAATGGACTTAGGCTCCACACAGTCAATGAGCAGTTTAAGATCTTCACTTCCCCAAAGACCAGTTTGATGCTATATTACTACTATTATCTTAAGAAGATAAAAAAAAAATCCATTCTGACACAACAACAACAAAAAATCAAGAACAAAACCCTGATTTATAATTCATCAATAAACCATAAATGATTTAAGTTACAAATGTTGAAGCTCAGCACAAATATTCCCCCCGGCCCCAGAAAAGGACTCAATCTATGACTGTTTTATTTTACCTCCCAAATGATATATTCATATGGCATGGTTCTCTACTCCACTACACATTTCGCTTGAAGATTCCACATAAGCCCCACCACCCACCAAAAGCAAAATGTATATATTCAGAATAACATGGACACTTATGTATGTGATTGCACAGTCATTGCTTGACGTCATTTTGAACTGTAAAGTTCATTTTCCCCACTGATCATTCCTAGACGAAACAATCATTATCAAGTTAAACAATTCTCAATGACAAGAAGTGCATCTCTCTCTCTCTCACTCCCCCCCTTCTCTCTCTCTCTCTCTCTCTCACAAACACACACACACACACACATCTCCCAAGCAGCAAAAGCTTCCAATCTGACCACATATGTGGTGACAAAAAACAAAGCACACAAAAAAAGCTTAAACATTAAGTTAAAGCTTTCAAAATACTATCACCACAATCCTTTCCCTTATAATTTCAAAAGAAAGAACCAAAAGAAAAAGCAAGGGTACACAGTCATTGTATAGGGCAACATCCACAGCGATCAGGTTTTGAGCGACGGCCATCCTCATCACATATCTACGGTCATCGCACTGTGCACTGCAGTCCCAGCAACTGTTGACAGCGGCCTGTAGCTGTCTTCTTCACGCCTGTCCTCGCACAGAAAAGGACCAGGGCTTGCGATGACTGGAAACTGGGCTGGAGGGCTGGCTGGTGGGGTGTAGGGGTGGTGGTGGGAGGGGGTAGAGAGACAGGGGTTGGGGGGGAAGCTGGGATGGGCTAGGACGGTGGCTTGCTCGCTTCACTGGAGGATGGAGAGGCTTGTGGGGCTGTCTCACCACCCTCTGCAAGACAATGAAGAAGCAGACATATATTAATCATATGCCAGAAAATCGTGACAAAAAAGCAAAAACAAAAAAACAAAACAAAAAACCAACAAAACAAAATTACTTTAAAAGTACTGGTATGCTAATTGTATGCCAAAACAACAGTTGAAGAATCTTTACAAATATGCTAACTGTATGCCAGAACAATATGCAAAACCATCACACGTGTTCTAACTGTATGCAAGAACAATATACAAAACCACCACATATGTTCTGTGTGCTGGAACAATATGCAAGACCATAACATGTATGCCAATTGTATGCCAGAATAACATGCAAAACTGTAACATGTATGCTAACTGTATGCCAGAACAATATTCGAAACCATCACAAATATGTCACATGTCCATGTCAACTAACTGTATGCCAGATCGATATGCAAAAAACGGCAAACATGTGCCAATCACATGCCGAAACAATACGGAAAAAACGTCATGTACGTTAACAGCCTGTTGGAACAACATGAAACACTGTCACATGAATGCAAATTTTATGCCAGAACATTAAATGCACAAGCTTGGAGTGACGTTCGAGCATACTGTGACTGTTTCACCTTTCTCCCTCCTCCACCTTTCTGTGCATTTGTAAACAGTGAAAAGGGCCATAAACCTTTGCTCTTCAGGAAGCAAGACAGCAAAATAGCTAATACTGTGTCATCAGCCATTTGTTTTATTTTTGAATAAACTGCGTCTGTCTCAGCAGAAGTTGGTTGTTTAATGCCTTCTACTGTACTATTTCTGATTTTAATGGCTAATATTTCTACTGCTAAAACAAAAGCTAAGGGTGAGAAAGGACAACCTTGTCTAATTCCACAAGAAAGATTGAACGATTCAGATATACATCCACTGTAGTTAACAGAACTTGAGATATCATTATTTAAAACATACACACATCACTGAAAATTGGTTCAGATACACATCCACCGTAGTTAACAGAACTTGAGATATCATTATTTAAAACATACACCCACCTCTGAAAATCTGTACCAAATCCAAATATCTTAAATACTTGTTGCAAAAATGTTTCATAGATAGAGTTCAAAGCTTTAGAAAAGTCGACTGCAAGTAAGTACCCAGCTAAGTTAAAGCTTTCAAATATGGATATATCATTTGGAGTAAAAAATGATCAGCACATTAAGGGAAATTACAACTACATTAATCTTCTTATTTTAATTGGGAAAATGTCTATTAGTATTTAAACCCCCCCCCCAAAAAAAAACAACAAACAAACCAGAATCCACTTTGCCATTACAATATATTTTTGAGAAGGAAATGAAATTAAGAAATATATCTGGCTGAAGTAATTCTGATGCCAGTCAAAAGTAATACAAATTAAAATTTCAAAGAAAGTAAATATCACATTGCAACAAAGCATACCTACATGTGTATACATATTTGCTCAGGAAATTTACCTCACCCCCACCTCACCATCACGCACACACACACACACACACACTGTATGCAAGGTTAATTATTAACACATACATTCTGGTTTCATTTATTGATGTCATGCATTGCAATACGTAAATAGGGATATCTATCTCAAGGACTGGAAGTATGAGTGTGATGTTGCTGATGAGAATAGTTTGTAATCATGTGTTAAATATATACTTTTTTTTTCTTTCTTTCATGTGGACAGTGACGAGCTGAGGAGAAGCAGTGGAGAATGCATCCCGCAGAGGGACCACCACATTCAGGGCAGGGTTTCCTCATCAACTGTTATAGTTCATTGTCTTATTTATTTCTTCGATGATTTCAGTATATATTTCATTTTACCATGTTGTAGCCAATATCATAACAATACTTATTTGAATACTGATTAAAACCTTTACCATTACAAATGAGGATTCATGACAAAAAATGATTTGAAAAAAAAGTTTTTTTTTTTTTTTTTTGCCTATGAAGAAGGAATGTGAAGCACTCAAAACAACAACAAACAAACAAAAAACAAAAAAAGAAAGCCGGTGCTCCATGACCTGCATGTAACTGAGGCCACACACACACACACACTAAAAAAAAACAAACAAACAAACAAAAAACCAAACAAAAGGGACACAGCCTCAGGCTGACATTGCCCAGAAATGATTCCATCAGCCAGCACACAGGTCAACACATGGTGCAGAGAAAGAGACCGACAAACCACACCAAAACTTTCTGTGCAGTGTAAAAGCACTAGTGATTTGCATACATGTACAGATGTGCAATGGACTGCCTGACACACAACAGGGCCGATTACAGCATCACTATGTACCGGATACCAGCGTACGAGTGTACAGACTTTACAAGGAACTAAATGAATGAATAAAATACATCAGATATATATATTTCCACTGCTCCATTTTCTGCTCCTTTTTTTTTTTAAGTGGCATTATCTATGTGGCTGATCCCATGCTGTTCATTCCTATATTCCCCATAGACAGCAATGTAGTTTTTTCCATCATGCTGTATCATAACCTTTACCTTTCACCTCTGACATACAGACCACACCACACACACAAATACCATACACACACACAGGTATGCACACACCATCCAAACTTCGAACACACACACACTATACAAACACACACACACACACATCCATACACCTACACACACCATCCAAATACAAACACACAAACACCATCTAAACACAAACACAATACTCCCCCCGCTCCCCTCACACTCCTACCATCCAAACACACATACAACACACACACACCATCCACCCCCCCCCCCACACACACACCATCCAGGCACCCCCACCTCACATCCCCTCTCCTCCCCCATCCCTACTATCCCCCCTTCCACCCACACACATACAACACACACATCATCCAAACACACACACACAATATCCAAATACACATACAAAACACACACACCCCCACACACCATCCAAACACACACATCCACACTCCTCCCACCCACACCCTCTCCGCCCCATACCATTCGAACACCCCCCTCCCAATATCCCCCCTCCTCCCCACAAACACATTCTCCTATCCCCTTTGGCCCCTAAACACACACACACACACACGCACTTACCAGTGCATGAGAGTTTGGCCATGTCCACGGACAGTTCTGAAGCAGCAAAGTTACCTTTCTCCTCCGTGATGTCTGGCACCGCATTGCGCCGCCCGGTGCGGCTGGTGGTCAGAAACTCCTCCAGACCCGACCCCTCCATCTCCCCTGACTGCTGACCTTGTTCCTGACCTTGAACTTTCCCCGGGTCCCCAGCCTTCCCCGCTCCTGCAACAGGCTGGGAAAGACAAGCGGTGGTTTTAGCCGGAGTGGCAGACATCTGTCATGGGTATCTTCAAGAAACAAAACAGAGAGTAACTGTCATGTATATCATTTGCAAGACACACATGCACACACACACACATACAGAAAAGAAAAACTGAACGAAGACAAATCTAAGCATACATGCTCAGAGAACTGATACATACCATGCAAATGTACTTGTGCACGAGGGCATGCACACACATACACAAGCACGTGTGTACGCCTTCCCCAACAACCACCACCATCAAAGTGTAAATGAACATGCCTTTACCCCCACTATATTTGTCTTTAAAGAAAAACGAAGAAAATAATAGTAAAATAAAACACCCCACCCCACCAGCACTATCAGAACAAAAGCTCTTTTTGTGTGTACTCCAAACACTGACCCAGCAAAACAAAAACTCTTTTCTTGTATACTCCCAAACTATGAAACAGCAAAACAAAAGCTCTTTTCTTGTGTACTCCAAACACTGAGCAATCATCTGTAGGCTTCCTGGCTTCGACAGACAACTGACAGACCTGGAGGAATCTGGTGAACAGTTCTTCAGTGCAGTGCTCCAATGACTCTTCTGTCTTCACAGAGTTAAGGGAAGAGAAGAAGAAGGAGAAGAAGAAGAAGGAGGAAAAGAAGAAGAAGAAACACTGAGCATCAAACACATTCCAGCAGCCTCTAACCAAAAAGAAAGAAAAGCCAACAACTCTCTCCCTCTTCCCTATATATCCCTGTGACCGCTCAAGGATGGAGGCCAAAAGATGCACTCAAGTCTTGCTGTTGTTGCAGCTGAGGCCTGATGCTACTGCTGCTGCTGCTGCTGCTGCTGCTGATGATGATGATAATGATAAAAAAAACGTCTGAGTGGAGGCTGTAAAATGGGCCATACATGAACAACAATGTCGGAAATCAGGTGTTCATCGGCACTTGGCATTAGCACGTAAAGGTTATCCTGTTTGTACGGTTCCTGTGCTAGTTAACTGGCTGTGACATTGCTTGACTTGTGGGGATATTATTCTCACTACCTTACAAATACGTCAATGTTTTTTTCATGCTATCAGAACATATACAGAAAGGGAAAATCTAACAGCGGGTATACAGAGAAAAAAATCCAGAAACATGAAGTTTGAAAGCACCCCCACCCCCCCAAAAAAAGTTGTGGTGCTTCATGACTTGCATGCAACTGAGGCCACAAAAAAAGAAAGCAAAAAACCCAACAAAACCTAACAAAAAACCAACCAACCAAACAAAAAATATGAAGTTTCTAGCCATAGAAATGCTTGAATCGTATCTAACTGCCCATCCATTTGCCAAAGGAAACATAGAAGCAAGTTTGCTTTTTTTGTAATCTCAGTGCAAAAGTCTTTGAGGAAGAATGCCTTGAAACAGCACTGTCAACAACACAGGAAAAAACAATAGTTGGCAAGGCTGACAACACACCCACCAACTCACCCACCCACCTTCATCCATGCAAACATGCACACACACTGTACATAAACACACAGAAAAACTTTGTACACACACACACACACACACACACACGTGCAGTAAGCAAATAACTGTAAACCATCTACTCATTCATTGTCCTAACATAAGACGGTTAATTCCAAAAGATGTAGTTGATGACTTGTTTACCAATATTCCATCAGCCACTGAAAAGATTTTGAATAATTATTCATTGCTTAGAATGTTTTCGGAAATTTTAAACTCCAGTCCAGTTGGTATCCTCCTTTGATGTATTCTAATTAATGTCGCTATTTATATTTACATTGTTGTAAGTTAATACTTGTTGATATGCATACATATATTCTCCTTCCTATGACACCTCATTCATTACACACCACAATCTCTTTAGCCTTTAATTTCTTACAATGTACTTTTTCTCTACTACATAAGATGAACACTTTCTTGCACTAATATACACATGTATTCCCTTTCCTTTATCCACTAATTTTCTCCTTTCCGTCTAATAACACTTATAGTGAATAGACGTTAAACTGAAGAAAACTGAAGAAAACACACACACACACACACTCACACACAAACACACACTGTACATAGACATACATACACACTTACAGAAAGTAGCTGCAGATCCAAACAGAACCGTTGTGAAGCTACAGACATCAGTCTAATCAGGAAACAATTTCAAAACCAAAATCCAAACTCCAGAACATCAACACACACTCCACAAAGCAGATGTCGCTGAACATTCAGCACCTTTCCTTCCTTTGTGCTGCCACAATTCTCACACAATTTCTGAACAAAAATATGAAATTCTCACACAATTTCTGAACAAAAATATGAAATTCTCACAAAATGTCCAGGACAGAAGCATGGTTCCAGGAGTTCTACAGATAAAACAGTTCAGGTCAGCATCATACGCAGTACACAGAAAATTTTCTTTTGTTTCATGGAGTTCATACAGTGTACTGAACGGCACTGAACTGATTCTGTCACAAACTTAAAGAAAAAAAAGAAGAAAAAAAACCCCTCAATTTTATGCAGGCACCGGTTTACCCTCAAGGGGTTTTAGCTGTAATCCTCAGGCTTTTCTTTGCCAAGTGATTTACTAACGGTAGTGGCACAGCCGTCCCATGCTCTTAACTGTCACGCCGCATTAGTCCTGATTGATTTGTGTGATCCAGACGGAGGTTGGTGGCTGGAATGTGACCTGCATTGATCTCCCCTCCCC
The DNA here is from genome assembly GCF_041734735.1 of Babylonia areolata. Classification (NCBI taxonomy): domain Eukaryota; kingdom Metazoa; phylum Mollusca; class Gastropoda; order Neogastropoda; family Buccinidae; genus Babylonia; species Babylonia areolata. The sequence continues at coordinate 11,428,601 of NC_134891.1, read as the reverse complement.
TGCAGTTTGTAGGTAACTACTGTAACCTTGCATTTACTGCGTATTCTCAGAGAGCTGGCCTAGAGGTAAAGTGTCCGCAAAGGAAGGTTGTGGGTAACTGTTGTAACCTTGCACTCACTGCTTATTCTCAGAGAGGTGGCCTAGAGGTAACGTGACTGCCTGGGAAGGTTGTGGGTTACAACTGTAACCTTACACTCACAGCGTATTCTCAGAGAGGTGGCCTAGTAGTAACACGTCTGCCTAAGAAGCCAGACTCTAGAGCGTTTGGGATTAGAATCCCACACTCACCAGAATTTTCTCCCCCCTCTACCAGACCTTGAATGGTGGTCTAGATGCCAAGTCATTCAGATGAAATGATAAATCTGAGTCCTGTGTGTAGAACTGTGCAACACGCTCTCCTCAGGGAGAGCAGCCCAAATTTCACAAAGAAATCTGTTCTGACAAAAAAGGGAAAACAACACAATAAAAATATAAAAAAAAAGGTTCCTTGTACCATACATTTTTCTTTTTCACTGTTTTCATTCATTCAAAAAATATATACATTTTTCTATCTTTTTAAATCTTTTCACATAAAACACAAACAAACAAAAACTTTTGTCTTTTAAATGTGCCCTTCACAGTGAGTTATCTCATATGCATGTGCAGTCATGCATGCACTGGCAAAACACTCTGACATAGACATACACACAAACAACACACATTTAAACTACAATGAATAAATGACCACCAAGCATACCAAATTAATGTATTCTACAAATCGGTATCAAAAGAAAAACAACAAAAAATAGAAAAGGAAAGAAGTGGAAGATTGTGTGTGTGTGTGTGTGTGTTTGTGTGTTTGTGTGCGTGCGTGTGCGTGCATGCATGCCTGCGTGTTTGATTCCAAGCGTGCGTGCATGTGTGTGTGCTGCATGTGGGCACATGTGTCCCTGGATCGGTGCATGCATACTTCAGATTCAGAGTTGCACATGGACCCACAAAAATGGCAACCAATTTCTAAATCACCGCACTTTATGAAATCAGAACAAGCCATACCATCAAAAACAAAATTCAGCTGCAGCATCCTGGGAATGTATTATCACAGCCCTCCTTCTTTACCACCCTTACCCCCTCACACCCCCCACCCCACCCTATATCCCACCAACTTCACTTCCCATTAAAACACCTCTGCCTGGCAATAACTCTCAGGACGAAAAATAAACAAAAAGAAAAGAAAACAAGAGAGGCTAGGCCTTCAAGACTCACTTGTGATATAATACACTTAAAAATAATAAGTAAAATATACAAAGAAACATTTTTTTAAAATTGTTAAAATGTGTTCTGTATTTCATATTATAAAGCTTTGGGTAAGAAATGAAAAAAAGAAAAAGAAAAAAAGCATGTTCACATCGCGAGTAAGAATACTCAGTGCTAAAGCATGTCTACCAATGGTGTCAAACAATTTTGTTTCGGCGTGATAAATCCATTATAGTATTTGATATTATAACGCCATTTGAACCATGTTATTTTGGTATAACTTGGGCGTTTAAGAAATTCTTTAAAGTCCACGATAAAGGAGATGTTGCTATCGTTTCAAGCACACCCTAACATGTATCCGCTGTCTCCAGATCTGCGGAGATCCAAGTTCGACAGGCTCAGCTATGGGCAGAAACAACAATACAGTCCATTCAATTTCTCTTTTATGTACATTCTATTTAATTCAGTATTCACTTTAAAATATTCTTTTGCAGTAAACACGTTGATGATGACTCAAGTGTCACTGTATGTGTTCTGTCCAGAATTTATAGAATTTCTTTTTTTAAAATTTTTTATTATGAATAAGAAAAAATGACATCATGCCGTCTTCAACCCCCTCCCCCCCACCCCATAGACGCACAGACATACATACAGACACACACAGACAACCGAGCACCAGGCTATTACACAGACTCACATTGTTTACACAAGCGAGTGAAAAAACAAAAAGCAGCTAATTCTGGGGTCACTATCACTTGAACTGTTTGTTGTTTTTTTAATCCCAGGAGTGATCTCAACAGATAGTCACAGACAGACAGGATCCCTTTCAAACAGCAAGACCCCTTTGGTCGTCCCCCAAGCTGTCTCCAAGGCAACGGGGAGGGGGTAATTGTCAGCCACCCTCAGAAGATGGCTTGATGAGCGAAGAAGCTTGTTAGCTTGGCAGACACACTCTTTTAGCAGGCAGTTGCCAGGACAACTTGGCCCTTCCACTTAAGCATCATTGTCCCTTTTCTCTCAATGCCAGAGGAGGAATCATGTACAGGTCTACAAAAAGGTCAGCAAATAAAGGAATCTCTCTCTCTGTCTCTCTCTGTGTCTCGTTCTCTCTCTGTGTGTAAATGCAACTAAGTGTAAGCATGTATACATGTCAAATGCAAATATCATGTTTCAAATATTCTTCCTGTTTGATCGGTAACTCTTGATTCACTTTTCATATAATCTAACTTCTAAGCATTCTTCTGAACAGATATCATAAGAAAAAAAAAAAAAAAACACTTTCAATTTCTATGACCAATAGATAGATAGATAGATAGACAGACAGATAGAAAGATAAATACAGACAATATAACAATAATAATAATAATCATAATAAAATAATATGAAGATGATGATGATGATGATAACAATGATGATAATAATAATAATACTAAGGGAAATTCATTTAATGCCTTCAAATTCTCAAAGCCCTTTACAATAACTGAAGGAAAAAAAAAACAACCACCAAAGAAACAACAATATGGTAAGGTGTAAAAAACAAACAAACAAACAAACAAAAAAAACAACCCAAGAGAGGCAAGGCCTTCAAGACTCACTTGTGATACACTTTAAAAAGAAATCCAAGCTTTTTATGTATTGAGTATAATGCATTTACTGTTATATTTATATTTTTTGTATTCTCTAAACTTGGCACTTTGATCTGATATTCGACCCAACAAAAGATCTGTCATTATTATCATTTTTTGTTCAAACAGGAACTTCTTTTGCTAAGCATGGAAGTTTTGTTTATTACAAACGTTTTGGTGCAGACAGTAAAATACGGGAAATTACTCTGTAATTAATGCTAGGGGACTTAGTTTGCCTTAAACTGATCTTTCTCATCTTAAACATTACATTTTGAAATTATACTCAATACATAAAAAGCTTGGATTTTTTTAAAAAAGTGCATCACAAGTGAGTCTTGAAGGCCTTGCCTCTCTTGTTTCAAAATGTAATGTTTAAGATGAGAAAGATCAGTTTAAAGCAAAATAAGTCCCCTAGCATTAGAGTAATTTCCCTTTTTTACTATCTGCACCAAAACGTTTGCAAAATAAATAAAACTTCCATGCTTAGCAAAAGAAGTTCCTGTTTGAACAAACAATGATAATTATGACTGCTCTTGTTGTTGGGTAGAATATCAGATCAAAGTGCCAAGTTTAGAGAATACAAAAAATATAACAGTAAATGCAGTTTGCATATAATTAGGCTTCATTTTTATTTTTTTGTGCCTATCCCAGAGGTGCAATATTGTTTTAAACAAGATGACTGGAAAGAACTGAATTTTTCCTATTTTTATGCCTAATTTGGTGTCAACTGACAAAGTATTTGCAGAGAAAAAGTCAATGTTAAAGTTTACTACGGACACACAGACAACCGAACACCGGGTTAAAACATAGACTCACTTTGTTTACACAAGTGAGTCAAAAAAGCAAAAAGCTGATAAACATACTTACACACATGTGCACATGCACAGTGGCTCACACATGCACACACACACACACATATATATGTATATGCATGCACACACTCACAACGCACACATGTGCATACACACACACACACTCATGGGCGACCACACTCACATCCGCCCCCCACCTCATGCACACACAACATAATCAAGTGATCAATCTGGATGAAAACTGCGCATTCTTAAATGGTAGATTAATCATAGCATTGTGTAGAACGGTACGTTTTCAGGCCTGACCTGAAAGACTCCAGGTACTGACCGTGTAGAAGTGAGTATGACAGAGAGTTCCAGAGCTTAGCTGCTGAGAAAGAAAAAGCTTGTTGGTCATGCTGCCTGTGTGTAAAAGCAGGAAGCTGAAAGAGCCTGGTCTCAGCTGAGTATCGAAGGGTCCTTGATGGAATGTATGTATGGAGAAATTCAGTTAGATACTGAGGAGCAGAGCCTGTAATAACTTTGAAGCAAAGAAAGGAGCACTTGTATGCTATTCTTTGTTCAACTGAAGTGGAATGCACTGAAGAGGTAAGATGATATATTGTGGACAGCTGATAAAGACAAAGTTGCAACAGTCAAGACCAGAAAGTACGCAAGAAGAGACTTGAGTCTTGGGTAGCTTCTTCTGTAAGAAGTGAAAAGATTGAACAGATACGCTTCAGCCCCAAGTAGCTGTCAAGAAAAAAACAAAACACATAACAAAACAAACAACAAGAGATTCTTTGCAAAATACTATTCATTCCCCTCATACAGATCTCTATATCGATATAACATACATACATATGTATATAATATATATATGTATATGTCTATATTCTTTACAAAATACTATTCATTCAAATACATATATATTGTAATCTCTCTCTCTCGCTCTCTGTATATATATAATATCTATATATACATATATATATATATATCAGTTTCAGTTTCAGTAGCTCAAGGAGGCGTCACTGCGTTCAGACAAATCCATATATGCTACACCACATCTGCCACGCAGATGCCTGATCAGCAGCATAACCCAACGCGCTTTGTCAGGCCTTGAGAAAAACAAAACACAAAAAAACCCTAAATAATAATTTAAAAAAAAAAGATTAAAATTTTAAAACTTTATATATATATATATATATATATATTACAAATTAAGAGATTTGAAAATGTTAATGGACTCTCAAACACACACACACTCACCTTTCCTTTTCCTAAACTTCTACCCCCAGTCACACACACACACATACGAACAAACAACAACAAACATGCCAAGGCTCTGCACACAGTCTCTGCGCGCCCACGCTTTTCCCAGACTGTGCAGCCAAGGCTGTCAAATGACCCACCCCCCCTCACATTTCCTGTCCCCCCCCCCCCCCCTTCCCCAACAACACTTTGGTTCTCCTGATCACCACTAACCAAGTCTGCAGGCCTGAGTACGAGAGAAATGCAACAACCCCCCCCCCCCCCCTCCTCAAACCAGCTGCCAGTACCCCCCCCCCCCCCTCCTCCACCCTCATCACAGTGTTAATCCTTCTGCTTAACGCTAAAACAGGCTGCGAGTACAATGAAAGCTGCTGCTTAAGCCTGTGTAAATTTCCCTCCCTTCTCTCCCCCCCTCTAAAACAAACTCCCTACCAGCTGGTCCCTGCCATCACGATGCTCAAACATCCCCACAGCCCGGTCTCTGTGTTCTGGATTCGTTGTTCCTCTCTCTCTCTCTCTCTGTGTGTGTGTGTGTGTGTGTGTGTGTGTGTTGTGGTTGTTGCTGTTGTTGTTTGTTTTTTCTCCCTTGACTCTGTATTTTTTCTTATATCTGAAATAAGTTTCAGTTTCAGTTCCTCAAGGAGGCGTAACTGTTCAGACAAATCCATATACGATACACCACATCTGCTAGGCAGATGCCTGGCCAGCAGCATAACCCAATACGCTTAGATAAATCATTAAAAAAAAAAAAAAAAAAAAAAAAAAAAAAAAAAAAGCAAGCCCAAGGTGTCTGATCAAGGAGTCTTCAGTTCAGGATAGCTGTGTAACCCTCCCACTCCATCCCTCCCTCAGCACAGCACCCAGTGTCTTCCGGCAACAGCCCAAGGTAAATTACCTGGTTGCTATGGAGTTCCTGCCCTGACGCAGCAGCCATCCATGCCAAAGCAGGTCGTTAGATTGGCTTTAAAGGGTGGCGCCAGCCGACAGTCGGTTATGGTGCATGCCACCCTACCCCTCTACCCGACCATCCCCTGCCCACCAGCCCCCCCCCCCCCTCCTCCTGAGCCCCCACCTCTTCCCTCCCTCCTGATTCATCGAATAATATTACAGAAATGAATCCTCGGGAATATTAGGATTCTCGCGCGCGTGCGTGCGTGCGTGCGTGTGTGTTTGTGGTGTGTGTGTGTGGTGTGTGTGTGTGTGTGTGTGTGTGTGTGTGTGTGTGTGGTGTGTGTGTGTGTGTGTGTGTGTGTGTGTGTGTGTGTGTGTGTGTGTGTGTGAAGTCAAAATGATCTTTATTGAGGGTATAAGAATAAGCTCACACAACTTTTTTACTGCCTGCCCTCAGAAGAGAGAGAGAGAGAGAGAGAGAGAGAGAGAGAGAGAGAGAGAGAGAGAGAGAGAGAGTGAGTGAGTGAGTGAGTGCGTGTGTGTGAGTGAGTGTGTGTGTGTGTTTGTGTGTGCGTGCGTGCGCGTGTGCATGTGTGTGTGTGTGTGCATCTGTGTGTGTGTGTGAAAGAAACACAACTTCTCCCAGGGAGTTTACAGCAAAATATGTCCCACTCCCAAACCTTATGTCTCTTTTTTTTTTTTTTTTTTTGGTTTTGTTATTTTTTGAATACTTCATCTCCAAAATGTTCAGCAACAATTCTCCAGACTGCTCATTTGAAGTACTCTTGACATGTAGGGTAGTCACACCCATGTTTCTCCTGTCGCGGCCAAAGTGGTAGTTCACAAGAAACCGTGACGATGCCAGCTGACCAAAAGGACACACACAGGCCACTCCAGTCGCAGTCAAAGTGCTCTGACAGTAACGGTTTACAGGAATCAGTATCAGGTAACCAAGAGGCCGACCCTTCACATCTTCCACATCATTTCAGTGTTTTTTCAGCAAAGCCTGAGTGAACTCAACAACAGTAGGAAAGCCACCAAATCCCCAAACTGATGACAAGAATCACTTCATTCGTCAGGGAGAGAGCACCTCAGCAGTGGAGATGTTGCTAAGAAATGCAGCCTCTCCCAGATGTTGCTAAGAAATGCAGCTTCTCCCACTACCCCCTTGACCCCCCCCCCCCCTCTCCCACACTGCATATAAAAGCACACGAGCCAATACACAGACCACCATAAACAAACAGACAAAAACAATCAATCATTTAAGAGTCAAAAAGCCCTGTTTTACACCAAGAAAGGAGCCCTAACCTTTCTCTCTGACTAAGAAACAAGCCTTTGTTCTGTACATTCATTCCTACTCTCTGAGTAAGAAACAATGCCCATGTTCTACATATATTTACATACTGATTCCTAATTCATGCTCTCTGATTAACACACTATGCTTTTGTTATATACTGAATGCTGAGTTACCCTCTCTGATTAACAAATTATGCTTCTGCTCTGTACATTCATGTATTGAATCCAAATTTATCCTCTGCGATTAACAAAGACTGCTTCTGCGCAGTACATGTTGGCAGCCTCTTTGGTTAATGAACAAAGTAAGCTTCTGTTCTGTACATCAACATAAAATTATATTGCTTCTCCTTGCCACACTAATTAACCCCCCTAGAAGAAGGAAAACAAAATAGAGGCAGGGAGTTGTGATGGAAAGGGAGAGTGGGGTTGGGGGTGAAGGGCAATATATATATGTGTCAGTAAGACTGAACAAAATGTACAGGAAAGAATTTCTCAGGATGGATCGTCAATAGATCAGTAAGCATTAAGAAATTGGAACTGGACAATAAATTGTGTCAGTAAGATGAAGGAAAAATAACAATAAACATAGTAGAGAAAGAAGAAAGAAAAAAACAAGAGACGCAAGAACAAACAAGCAAACAAGTACTGAAGTAGGCAAGGAATGAAGAAAGGAATGCAAATGCGAAATGTTTTAATTAGATTAGGCCAAAGCCCCTAACTGAAGGGGACAATTATAAACCAATTGAGAGCAATAAGCTGTGGATAATAACATTTTTTTTTTAATGGAAAACACTCTTATTGCTTTTGTAATCTACGTTCTTGAAGGAAGGCTGACAGAAAGGAACAACAAAAATAAAGCGAGCAAAAAAACAAAAAAACAAAAAACAAACAAACACAGAAAATGAAAACAGAAAAAACATGAGAAACCTCTCACTCAAAACCCAGTCAAAAACAGAAGTTTATGATCATCAACAAATGCTTGAGCATAACACTTTTGAGCTCAGCTGAGAAAAAAAATATTTCCCACAAAATGCATAGACAAATACAGCGTCTTAGGAGCTTATCAAAGTCATTTGAAAGATCTCCTTGTTAGGAATGCTTTGTGGAGCAGGAAACAGGATTTACAAAGGCTGTTTGAAATATAAAAATGCTCCCTCATTTGCATGTGCTAAAAAAGAAAGATGGGTGAAAGAACTGACTCCTTCCCTCTTTCAAGAATTTGATCTGTGGCAGTCCTGAAAGATGCTACTGTAGCAAAACATATAAGGTGAATCAGTAATGTCCCCCCATGATAATCACCCACTGTGAAAAAATGTAATCTATAAGCTAGTTTGCTTCAGTTTCTCTTTTTGCCCAATGACTGTGTCATGTCTCCATTTACATTTCTAACAGTTTCACAAGCACATTAACCATATGTGTAAAAACAACAACAACAACAAAAACTTTTTAAAAGTATCTTCTAAAACTCCTAATGCTTTTGTGCAGAATTCTATGTGTGTGTGTGTGTGTGTGTGTGTGTGTGTGTGTGTGTGTGTGTGTGTGTGTGTGTGTGAATGCTCTTGCCAAATCCTTCACCACAACAAATAAAATCAGTAAAACAACAATGCTGTCAAGCTTGATATGATAAGATCTGAAAAGAAAAGAAAAGAATAACTTTATCATCTCATGAAGAGAAATTACATGAGGTGCAGCAATACAAATGTGGACAAGGACTCGACAAACCCCCATTAAACATGACTTATTTAAAAAGAAGCAATAACTGATTAAGTATATAAGACATTCATTAAAAAAAAAAGAACAACAACAAATTCCTTCTGAGCTCCTGTCAGTACCTTGACAGCCGCCAGTGCATACACGCTGCAATTTTATGTGACAGTCCAGTTATACTGATATTTTTTCTTCTGCTCTTTAATAATCAGTACATCTATAGATATAAGGATAACCAACCACACTCAAAAGACTTCTCTTATGATTCTTCACCTCACAATCATTGACAGACAGATACGGCAGTCACAATGGCAGCCCTGCAGATCAATGTCGGAGCAGCGAACACTTTTACCAACACTGGGCCCAGTTTCTGAACGATTATTTGCAAACCTTTAAACCTCCTATGTGGAGCAGCATGGAGCTATCATGTACCGGTAATGTAAGTGCTCTTTGAGAGACACTTAGCATACATGTCGCTTTTTCCTGATCAATAGAATTAGAAAGCTGTGTGTGTGTGTGTGTGTGCGTGTGCGTGTGTGTGTGCGCGCGCGTCAAACTTGTGTTTGAGAGAAAGAGATTCAGAGAGCGAATGAAAGAGACAGAATATTTGTGTATGTGTGTGTGTGTGTGTGTGTGCACGTATGCACACACACACAAATACTAAGCAAAGTGTTTCCCACAAACAACAGAAACTCATTTTAACTAGGCAGAGATCCCATACTTCAAGGCTGGAAAATAATACCCCCCTTCCACCTTACACAAGCGCGCACACACACACACACACACACTCACACAAAGTACATATGTGCACACACACACACACACACTTACATAAGGACCATACAACCCAATTATAAGCTTTCTTTTTGACAAGCGTGGCACTGATTAAAACAAGACTTAAACATTTCCCTGTTAAGAATTCTGTGGAGAAAAATGTTGGCTTGAATGCTGTAATAAGTGAGAGGAAACACTACATTTCAAAAGGGACGTATTCAGACATGTATTTAATTAAGAAAGATGTTATGAAAAGGAATTTTGAATAAGACCAGATTGTAAATTCCATACACATACACATCTGTAGTGAAAAAAAAAAGTTTCCTCGAAAAAAAACCCCAACTTATGACACAATAACCTTCTCTCTCTCTGTCTTTCTCTCTCTGTATATACATATGTATACATAATTATAATCATGATACATAAATATATATGTATATCTGATGTACATATATCAACACATATCAACACATACATACCTATAAAAACAACAACCCATAACAAATAAAAAACACTCTCAAATGAATAAAGCCATTAATTTCATTGTGGTTAATTTCACAAATTGTGAGAAACACAGCAAGAAAAGACAAGACCCCCCCCCCCCCCCCCAACCCCCACACACCAAACTTTTTTTTATACACGAAGTCAAAATAAACACGTGAAAAAAATGTATGCAAAACAAAACAACATATCCACCTTCAACAAGCCTCACACACAAATGCACACACACACATACACACACACACTGACACACAGTAATTGTGTTAAGACTTGTCAAAACAAACAAACAAGCAGGGCTGTCAGACTGAGACAGCAAGGTACACACACACACACACACACAAGCAAACCATAACACTGTACCTGGGCCATGTAACACCCGTCTGTAACACTTCATCCACCTGCCCACAGAGCCATGGCGCTGTAACAGACCCCACAGCCTTCAGGTTACATGTCACACAGCTAGCATCATAGCACTCCATACACCGTGTTACACAAAGCAGCACTCAATGCACATTCAACACACCACACAGTATGACAGCTATGCACAATGGCAAAGCCAGCAGCCACAATTACCACATTATCAAGCCAGCAGCAAAGGTCAGACCACCCCTCTCCCCTCCAATAATCCCCCCCCCCCCCTGCTCTGTTCTTCCTCCTCCTCCATCAGAACCCAATTGAGGAAGTCTGGAAGAGTCATTTGAAAAACCACAGCAACCACAAAAATAGCTCCCTGTCTTTCTTTTCCCTGCGGGAGCAGAGGAAGGGTGGAGGGTGGGGACTGATAGGTGATGGGAAGGGTTGGGTGGGGGGCGCAATCTGTTATTGATCGATCATCTTAATTTTGGTAGAGCCAAAGTCAGGTATCCCTCTAACCATTGTACCCAGCTAGCACCAAAACAGTGTGGTGGTTTGGCACCCCTGGGTAACAGTTTCCACCACACTTCTCACACACTTCTGTGTGGACTGATTTACATCTCTGCACTGCACCGTGGTGGAATCAGCTACAGGCGTTGGACTTCTGATCTAGTGTGCACCTGGAGTGGTGGAATCAGTTACAGGCATTGGACTGCTGATCCAGTGTGCACCTGGAGTGAACAGGGTCTAAGACCCTGTTTCAGCATGGTGTTGTGTCCTCAGGGAAAGGCACTTTACTGTAATTTTCCTCACTCCACCCGGCTGTGATTGTGTGGACTGAGTTGCTTCTCTGCCTTGCACCGTGGTGGAATTGGTTACACAGGTGTTGGACTTTGATCCAGAGTGCACCAGGAGTGAACAGGGTGCAAGGCCCTGTTTTGTCATAGTGTTCGTGTGTTCTCGGGGAAAGGCACTTTACTGTGAATTTCCTTACTCCATCCAGCTGTGACTGGGTACCAGTGACTTCTATCAGGGGAAGGCTAAAACAGCAGGTGGAGAGGACTGGACCCCTGCCTTTCAGTGCAGAGATCTAGACACAGAGGATAATATATGAATCTACTGTTCTGAGGGCCATACAAGGTTATGGGACCTTTAACTTTTATCTACTGAACATGACTGTCCACAGACGACAATCAGAAGAATTCCATCTTATAAAAAGGTCTGCACATGACCTCTGGTCTAGTCAATAACAGCTTGCCATATAAATCAAAAAAAGAAGAAAGAAACCACTTTCACTCCTTTCTCAATGGTCAAACCTATTCAGTTTTTACATTGGGCCGCATTATTAAAAAAAAAAAAGAAAAAAAAAGAGAAGTGTCCATCAGTTTTCCAAAAATTAGTGAACCTTTTTTCTTTTCCTTTCTTTTCTTATCTAAACTAAAGAAAGGAAATGGATGCTTTTAATTATTTAAAATTAAATGTTCAATTTCAATAGATATCAAAACACAGAAATGCACCAATACTGCCTTTTTTATTTATTTTTTTTAGCTGCAATCCTATTATCACTGTCCATAATTTCATTCATGACATTTTCATTGATCCTTAAGTTAAAAGCTTATAATTTGTCCCCTATCTGCTGTTCACTTAGCATTTTACCCATAGACTGATAGAGACACCGTACCTTGCAGACTTCAGTTTCTTGCAAGGCAACTGTTTCTGTCAGCTTTCTGTTGTAATCTTCTATCCTATTTTGTGGATTTCTTTCTTTTCTTTTCCTAATCAACTTTTTTTTTTTTTTTTTTTTTTTGATTGTGTTTGTTTTCTCTTCCCATCTGGCATGGTATCTTTAGACCATACTTTCAACAGCATACAATCTGAAAATAAAGGTAATAATGCATCTGTACAGGCAGATCAGTCATGTGTGCCATCATTCCTAGTCAACAACATATTCATTTAAAGTTTTCCTCATTTCTTTTGCAACCCCGGATAGATGATCATTGAAGAATGACCACTTACAAAATAACACAATTGCCAGAACCCACTGTGGTGTCAGCTAGTTGAGGAGATTTGAAGGAACTGCAAAACTATATGTTAAAAGGAGATCCCCCCCCACCCCCCTCTTTGTTTATAGTTTTTAACATATTTTCACTTTCAGTGATATTGCTGTGCGTGCATGCTTGTGCATGTGTAAGTGTGTGTTAAGTGTGAGTGCATTGACTGATGTTTTAAAGTTGTTAATTGATGTTGTCTCTTTGTATTTTACTGGTGTTTATTACAGTCTCCTAGTTAATCCTTTCTTTATATATATATATATATATATATATATATATATATATATATATATATATATATATATATTGATGTTTTAAAGTTGTTAGTTCATGTTGTCTCTTTGTATTTTACTGGTGTTTATTACAGTCTCCTAGCTAATCCTTTCTTTATATATATATATATATATATATATATATATAAAGAAAGGATTAACTGGGAGATTGTAATAAACACCAGTATATATATATATATATATATATATATATATATATATATATATATATAAAGAAAGGATTAGCTAGGAGACTGTAATAAACACCAGTAAAATACAAAGAGACAACATCAACTAACAACTTTAAAACATCAATGCAATGATAGCTGGGTAAGTCACATCACAGGAGCTCTCCAATGGAACCAGTTTATAAGGAGGCTCTGATGAAAGACATGCAGAGGGATGTTATAAACCTTAGCTGCCACAAGAGAAAGGCCACAACAAAACTAACTCAGTAACTGTAATATATAAACAAAGTACAACGCCTGCTGTACAAATTACAGCGCCAACAAGGGATACCAGTACCACTGCCAACTGTGTTTCTGAAAGCTAAACAGTAACACACCCACGCACTGGCTTCTAGGACCAGTTATAGATAAAACAAAACAATAAAAAGAAAAGAAAAGAAAAGAAGAGAAAAAAACATAAAAAAATAAGTGCTGAACAAAATAGCAAAGGTATTTCTGGCATGTGTTTCAAATAACATTTTCTTGCTGTTTCCCATAGGCAATTTCTCACCTGACAGTGTGGTGAATACATTATGTCATGTCAGCGCTCTTCTTGGCTAATAGAGCATGTGTTTGTGTGTGCACACACATAAATGTGAACACACAAATGAGTGAATGAATGCGTTTGTGGAAAATACTATACTTTAAATTTTTTTTCCAACACACATAAATAATATGGATGGGTATTCTGTCTGTGTACAATACTACATCTCTATTTCAGCAAAAACTGACCCAACCATTTTATAACAATTATCCACTCATAACAGTGCCAAAAGAAAGATCTCAGCTTAAACTAGTTAAAGAAGAAATAAAAACATTTTTGCACAGTCATCCTTAGATTTTTTCTTTGTGTGTGTGCCGTTGTTAAGATAGAAACAGTTATTTATACATGTATTACTGAAACACTTATTTCAAACAGAGAGAGGGAGAAAAAAACAAAAAAATGTTTACCTCACTCAGTCTCTGTCTCTCTCTCTTTGAGAGCTTCATATTCTCGTTTCTAGTTTACCAGAAAGACATAAGCAAAAAAACAACAATAGAAACAACGAAAACAGTCATGTCCACTGAATTTCATCAAAACAATTCAGTTGGTCAGAAGACCAGTAATTCTATTTTGTTTTGAGTTTCCCAGAAGAATAAGAACCCAAACATTTCAGTTCCACTGAAGTAGGGAAAGAGTTAATGAATAATTTCTATACTAAGGTTATTAACAAGACAAGACAAAACAGGAAAGAAAAGAACAAGAAGTAAGTAAAAGAAAGAAAATAAAGTACACTTCTCTAGATTATAGATACAAGAGCTATAATTCCATTCTTTTCTCCAGCTTTCATAAATGATAAGAACAAGATATGCTGACTGAGTTTGAATTAAAAAAAATCTCTAGTTTCTGAAATAGAGAAGAATAAAAAGAATTAGGAGCAAGAACTATAATTTCATCCTATTTTCAAATTTACTACAATAGATATAAACACAAAAAACTGAGCCCTGAATGAAATAAAAGAGCTACTATTCTGTTTCTCAGTTAACCACAAATTCAAGACAGATGCAAACATCAACATAAATAAAACCAGCTCTGTATTTACTGAACCAGAGACAAGAGACAGTGTCATTCTGTTCTCAACATTGGACACCAGGCAAAACCATTTTCAATCCATAACCATTATTTTACATTAAAATAAAGAGTGGCAAGGCCTTCAAGACTCACATGTGTCATGATGTGATAACCACTTAATCAAAACCACACTGCAAAGCAGATCAAGAGGGGAAAGGCACACATTTTGACACTGAGACCTTGACCTTTGTCCTCTAAATTTGCAACAGATTTCAGTCCAGGCCAAAATGAATCACTCTAAATTTGAAACAGATTTCAGTCCTGTTCAAACTAAATTACATTTTCCCCGTACGTCATGTTGTGCCCTTGACTTGACCTTTGACTCTGTCTATTTACATAGATTTTGCTGTCATAATGACCAATCATTGTATCAAATTTGATGAAGATTCAGTAAAAGACCTCTCTCTTGCACATAAAAACTTTTCATATCAATATCATATGGCATTTAGTGACCTTAACATCTAACCTCTGATTCTGAAAATCTTTAAGGATAATGCTGTACCAATGACCAGACAATATATCAAGTTTAATTAAAATTGGATGTGATATAAGGTTTCTGTCAAGCTTTTTTTTGTTTAAAAAAAAAACGTTTTGTCAAATAATGGCACTGACCTTTGCGATCCTTTACCCTGCTTTCCACAATCATTATCATGAATGAGATGACTTCAAAGGTCTCATTCATACCTACCATCCTGCCAAGTTTGGTTCCTATGCCACTATTAGTAACTGCGAAAATGCCAAAAGTTTATCATTGACACACATACCATGTCATTATATAGACCCAGTTTGCTTACACTCCTGAGTTGGAAAAAAACAACAACAAAAAAACAAACAAACAAACAAACAAAAAAAACCCCAACAACCCAAACAACAACAAAAAAACCTACAACTCCATCTGTCATTTCTGATCAGTTTCAGTTTCAGTTTCAGTAGCTCAAGGAGGCGTCACTGCGTTCGGACAAATCCATATACGCTACACCACATCTGCCAAGCAGATGCCTGACCAGCAGCGTAACCCAACGTGCTTAGTCAGGCCTTGAGAGAGAGAAAAAAAAAAGAAAAAAAAAGGGGTGGGGGTGGGTGTGTGTGTGTGTGTGAATAAATAATAAATAAATACATAAAACAACAACTACCACTACTAATAATATGTATACTATAAGGCGCAAAAACTTGATGAAGTCAACTATAAGCGTACATAAATAAATAAATAATAGTTATAATATAAAAAAGGTAGTAGTAATAATAATAATAATACTAATAATAAAAAAATAAATAAATAAATAAGACAACAATGATGATAAATAAGCAAATAAATGTAAAACATGGAGACACACATTCACACATACACCCACATGTGCATAACAGATATGCACCAAACATGCAGTTTCACAGATATGAAAGCACAGTCAAATACATATAAACGTACATGAGCCCCAACACACACACACACACATTACCCTGCACCTCTTCTACCCCCCTCCTCCACACACTCATTTCTCAAATACACATAAACCCCCCTAACCCCCCACACCTCCCACCCCTCACACACACACACACATACGCATGTGCACAGAACTCTCCCGACACTTGTGTACACTCACACCCTTGCGCATGCACAAATGCACTCAAACACACAGACCCACACATACTCACAAGCACACACATACAAAAACGCACAGAGGCTGCCACTGATTGGCTGCAATAGGGATGGGAAAAGATCTCTGATGCCAAGAACGTGGCGTCTAGTGTTTTGCTCAGTCTATTGTATTTGGAAAAGCCCACAGACTGTTCCGTTTTGAAGAAATTTGCGCAATGTTGGTTTGGAAATGATGCCGATATTTGTTTGATTTGCAAAGCATCGTGCTCTACCTTTCATGCTAGACTTACGGCCGCTCCCTCTCTCTGCTTTTATTTCTTTGAGGCGATCGATGGTGTGATGCCCTTGTACCTGTTCTTTTTGATATTCTTTGACTGATCAATAGCGCCCATGGTTAATTGCCTGACTTGGAGGTGGGATCACAATACTTGGAACAGCTGAACAGAGAGGGACATTCTGTGAGACCTAAATAAATAACTTAACACAATCTGGATTGTATTCCCCAACCTTTAACCTATTGACAGTCCTGTCTCTCTCTCTCTCCCTCTCTGGGTCTCATTCTGTGTAAACAGGCATTTGTATTAATCTATCCACTGAGTGTTTCTTCAACAATATATATTTAAAACCTTGCCTACCTGAAATTATGTTGCCAGCCCCACTTACTTTTGGTAAAAAAAAATCAACTACACCATGGAGCAGACAAAACACATTGACTGCACTTCAAATTCCTGCCACACTGATCTAATTTCACCAATATTCAGTGCAGTCAAAGAGTTAATTACAAGAAGATCTCCTTTGTCATTGTTTGAATGTCTGCCAGTTCACCACAGCGGCTGTCACAGGGTGTGTTTTTGTGGCTCAACAGACATTCTCAGGCAGTTCATATCTAACAGGCTATCATTTCACACAGCAAGACATGCTTTGTTGTGGTATTGCCATTTGAGTGGGTGTCTCAGAAACAAACGACACACACAAGAAGAAGCAATAGTAGTAAAGTCATACAAAGCATATTTGTTCACAATAAATGTTACACTATCAATTTCAGAATTTGTTGTGCATGCATATATATATTACTTGAAAAAAAAAAAAAAAAATTGAGGAGTTGAAAATAAAGCATTTATTTCAATGAAACAAACAGATCATATGATAATATGATTACAAAGTGAACAAAAATTCTAATAAAAATACATACACACGGAAACTCATTTAGACATATAGATAGACCAATAGTTAAGTAGATAGAGAAGCAGACTGATGAGAGATATAGAAACTAAGAAAGTGATTAAATAACAAAGTGATTGACTATTAGTATTACAATAAAATAGTTAACACATTTTGTAACTTAATCACCAATCATTATGAAACCGAAAGTCATGTTATATATATATATATATATATATATATATATATATATATATATATATATACACACACACACACACACACACATGTGTGTTTGTTCTTTAGTTTGTCTTTTCACTGTGATATTAGACAAGGGAAGGAAAAAAATCGAGTGGGGTGGGGGTGGGGGGAGGGGGAATTACTGTGTACGCATACGTGTAAGTGAAAGTGTGTGTGTGTGTGTGTGTGTGTGTGTGTGTGTGTGAAAATTATTGATTTAAGTTATGTTTAAAAAATAAACAAAAAATCATAACAATATAACATATTTCTAATGAAAAACTAACAACTATAACAGTGAACCAACTGGACTATTTAACAAGGAGTTGAAAAAGTCATACATTCGCAATGGACTGCTGAAGATCGTCAACACTGAAGATGATTTCAGTTCAGGGATTTGAGACTTTAACATATCGCAAGTTGGTATATGATCGGCTGTTATGTGAGCACCACAGATGCAAGAAACATTACTGACATATTTTGTCCTAAAACAATTAATTTTCCATCTGCAGATTAGAGAAATGATTTGCCTCTTATGAAAATCATTATGGTAATGTTTTCCCATGAAACCATACATTTTCTGTATGTTGTTATGTAACTCCGAGTTACCGGTGTGTTTTTCTTCGAACTGAAATTTTGACCATTGGACTTTTTCTACCATGGTGTAACATTCCTGTAGTGAAAGCAAAATATTTAAATCTAACTCCTTCGTGGAGCTTCTAGCTCCTTTTTTTAAGCCAAAATGTCAGCTTTTTCATTATAGTAAAAACCGCAATGAGGAGTCCAGCAAAAGGTTATGTGAGAACCTCTTAATAAGAGTTCGTGAATCAAATGGTTAATTTCAATGAGTTCATACCTAACCATTTCTTTTATAAGTTCAATAGCATGAAGAACTGATTTAGAATCAACACAAAATAGAATCTGAAATATAGTTTTTGGAAAGGACATGAAATTTAACGCCATTAGAATTGCTATGAGTTCAGCTGTGAAGATGGACTTATTCTCTCCCAGTTGAAAAGAGTTTTGAAAGTTAAGGTCTGGAATAACGAAAGCATACACCACATACATGTGTGTGTGTGTGTGTGTGTGTGTGTGTGTGTGTGTGTGTGTGTGTAACTGTTAGCATGCAACCATAGATACATGCATACATGCATACATATATACATGTGTATGTATGCATGCAAACATGATACACACATGTGTATGTATGCATACAAACATACATACATGTGTGTGCATGATGTATACTTACATTACAAAATAAAACATAAATACATGCATAAATACATATACATACAATCCATCCATCCAACCATCCATGTACACTTTCAAACATATGTGTGTACATGTGTATGTTTGTATGTGTATTTGTGTGTGTGACTGACGTGTGTGTGTGTGTGTGTGTGTGTGTGTGTGTGTGTGTGTGTGTGTGTGTGTGTGTGTGTGTGTGTGTGTGTGTGTGTGTACATGTGTTTCTGTCAGTGCCTGTTTGAGGATAACTGATACATGGGCCAGTCAGTCCTTAGGCCAGTGATTTATTCTACGGATGGCAGGACTGCATAATCAATGATCTATGACACCTCCTTGAACAGCTATGCTTGCCATGTTCTATAATGTTTTAATTCATAAGAAACGTATACATGAGAGAGAGAGAGATATTCAAAAACTTTATTACTCAAGGATAAAGATTTTAGGCATCACCCAGTCTTCCAATCTGTCCTTGTGACAACAATAACAACATTAACGATAACGATACAACAACAATAATTTTGTTAACACTGCTACATCTACTGTTAATATCCATACACATGCACACACTCTCTCCACCCAACACACACTTATGCACATACAGAGACATGACTGAAGTGAGAAACAAATAGCGGACATAAAGAGAACAGAGAGACAGAGAGAGAAAGAGAGAGAGAGAGAGAGAGAGAGAGAGAGAGAGAGAGAGAGAGAAACAGACAGACAGAGAGATAAAGGCTGTGGACAGACAGATAGGCTGCAGAGAAATGAGCATTCACTGATTCAGAGAAACAGAAGACAAAACAGAGAGGGGGAGACAGAGGGAGTGAAAAGAAGGCGGGAGAAAGACACTGACAGGAAAAAAAAAAAAAAAAAATCACACACACACACACACACACACACAGAGTGATAAACACATACACAGACATGCACACACACAGACACACAGAGAAAAATCACCCACCTTACTAATGTGCCAAATCCCTCAGACTGGTAACCACATTCCCCTCACCAGCTCCACACTGAAACAGATGGCAAAGAGACGCTCTGAATCTAATACCACCACGCACACACACCTGAAAACAAACCAAACAACTCAGAACAAGTCTCAGGAAAAACAAAAACAAATACAAAACAAACCCAAAACCAGCCTTCTCACTATCCAACATCCACATCCAGAAACAGACTGTTAACATGAGAGAAGAAGAGAGAGAGAGAGAGAGAGAGAGAGAGAGAGAGAGAGAGAGAGAGAGAGAGAGAGAGAGAGATGCATACACATACACAGAACCAACTCCCAGTGCATTATCTTCAGAATGCCTGGCTGTTCAAAAAAGGGCAGGTAAGCAGGCCCAGAGTGTCTGCAGCCCTGTCTACTCCTCATTTCAGTTCACTAACATGTTGTTAAACTTTTTTTTTTTGAAGCGGAGACCCACACTTTCTCACTCACAGCCAAGTCCCTGAGGCAGCCCTAGTTGTTTCCCTTTTATTTTCTCTGCGAAGTGCATTCTTAAATTTGCCTTTCTTCTTCTTCCCTCTCTCTGCTCCTCCCTTCATTTCACTAACAGTAGAGTGATGGTCTAGAGATAACGTGTCTGTCTAGGAAGTGAGAGAATCTGAGTGCACTGGTTCGAATCATGGCACAGTTGCCAATATTTTCTCCCCCTCCACCAGACCTTGAGTGGTGGTCTGGACGCTAGTCATTCGGATGAGATGATAAACCAAGGTCCTGTGTGCAGCATGCACTTAGTGCATGTAAAAGAACCCACAGGAACAAAAGGGTTGTCCCTGGCAAAATTCTATAGAAAAATCTACTTCAATAGGAATAACAAGTAAAACTGCATGCAGCAAAAAATACAAAAAAGCGACGCGCTCTACCTGGGGAGAGCAGCCTGGATTTCACACATAGAAATCTGTTGTGACAAAAAAGAGAAATACAATACAATAACACACTGTAAAACCTTAAGTGAAGACACTCACTCACAGCTAAGTCCTATGCAATTCTTGTTACTCTTTCGTCTGTGATGTGTATACTTTTTTCTTCTTTCCTTCCTCTTTCTTCTTGTCCTCCTCCTCCTCCCTCCCTTCCTAATCCCCCTCCTTCTTCCTTCCCTTCCCCTTTTCTCCCCCCCCCCCCCACCCCCTTCTTCTTCCCTTCCTCCCTCTCTTCCTTCCCTTTCTCCTCCTCTTCTTTATTCTTCTTTTCCCCTTCCTCATTCTTCTTCACTTCATTTTTCTCCTACCCTTCTTCCTCCTTCACCCCTTCCTTCTCTCCTACCCTCCTTCCTTCTCTCCTACCCTTCTTCCTACTTCATCCCTTCCTTCTCTCCTACCTTCTTCCTCCCTTCCTTCTCTTCTACCCCTTCTTCCTCCTTCCTTCTCTCCTACCCTTCTTCCTCCTTCTCTCCTACCCTTCTTCCCCCTTCATCCCTTTCTTCTCTCCTACCCTTCTTCCCCCGTCACCCCCCTTCTCTCCTACCCTTCTTCCCCCGTCACCCCCCCTTCTCTCCTACCCTTCTTCCCCCTTCACCGCCCCGTCTCTCCTACCCTTCTTCCTTCTCTCCTACCTTCTTCATCCCTTCCTTATCTTCTTCCCTTCTTTCTCCTTCATCCCTTCCTTCTCTCCTCCCTTCTTCCTCCTTCACCCCTTCCTTCTCTCCTACCTTTTTTCCTCCTTCATCCCTTCCTTCTCTCCTACCCATCTCCCTCCTTCATCCCTTCCTTCTCTCCTACCCTTCTCCCTCCTTCACCCCTTCCTTCTCTCCTAACCTTCTTTCTCCTTCATCCCTTCCTTCTCTCCTACCCTTCTTTCTCCTTCATCCCTTCCTTCTCTCCTACCCTTCTTTCTCCTTCATCCCTTCCTTCTCTCCTACCCTTCTACCTCCTTCACCCCTTCCTTCTCTCCTACCCATCTTCCTCCTCTCCTTCCCTTCTTCCTCCATCCCTTCCTTCTCTCCCTCCTCCTTCACCCCTTCCTCCTTCTTCTTCCTTCCCATCTTCCTCCATCTTCTTCCCCTTCTCTTCCTTCATACCCCAGTCCTTTTTCCTCCTATCTCATTCTGCTTCTTTTCCGCCTTTTTTTCCTCCGTTATGCAAGATGATGATGAACCTGGCTAACCAGCTTGAGAAAAATCAGCTGAAGCAGGGAAAGTAGAGATGAGGGAGGGTGGAAAGGAGGCGGTTGGGGGTCGGAAGTGGAGGATGGATGTGTGTGTGTGTGTGTGTGTGTGTGTGTGTGTGTGTGTGTGTGTGTGAGAGAGAGAGAGAGAGACAGACAGACAGAGACACAGAGAGAGAGTGACAGAGAGAGGAGAGAGTGGGGAGAGAAGGGAAAGAGAAAGAGGGAAAGGGAAAGGGAAAGAGAGAGAGAGAGAGAGAGAGAGAGAGAGAGAGAGAGAGAGATTCTCTCTCTATATATATTCTCTCTCTCTCTCTCTATATATATATATATATATAGAGAGAGAGAGAGAGAGAGAGAGAGATACACACACATACATTCACTCACACACACACACACACACACAGAGAAATGTTTCACCCAAAAGCGAAGGGGAGCCAGGATAGGACACACACATTTAGCTCTCTTAAGTGGTACTGAGGAGGAGGGGGAAAGGGGGTGGGGGGCCTGATGACTCCAACCTGATAAAACACATGAAGGCTGTGGGCACATCATCAGAGCAATTTATCCCACATCTCTGCAGCTCCCTCTCTCTCCCTCCAGCTCACATTCCACTCCTGTGTACATGCATGCTATCCCCAGAGGCTGGCATCCCAGCTATGAGGGTATTAGTTGAAAGTCAGTGACCAGCAGGGAATAGTGCTGATCCAATGATTGTGTGTGTGTGTGTGTGTGTGTGTGTGTGTGTGTGTGTGTGTGTTTGTACGAGTGTCTATGTGTATTTGAATGTACATACATATGTTGATGTGTGCACATATCTGTCTCTGTACATGTGTGTGTGCATACACATGTTGGTGTGTGTGTGTGTGCGTGTGTGTGTGTGTGTGTGCAAACATGCATGCATGTGTGCGTGCGTATGTTTGTTTTATTATATGCTTATCATTATATACAGACAGATAAATAGATAGATAGATAGACAGATAGCTAGATATACAGACAGACACAGAGAGAGATAGATAGATAGATAGATGGATAGAGATATATTAAATGTCAGTTCTCCAAACAAATT
>NC_134891.1:11395568-11403068 GCF_041734735.1 Babylonia areolata | reverse complement strand
ATCCTGCTCTCATGGTAACCACACTTTTAAGTTTCAGTTCCCGTCCCCTTCATATGCCGGTTATAAGTTTGTGTCAAACTCTTTGGTCAAACAGATTGATGGGGAGGGTCTTTGAAAGGGTGTGGTGACTTCAAAGTTAACTTTGGGAGTGTGATAATTTATGAATTCTTTCTGTAAGTTGTATTAGATCTATCCAGACACAAATTGAGAATTGTGAAAATACTGTTATTAATCAATGATACTGTTTAAATCAGGCCAGCAGAAAAACAAGAACAAAAATCAAAATTACAACCAATCAAATAACAACAGAACTCACACAAAGAAACACACGTTTACTAACTGTTCCTACTCTGAATTTTCTTTTTGAATGTGTACAGGCCAGAGGACTAGGATAAACATATGAAGATTACTGATCATAACAGAAATGCACTGGAAAACAAACAAATAAATGCATATGTCAATCAATGCTTTGTGTATGTTGATATGATTCTGTTCATTCATTCATGCATTGATCAGTTTGCAGTTTTGTAAAATGAATAAGATACGTGTGTGTGAGAGTGTGTGTGCGTGTGTTTGCGTATACTATAATGGTATGGTATGGTTCAATTCTTTGTCACAGCAGACTTCTCTATGTGATATTTGGGCTGCTCTCCAAAGTGAGAATGCGTTGCTGCAGTGCAGCACAACCCATAATGTGTGTGTGAGTTTGGTGTATGGGTGCATGCATGTGTATGAGTTTAATTTATGCCAATCATTTTCATGTAGAAATTCATGACATGAAACCTAAGAATGTAAGATCAATTATGAAAAAGAAACACAAACTTCAACATATGATGCAAAATCAGCAATTCAAAATTATAAGATAAGATAAACTAATAAGATAAGAAAAGATATAACTTTATTGTCTGTAAATGCACATAAATTTGTCTTTTGGTGCAAGTACATGTGACATTAAACATCTAAAGTACAATCACTTTTAGATCATGAACATTCATGAAAATATGCAACACAAACAAGTTGAATAACTTAATAAATTTGATATTGTATCGGCAAGAAAAAACAATTGTCTTTATAAGTAACACTGAAATATAGGTAAGCTAAACATGTGTACAGCACAATCACTGAAAAACATTTTTGAATACAATCTAGCATAACAATAGCTTTATTAATAAAATCAACGTAGACTGCATCAGAAAACATGTCCTATGGTAACAATACTAATAATAGACAGTACTTATATTACACAAACTCCCCGTGTAATGGACTCTAAGCGCCTTACATGCACTGATGAAACAACACATACAATAACGCATAACAACATACTTGTGCACACGAAAAAACATGCATACGTATGTGCATCTACACTCCAAAACAATACATCAAATATATATAATAAACTAAATGAAATAAACATCCTAAATAACATAAAGTTGTTGTTGTTTTTTTAATTTTTTTTAAAATTTTTATTTTTTTAAATTGTCACTGTTGTTGTGAGTGTGACTGTCAGTGTTTCTGGTCGATCTCAGTGAAGTCAAGTTAAACGATCGAGGTACTCGAACATTTTTATTTATTTTTTTATATATATAGTTAAAGCAAGTTTTCAGTTTGTTTGTTTTGTTTTTCTGATCATTCCACTCACTAACCTTAGATTATGAAAAAAAGTCATGCATACTTACAAGACGAACAGAAGAGGTTGCTGAACCTGTTACAGATGCTGGTCGTCTGCTTCGAACCGTCGAAATGTGTCTGCTTTGGATTCACCGGAAACCGAATGATGTTCGAAAGGTAGTTTACTCTGTATTTCTAGGATCTGTAGAGGGTGTCAAGAAGCGGCTTTTCATTGTTGCATTAAATCAGCTTGTTTAATGACTATCTTTTAAGTTATCAGACATAAGCTAACTTCAAAATTTAAGACAATATTCAACTGGCGAGAATTCTGACGGCTAGAAGCTTATATATATATATAGCAACCCTTTATTAGGCCTCTAAATGGAAACTATTGCAGCGCCATCACATGACGTAAACAAAAAGTCCTGGATTGATTACGCCATTACCAGCGCATTTGTAAACAGTGTGAGCTTTGAGGCAGAGGAAGAGTTGAAAGAGAAAGGTTTAATATAAGAAATACTGTTCCAGAAAGGTGTTGACAGCGATGGGCTGTATCGTGGGCACGGTAAGTAAAATAGTCTAAACCCAAAACGGACTAGAATCATTACACAAATTTATTTATTTGTTCATACTGGTGTCACTTCCATGATTGTCACAAACTCTACACTGAAATGACATCAGTTCATATGACACTGACCAGTTTGTGTCATGATTATCACAAACTTACACTAAAATGACATCAGTTCATATGACACTGACCAGTTTGTGTCATTCACAGTTACGGTTTCTGATCGACACCCAGTTTCAGTGAAGACCACGTTCAGTTTTAAGAAGGGTTTGACAGCGTTTTTCAAACTGAGAAGGATATTTTTTTAGGCGGACAGTCGCAACTTGTTTCAGGTTCAGGATAGGGGCTAATGTCAAGCATCGCAGCCTTTCGGTTTTTACGCCGCGTCGGTTTTCGTTATTTTGTTGGACAGGCTCATCATTCTGCATGTCAGACATTCTTTCCTTCATAATATGGTTTGCGGAATTATAGTATCAATGCGGAAATAGAGTATCAATGCGGAAATATATCTGAAAGAAGAGTTTTGGGTGTACTGCTCTTTGTCTGCTCGACAAGAATTTGTGTAGCAGATTCATTGACAAGTCGATGTTGGCTGCCCATCCAAAAGAAGAAGAAATTAGACCTATTATTATGTTGTACTTTTGTATTCATATATTTTGATTTATATCTTCTTCATCTTTTTTTGGTTACACAACCAACATCGACTTGCCAATGAGTCAGAGTGAATGACTGTTGTGGTTCATGCATGCTGGGTATTTTCGTGTCTCCATAACCCCCTGTGCGTATACACACAAAGGGGTTCAGGCACTTGTTGGTCTGCACATATGTTGACCAGGGAGATCGGAAAAATCTCCACTGTTGACCCACCTGGCGCTGTTACGGTGATTTGAACCCGGGACCCACAGGTTGAAAGTCCAACGGTTAAACCACTTAGCTATTGCGCCCGTCTATATCCATGCAGAGTTGCAAAACCTTAATTTCTAAACACGGTTGAATATTTATCAAGAAGATCCAGTGGAGACTAACCAATGATCTGTAACCATCAGGTTTTATTTGGTTTTATTTTGTCCATGATTGACACTGTTTCTTGCTCCTTAAAAGTAAATTGTAAAACAAGTAGTTCCTTTGAAAACTGTGGAAAAGTGGCCCCACAGAGACAGACAGATAAACAGACAGACATACAGACACACACACAGACACACACAGATACATGCACGCATGCACGCACTGTAGTTGACTCTTTACTACTGCACCACCATCACACCACCACCGTTGTAAAGATCAGAGATAACTTAAGCATAACTTGAATGCAGTCTGTGTCCACTGATTACAGAGCAGTTTGAACATTACAGTATACACATGGCTGATGAAGTTTTAATCTTTTATGGATCTAAATGTCACCAGCTGAAAGTCACTGAGGAAAAAGAACCATCATTGGATCCTGTTTATGAGCAGAAGATTCCCGAGAATGTTGTATTATCACCATTGCTTGGAAGCGAAATTCAAGATATATTGTAAAATTGTATATATATATATATATATATATATATATATATATATATATATATATATATAATAAAAGAGTAGCTTGTAGTTGAATCAACATTATGAATGTTTATTACTTTAAGATAATCATGACAGCATAACTCCATAAGTTTAAAACACCAGACTATCATGAGATCGTGAGTATTGACAAAGCAGATGATTATGTAATTGTCCTTTATTTGCTGTATTTAAAAAAAACAAAACAAAAAAAACTTGTACATTAAAAAAAATATCATATATTTGTAACTGTTTTGCATTGCAGTTGGCATGCTGCTGTGGAAGTGCAGCATGCAGCCTTTGCTGCGCAGCATGCCCGTCATGCAAGAACTCGACAGCAGCGCGCATCGGCTACTCTTTGATGTTGTTTATGGGCACAATAGTTGCCAGCATCATGCTGATTCCAGACATTCGAACGGAGCTGGACAAGGTAAATATATCCATGGAAAAGTTGTATGGAAAAAGAAAAAGAAAAAACTAAAAGAGGGAAAGACACAAAGAGAGAATAGAACAAGGAATATTTGGGAGGAGTGGGGAAGGGGGGGACAGTACATAAAAAGTACAAACATGAATTGGAAGTAATGTAAATAGTGCTTGTGTTGGAAATCATGTAAATAGTGCTTACTGCTTGTGTATGCACATGCTTTCACACACACTTGTATGTACCCCCCCCCCCCCACCAACCCTCCAACCCCCTCCTTTCTCCCCTCACACAAACACACACACACACACACACACACACACACACACACACACACACACACAAAATATGCACATCCACATACATCACCACCCTCCCCTCCTTTGTACACAAACACATACAGAGAGCATATAATTGTATAATATATATGCTCACTTGTACATCACATATTACATATAAGCGGTTCATGACTTGGTCTAGAGTTTAGATTTAATGGTTGGCTGGTTGTACCTGTGTCAGTATATGTGTGTTTTGAAACAGGAAACAATAACAAAATAAAAACCCCACCCAAATTGTTCATTGAATCAGTGTTATCTTCTGACACTCTAAAACTGGAGACAGGAAAGATCTGCTTGCATTTATTACTCTGTGTGTGTGTGTGTGTGTGTGTGTGTTCAGATTCCAGGGCTGTGTAAGGACTTTGTGGACATAAAAGTGTACAACACCGCTATCTTGAAGAAAGAGCAATGTGACAGCGTGGTGGGTTTCCTGGCTGTGTACCGTGTGTGCTTTGCCATGGCCGCCTTCTTCACTCTCTTTGCCATCATCATGATCAAAGTCAGCTCCTCAAAGGATCCACGCTCGAAGCTACAGAATGGGTAAGAAAAGTTAGGAACTTGAAGGTTCAGTGAGGGTGTGAGGGAGTCAGAAGTGAGTCTTATAGTATACCAAGGGTTCAGCAGATACAAAATGGGTAAGAAAATTGACTTGAAGGTTTAGTCAAGATGTGGGAGTTAGAAGTCTTCAGCCAGTGGCTCAGCAGATACACTAAAATAATAGTAGACATGGATATTTACTGAAGGTGTGAGAGAGTTAGAAATTAACACAGGAGGAAGGTGGCAGAATGGTTAAGACGCTCATCTGCCAATACAGAGTCTGTGAGGGTCTGGGTTCGAATCCAGCTCTCGCCCTTTTTCTCAAGTTCGACTGGAAAATTGGGCTGAGCATCTAGTCGTTCGGGTGAGACAATAAGCCAAGGTCTCGTGGGCAGCACACACTTGGCATACTGGAAAAGAACCCAGGGCAATGAGAGTGTTGTCCTCTGACAACATTCTGGAGAAGAAACCCACTCTGATAGGTAGACAAATAATTTTATATGTATGCACTCAGGGCCTGATTAAGTGTGTTGAGTTATGCCGCTGGTCAGGCATCTGCCTAGCAGATGTGGTGTAGTGTATGTGTAGATTTGTCTGAATGCAGTGATGCCTCCTTGAGAAACTGAAACTGGAAATTTCCTTTTTCACCATGGGCGCAGCAGATGCAGAATGGTCGAGAAAAATGAAGGACTCAAGGGTTTAATCAAGGTATGGGAGAGTTAGAACTTGCCTCTTTTACCAGTGGCGCAGCACACACATTATGGGTAAGACAACTGAGGAATTGAAAGTTTGGTCAAGGTGTAGGAGAGTTCTAACTTAACCGCTGGCTCCATAGTAGTTTAGAAATTGAATAGTTGGTAGCAGTGATGGTTTTAGTTACAGTAGGAGCAACAGGGTTTAAAAAGTGAATGGTCAGAGAAGAAGAATAGGTGTTTATTTTATGTCTTTCTTGTTTCCTTACAATTGAAACTGTTATTTCTCTGTGTGTGTGTGTGTGTGTGTGTGTGTGTGTGTGTGTGTGTGTGTGACAATACAGTTAATTATCTTTGATGCTCATGCTTTATATATATATATATATATATATATATATATATATATATATATGTATATATATATAATATTTTAGTTAAAGGTGTTTGTATTGTTTTTTGATGATTTCTGTTTTTAAAAAAAAAAGTCCGTGTTAAAATACACTTTTAATTACACATACTTGCGGGCTTTGTTGATTGTCACCAATAGAATTGGGTATGTTTCAGCTTTTGGGCACTGAAAGTTCTGGCTATGATTGGACTCTGCGTGGGTGCTTTCTTCATTCCACGTGGCGCTTTTGGCGAGGGTGAGTGGACTACTGTAATATTAAACTGCTGTAGATCTATTAGCGTTACGTATTTCTATAGAGGCTTGTACTGTAGACCACACAAGTGTTCATTTGCATGCAAGGATGGACATGCATACACTTGCACTAGGCATGCACCTGAACTGAGATACCTGAAGATACAGACGGGCCTGCTGAGACAAAATATCAGACCAAACGTGTATCAGTCTGTAGCATCCACTACATGTCATAACTCATACTGAACGAAATCTGTATCAAGCAACACGAAGATAGAAGAGTGATGGTATGATTGGCAATGAGTGATGTTTGAACAAAACTGCAGCTGTTACAGTAATGCTACGGTAAGAGTCCTCCACATTAACCTGCCATGAATAACAGAACTTTTGGCAGACATTAACAAAGTGCCGTAGCAGAATGGTTTATGAAACATCCAGTGAATGCTGATAGATTCTTTGAAGAAATAAACTTGACTGTGTTACTGATGTGTGTCTTTTCTTCCTTGCTTTCCCCTGCAGACGACCCATTTGTTAGGGTTAGGAAAAAATCACAAAAAATACAAAACACAAAGTAACTGAATGAAACTCTCCCTGTACTTGACCCACTGACCCCTCTTCAAATGTCGTGTGTATGCCTACCTCCCTCCCTTTCTTCACAACCCTCAGAAGCTGAGCCACTTTCAGTACCTTCTTGCTGGTAGCTTTCTTCACTGCAGATACTTTATTCAACGTCTTCATCATCCTCATCGATGTCGAAACCTTCAGTTTGAAGCATTTCAATCACTTCAGCAGCAGTAAAAAGCCGCTGTCATGATCTAGTTTGCTTAAAAAATTTCCACTTGTATCGCCTGCGATGCCATTTTTGGTATGTATGCAGATTAGCTTGTCATGTGGGGTACCAAAGTCAACAGCTGGCCAGCGAGTGTATAGTCATGGAAACCTCACAAAGAAACTTTCCATTTGACCTTGACATGTTCGCAATGCCCGGTGTAGCTTCGATTTTTATGCTACCGCATGAGGAAAACATCAACAAATTTTTGATTGTTGAAACCGTTATAGTGTTCTGTCGTCCAGAACGTCAGGAACGCTGTAGTGTTCCATTGTCCGGAGTGAGTTTAAAGAATATATATCGGGGGAGTTTCAGGGAACAAGAG
>NC_134891.1:11320568-11390568 GCF_041734735.1 Babylonia areolata | reverse complement strand
TGTGGAACCAGTCACTGATTATGATGTGTGTGCTGTAGCTTTATCATGGAACCAGCTGTCAGTCATGATGTGTGTCTGTGTTACAGCTCAGCCTCGCTCAGGACTGTTGCAGGCCAGTATCATCAGCGCCTATGTCATGTACCTGACCTGGTCGGCCATGTCCAACAACCCTGGTAAGTGGGCCTGCTTCCATTTTCTGTCCTGTCTCTGTTCACTGCTGCCCCTGCCTCACCTTCATGTGTTCAGTTATGGTCCTGCCTCGCTTAGTGCTATTCCTTGCTCTGGCTTTCTGGGTTTTTTGTTGTCAGTTTTAAGACTTTGTTCTGCTGTTGGGTTTTTTGGTGGTGGTTTTTTTGTTTGCTTGTTTTTCCCCTGATTTCTATGTCTGTTCCTGTCTTCATTTTTCTCAAAAATTTGATTGCTCATCATGTGTATACGCATGCAGATCAAATACACACGTTAAAGATCCTGTAATCCATGTCGGCGTTCGATGGGTTATGGAAACAAGAATATACCCAGCATGCACACCTTCAAAAGCAGAGTATGGCTGCCTTCATGGCAGGGTAAAAATTGTCATACACGTAAAAGCCCACTTGTACACATACGAGTGAACGTGTCTTCCAAGCCTTTAATAAATAATAATGATATTATATTTTTAGATAGAGCTATAATTCAAACATGAGCATGCTCTAAGCGCTTTTCAATCCAGTACCTAAAGTGAAACAAGAAATAAAACAGAATCATTAATATTATAAAAACACAATGCACAAAACCCACAAAGTAACATACTCTGTTGCACTCCAGCACACACACACACACACACACACACACACACACACATACACACACATGATTAAACGGCTGAGATAATAGCAATGTTCACTTGAAATACATATATTTGTAAAAAGGAGCATAATTGTAATTTGCATGCCATAGAATTTTGTAAATATTGTAAAATAAAGTTTTGGATAGAAAAGGTAGAAGGGGTAAAAATTGTCAGTCATTCTCCCTTTTGAACCATATCACCACCATCCATCTACCCACTCCCATTCTCTCTACTCACACATCACACACACTCACATTGCCTTGAGCCTGGGGTATTTTTTAAAGAGATAAGTTTTAAGATTTGCTTTGAAGCAGATCGCTAACCGTTTTGGCGCAGTGGCTGGTTTTCATGAGAAATTTGTTTCTGTAATCAGACTTCAAACTCTTTGACTGTTAAACTGTTTCATAGACTGTGTGTGTGTGTGTGTGAATGAACAATGTGCATATATGTGAGCATGCATGTGCATGTGTGAAGTTTCTGTGTAGTGTGTTTTGAGTTTGTGTACAGGTTCAAGTGGGGGAGAAAAAAGGAGGGGAGGGCAGGGTGGAGGGGTGGGGGGGTGTTGGTGAAGGTGGTGATGTTTGTCGCTGTGTGTGCTGGGTGGTGAAGGTGGTGATGTTTGTTGCTGTGTGTGCTGGGTGGTGAAGGTGGTGATGTTTGTCGCTGTGTGTGCTGGGTGGTGAAGGTGGTGATGTTTGTTGCTGTGTGTGCTGGGTGGTGAAGGTGGTGATGTTTGTCGCTGTGTGTGCTGGGTGGTGAAGGTGGTGATGCTTGTTGCTGTGTGTGCTGGGTAGGGATGTTTGTTGCTGTGCGTGCTGGGTGGTGAAGGTGGTGATATTTGTCGCTGTGTGTGTGTTGGGTGGTGAAGGTGATGATGTTTGTCGCTGTGTGTGTTGGGTGGTGAAGGTGATGATGTTTGTTGCTGTGTGTGCTAGGTGAAGGTGGTGATGTTTGTTGCTGTGTGTGCTGGGTGGTGAAGGTGATGATGTTTGTCGCTGTGTGTGCTGGGTGGTGAAGGTGATGATGTTTGTTGCTGTGTGTGTGCTGGGTGGTGAAGGTGATGATGTTTGTTGCTGTGTGTGCTGGGTGGTGAAGGTGGTGATGTTTGTTGCTGTGTGTGCTGGGTGGTGAAGGTGATGATGTTTGTCGCTGTGTGTGCTGGGTGGTGAAGGTGGTGATGTTTGTCGCTGTGTGTGTGCTGGGTGGTGAAGGTGGTGATGTTTGTCGCTGTGTGTGCTGGGTGGTGAAGGTGGTGATGTTTGTCGCTGTGTGTGTGCTGGGTGGTGAAGGTGGTGATGTTTGTCGCTGTGTGTGCTGGGTGGTGAAGGTGGTGATGTTTGTCGCTGTGTGTGTGCTGGGTGGTGAAGGTGGTGATGTTTGTCGCTGTGTGTGCTGGGTGGTGAAGGTGGTGATGTTTGTCGCTGTGTGTGTGCTGGGTGGTGAAGGTGATGATGTTTGTCGCTGTGTGTGTGCTGGGTGGTGAAGGTGATGATGTTTGTCGCTGTGTGTGTGCTGGGTGGTGAAGGTGATGATGTTTGTCGCTGTGTGTGTGCTGGGTGGTGAAGGTGGTGATGTTTGTTGCTGTGTGTGCTGGGTGGTGAAGGTGGTGATGTTTGTCGCTGTGTGTGCTGGGTGGTGAAGGTGGTGATGTTTGTTGCTGTGTGTGCTGGGTGGTGAAGGTGGTGATGTTTGTTGCTGTGTGTGCTGGGTGAAGGTGGTGATGTTTGTTGCTGTGTGTGCTAGGTGAAGGTGGTGATGTTTGTTGCTGTGTGTGCTGGGTGGTGAAGGTTGTGATGTTTGTCGCTGTGTGTGCTGGGTGGTGAAGGTGGTGATGTTTGTTGCTGTGTGTGCTAGGTGAAGGTGGTGATGTTTGTTGCTGTGTGTGCTGGGTGGTGAAGGTGGTGATGTTTGTCGCTGTGCTTGCTGGGTGGTGAAGGTGATGATGTTTGTTGCTGTGTGTGCTAGGTGAAGGTGGTGATGTTTGTTGCTGTGTGTGCTGGTTAGCGATGTTTGTTGCTGTGTGTGCTGGGTGGTGAAGGTGGTGATGTTTGTCGCTGTGTTTGCTGGGTAGGGATGTTTGTTGCTGTGTGTGCTGGGTAGTGAATATGGTGGTGTCTGTCGCTGTGTGTGTGCAGACCGAACGTGCAACCCCACGCTGTCCCAGATCTTCGACCCCAGCCACAACCACACCACCTCCACCAAGGCTGATGGCGACTTCGCCACCACTCGCTTCGATGCCCAGAGCATCATCGCCCTCATCATCTGGCTGCTGGCCATCCTCTATTCCAGGTACAGGTGTTTCTTTTATATATATATATATATATATATAGAGAGAGAGAGATAGATATGCATCTATCCATCTATATCTATATATATATATAGAGAGAGAGAGATAGATAGATAGATAGATGGATAGACATATGTGTCTGTATATATATAAACAAATTTTTTGTTGTTGTTGTTGCCCCAGTAGGAAGGTGGCAGAACGGTTGACGCTTGTCTGTCAGTACAGTGTCCGTCAGGGTTTGCGTTTGAATCCCTATTTCACTCTTGCTCCCAAGTTTGACTGGAAAATCAGTTAAAGCGTCTTGTCATTCACATCAGGTGATACACTGAGGTCCCATGTGCAGCAAGTATTTGCGCACTGAAAAAGGACCCCGTTGGTAGCGAAAGTGTTGACGTCGGGAAAAATTCTGTAGAAGAGATGCACCATGATTGGTACACAAATATGTATGCATGCACTTAATGCCTGACTGGCACATTGGGTTCTGCTGCTGGTCAGGCATGTGCCTGGCAGATGTTGTGTAGCGTAATTGAATTTATCAGTCAGCAGTGATGCCTCTTTGAGAAACTGAAGGTGTTGCCCCATCATCTGCTCCATTTCAGTGGCATTACTTACCCATCACTCATTCTGAGTCCCCAAAATCTCAGACCAAAAGCTAACAAACAATAATGGACAGAATCTGCAAGAAACAATTTTTGCTTCAGACCAATATCTTGGAGTGCCTCCATTTTTTTGATGTTTGAAAAAGATTGTTACCAGTTAAGTATTTATGTCTGAAATTAGTATTCTTGTTTATCTGATAAGTATTTGTGTATTGAGTTTGTATTCTCATTTACTATCATGTTTTCTGTAGGCAAACAGGTACTATCAAGACTCAGCAAATCTATCAAAACTCACAATGTTTCCAAGGAAACTGTCAGATGCATAGAAGATTTTACATTTGATGCACATATCATGATGATGTTTTCTGAAATCACCCATGCCCCTTGAAAGTGGACATATGTGAGTTGATTATTAAATGTTTCAGTTTTGTTGCACTCTTTTGTCAGAGAAGATTTCTTTGTGTGAAATTCAGGCTGCTCTTCCCGGGGAGAGCGCATCGCTACACTGACAGTGCCACCCATTTTGGGGGGTATTTTTTTCTGTGTGCAACTTGTTTTCTCATCGAAGTGGATTTTTCTACAGAATTTTGCCAGGGACAACCCTTTTGTTGCTGTGGGTTCTTTTACATGTGCTGAATGCATGCTGCACACCGGACTTTGGTTTATCGTCTCATCCGAATGACTAGCATCCAGACCACCACTCAGGTCAAGTGGAGGGGGAGAAAATTCTGGCAACTGTCAGTGTGATTGGAACCAGTGCACTTAGATTCTCTAGTTTCCTAGGCAGACACCTTATCTCTAGATCGTGTGATGGTACCAAGAGTGTGTGTGTGTGTGTGCGCGTGTGTTACAGCATTCGCACGTCCACCAACAGCCAGGTGGGAAAGCTGACCATGTCGGAGAAAACCATACTGCAGACCGACACTGGTAAGTTCCAAGGGCCATGCTGGTGGTGGTTACTTTTTTGTTGGAGTACTTCTCCCATCGTTTTCCTTTGCCTGTGGCATGAATGTCTGTATGTGCACACGCAAATGCACACACATAGACATAGACACACACACACACACACACACACACACAAACTTTTTCTCTCACGCTTTCATCACACATGTTTTCAGTTGATTTTTGTCTACCTGCATTGTCTACTTATGTTCACATTCACCACCAAACCACTTCCATCCAGTTGTGGATGGATTTTTATTTATTAAATTTTTTTTTTTTTTTATCAACTTTCAAGTATGAAATTCTTGTTGTGAGAGTCAGAAAATCAATGTGTCAGTTAATGTGAAAGTTAATTGTGTGACTTACGAGTTCATGGGGCAGGTGGGTGTGGTGGTGGGGTTGGGGAAGAAAAGGTGAAATTAAAAGTATTAAAACAAAAAAGTAAAAAAAAAAAAAGGAATTGCGAAAGAAAGAAGTGGTGACTATCAGTTTGTTGCTATTTCAACGTTTGTAGAAAAATTATTGTTTTTACAGTGTCATCTTTTTTGTGGCCGTTTTGTTTTTGTTTTTATGTGTGTGTTATTTGGCTTTTGAAGGTGTATACGTCTTGTGTGTGCTTATTTCTTCGTCTTATGTTTAATTTTTTTTCCCTATAAGAAATATCTAATCCTTGATATTTTCATGTTTTGATTTTTGGAAGATGTTGCTGTTGATAGTGAGAAGTGATTTTACTTCACGAAGTGTGTGTGTGTGCATGATACATGTGTGTATGAATGCATATATATTACTTGTGTGTTGAAGTAATTGTTCAGGGTTCATGTGCTCCTTGAATCTTCTATGATTTTTGTTTTGTTTTTTTTGTAATGCTGTAAACTGCCTTGTTAGTGCCCCCCCCCCCCAGCCCCCCACCCCCCCACCCCCTCCCCAGTCTTTGCACGAACTTCACACTGAAGTCAGGGGTTGGCATTCATTGGGTGCTTTACCCATTGCGTGAACCCATTCCCTTAGTTTCATCATGTGTAAAGGATGCATTTCTGAAGTCTCTTGCTATATTCTAGTTCAGATGTGTAAAGGATGCATTACTGTACTGAAGTTTCTTGCTATATTCGTAAAGGATGCATTTCTGAAGTCTCTTGCTATATTCTAGTTCAGATGTGTAAAGGATGCATTACTGTACTGAAGTTTCTTGCTATATTCTAGTTCAGATGTGTAAAGGATGCATTTCTGTACTGAAGTCTCTTGCTATATTTTGGGCATTTCAAAGGGAGTTTGCAGTATATATTTCTGCATAATATTTGTCTGCATATTGCACGCTGGAATTTTTGAAAACTTTCATTGAAATCTTTCATTTAGTAGAGTATTGCGTATGAACCCTGAATTTTGTTGGTTATTTTGTGTGTGTGTGTGTGTTTTGTTTTGTAAATTATGTATCATCTGATTCTGAGCTTTTTATTTATTTATGGTTTAACTGTCAGTCCTCCTTTTGACAGTTTGCATTTATATGTATACTCATACTGATACAGGAAGACTATTTTAGAGCCCAGTTACAGTTTCTTAAGCAATATTCCATTATTTTAAAACATGAAACAGTAAGTGCTATTTAGTTTTGTGTTAGTTTGTGATTTGTGGTTGTGATGTTGCTTTGCAGTTGTTTTTTTCTGTTCTGTTTGCTTCTGTTATTTGGATGCTGAAGATCTAGCATGAGCCTGACTCTTTCCCTGATTTGTTTTTACCTTTGTGTGTGAGTGTGAAGGTGTGTGTGTGTCTAGGGGTGTGTTTTAGTGTGTGTAGGGTGGGTGTGTGTGTAGGTGTGTGTGTGTAGGTGTGTGTGTGTGTGTGTTCAGGTGTGGGTGAATGTGTATGTGTGTGAAGGTTTATATATGTGTGTGTGTGTGATTCCTTTGTTTCTGATTGGTAGAGGTTGTCATGTGTTTGTGAGAGTGTGGGCATGCATCTTGAATTGTGTTGGCGAGTTCAGATTCCTTCTTTTCTTAACCTCGAATGTCAAAGCAAATACCTGACAAGATTATGGCTACAAACAAAGCCAATGTTATAAATAAAGAAAGCAAAGTTTGTTGCTGTAGCAGTTGAGACTAAACTGCATGAATCGATGAATTGTTTTGTGTCCCCCTCAAGGTGCCACAAGTGAGTACACAGCTTTCTGTAACCATCACACACTTAACACAGGGGCTGGTCTAATATGAAGGATGTAGCTTGCCAGGAGTAACCCTAGTTTTTCTCTTTTTGCCTTATCAGCTTGCATGCTTTTCAGCCTGTCGTCGTGACAGCTTGTAAACCTGGAAAATAGCTGGCCAGAATGAACTCATGTTCAGGAGGAGAAAGTGCACCTCTTTTTGTTGTTGTTGTTTTGTTTTCATCTTAACTGACTGAATTCATGATGCATAATATGTGATTGATATGTGAGGGAAGTGACTGGGAAGAAAGCTGGTGATGGTTGGGTAGTCCACTGGGGACAGGTGGTTACGGATGTTGCTTGAGTTTGAGTATTGATTGGTGTTTGTGTCCCTCTTGTTAACATTGGCACTTGTCGCTGTCAGCGGTTTTGACATGCACCATGAAGTGGTCCGTTGACACGCACACAAACACAGGGCGGAGTGTTCAGTTTTGTTGAGTGGTTCAAGTGTTAAGAGGAAGTACTGACTTCACAAAAAGTTGATGGCTCACGAAACCAGGTATATTTCCATAAAAAAATATTTAAAAAAAAATTGACTGATCATTTGAATCATACAGGTTGCATATGGTCTGCCTCAGGCCTCTTCATTGAAGACATGAACAGCTGTTTCGGGCACAAGTTGCTTCATGAACAGCTTGAAAATTGCATATGAAAAATAATTTTTTGATAAAAAAATTGACTGCTAAGTGGTGTGATTAACATTCAGTGCAGTTTTTCGTTGTCAGAAAATAGAAGTGCTTTTCCACGAAAGCACCTCTGGTTATGAGTGGTCCTCATTTAAAAGTCATTACATTGGCTGCTTACACCACTGTTTGTTGGAAATTCAGCATCATTTTACCATGCCTCCAAGAAGAAAACTGCAAGTTCCTAAGTGATTCTGAACTTTTTGTGAAACAAAATTAGTTCTTTCAGTGTTTTGTGAGTGATAAAAGTTAAAAAAACCAAAACAACCGATAATGTTAGAAAGTTTTGTGTCGTCTCAGCCATGTTTGTTGCTTGCTCTGTCTCTCTCTCTCCCACTGTCTTCTGTGCCTCTCTCGAGGTGAAGGGGAAAGTGAAATATATTTTGTTCACGAATATTGGTGTTCTCTGTGTTAAATGCTGTATTTATAGTCTGACATTTGTTTTTCTGACATTTGTTTTTGTTAACTTCTTTGGGTCTCCACTGTACATTGTTTTGGTATGTACTCAGTTAATGACATGCCTGCAAGAGAGAGAAGGGGGTTTGGGGGGGTAGTATCTTAGCATTTGATGGAAGATCATTCAGAAGTGAAATCAGAAGGTATTAACTCAAACATCATAGACCTGCTTCAGTCTTGTTTGCCTGGCTGCCGTAAGTAGTGGGACTGTAAAATGAAGGCCACTAGTATTTTGTACAGGACAGGAGACAGACCCATTCCAGAGTTTGCACTGGCAGGTCACGGTAAAGTGTAATTTTAGGAAAGAAAAAATTCCTTTAAGATAACACAGCTGATAGACAAGAAGGCTGGGTGAATGGTTGGCCATTGTCTCCAGCTTTGAAACGGGTAGAAGAGTGAATCTGAGAAAAGGTTAGCTGGATTTTGGGTGGATGGCTGGTTCCTGCCCAGAGTGGAATATGCTGTGGGGTCAAGATGAGAGGACAGGGACCATACTGTTGATTGTCACCCATTTCACAGATGCAGTTTTGCTCAAATTTCCTGACCAACACTGCAGGTGTCTGTATCTCTGAGGCTTGCTTGACGTTAGAGTGTAGAGTGCATCGAGTTCTGATGTGGATAAACAGATCTCAGTAACAGCATTCTATCGTCCCCGTCCTCATCAGATATTGAAATAGTGTCCCAAATTCTTGTGGCCTTTCATGTCATGCTGTCATGGCGACAACTGTTTAACAGTGGCGCTCACTCAGTTTGGCTCAGTGACACGGTGACTATTGTCAGTTAGGGGTTCAGTTTGTGGTGTTCAGTGTTACTGTTACATTCATTCAGAATTGGCACAGCTCAGCACCACTGTTGTGACCTAGCAGCGGTGCAGGGTCTCTTCCAGTGTGTGGCCTAAGGCCGCCAGTCACGGCTCTTTGTGGACTGCTGATGGGGGGACTTGGAGCAGAAGGAGACTGGCTGTGCGTGTGGTGGGAGAGGGGGGATTCAGGATGAGCAGTGTGGGGATGATGCTTCTGAGATTGCCCAGACCCTGACAGTCAGCACACAGAGAGACCAGCTAGGTGTGTGGGTTATTGTAGAATGATGACACTTTGATGATCAGCACACGTGATCACACACTGTGACCATCAGCACACATGATGACACTGACCATCAGCACACATGATGACACAGACCAACAGCACACATGATGGCACTGATGATCAGCCCACATGACACTGTGACCATCAGCACACATGATGACACTGACCATCTGCACACATGACACTGTGACCATCAGCACACATGATGACACTGATGATCAGCACACATGATGACACTGTGACCATCAGCACACATGATGACACTGACCATCAGCACACATGACACTGTGACCATCAGCACACATGATGACACTGTGACCATCAGCACACATGATGACACTGATGATCAGCACACATGATGACACTGTGACCATCAGCACACATGATGACACTGTGACCATCAGCACACATGATGACACTGACCATCAGCACACATGATGACACTGTGACCAACAGCACACATGATGACACTGACCATCAGCACACATGATGACACTGTGACCAACAGCACACATGATGACACTGACCATCAGCACACATGATGACACTGTGACCATCAGCACACATGATGACACTGTGACCATCAGCACACATGATGACACAGACCAACAGCACACATGATGGCACTGATGATCAGCCCACATGACACTGTGACCATCAGCACACATGATGACACTGTGACCATCAGCACACATTGACCATCAGCACACATGATGACACTGATGATCAGCACACATGATGACACTGACCATCAGCACACATGACACTGACCATCAGCACACATGATGACACTGATGATCAGCACACATGATGACACTGTGACCATCAGCACACATGATGACACTGACCATCAGCACACATGATGACACTGTGACCAACAGCACACATGATGACACTGACCATCAGCACACATGATGACACTGACCATCAGCACACATGATGACACTGTGACCAACAGCACACATGATGACACTGACCATCAGCACACATGATGACACTGTGACCAACAGCACACATGATGACACTGTGACCAACAGCACACATGATGACACTGACCATCAGCACACATGATGACACTGTGACCATCAGCACACATGATGACACTGTGACCAACAGCACACATGATGACACTGACCATCAGCACACATGATGACACTGACCATCAGCACACATGATGACACTGTGACCAACAGCACACATGATGACACTGTGACCATCAGCACACATGATGACACTGACCATCAGCACACATGATGACACTGACCATCAGCACACAGAGAGAGCAGCTATGAGTTGTAGGTTATTGTAGCATGACACACTGTGACCATCAGCAAAGAGAGAGCAGCTAGGATTGTGGGTTATTGTAGCATGACACACTGTGACCATCAGCAAAGAGAGAGCAGCTAGGATTGTGGGTTATTGTCATGACAGAATGTGACCATCAGCAAAGAGAGAGCAGCTAGGATTGTAGGTTATTGTAGCATGACACACTGTGACCATCAGCAAAGAGAGAGAGAGAGCAGCTACGATTGTAGGTTATTGTAGCATGATGATAGGGCATACAGTGGCGGGTAGGGGTCTACTGTTGAGATGACGGGATCATGTGTTGCTCTGTCTGCACTCTTGCCTGGGGGCTGCCGGCAGGCTCCTCTCCGGATGGCACTGAAGGAGAGAACACCCTCTGGTTGATGGGTACGCTGTTCACTTGCACACACCACCCCCTGTGCCTCCCTGTTACTGTTAGATTTTCTGTTCTTGAAAGCTTGTCTGTTCTTTGTGTGGTATCCACTGCTGTTTATTTTGGTCCTAGCTGTTGGCACTTTTTCTTTCTTTCTTTTTGTTTGTTTTTAAAGTGTTTCTTACAGTGTTTGCATTTTGATATTCTGTTCATTTTTTTTTTCTTTGTTGGGGTGACAGGGGGGGACGGGGTGTCTTAAACGATGTATATCCTGGCTTTCTCAATCCAAAAGAATTTCAGGGTGGGTCTGTCTGTATTTTCAACATGAAGGGTGGGACCATAATTCTTTTGGTGTACCCTCTCTTAATGTAGAACACCGATTAAACTTCAACTTCCAGGTAAATCTTTTTTTTTTTTTTTTTGCTGCCCCATCATCTGCGCCGTTTCAGTGGCATTACTCCCACGCTGCTCATTTATATCCCCCCATACACGGCCACACCCGGGTTCGTCCGTTGCAGTTCCAACGTCGGCAGTCCACAGGGAACCATCGATGTTAGGTCGCCTGGAGGCCACACACCAGAGGAGACCCTGCACTGCTGCTGAGTCACTTCGGTGGTGTTCAGTGGTGCCTGTTCTGTTTTTTAACGTAATTAGGATACCACCTACTGAGCCCCCTACTAACGACAATAATGGCGGAGCCAGACTCAGTGAGCGTCTCTCCCAGAGTGGAGACCGCCACCACGTCCCTCAAACAACAACCTCCCATGAAACTGCCGACACTGACGACATTGACAGGACTCATCCCAAGCACGGAAGTGGAGGGGTATCGAAACTGAGGTCACCATGAGAGCAGGGCATGAAAGGCTACAGACTTTGAAACTATTTTGTTTATATTGATGACGATGAAGGAGGAGGAGGATGACGATGATGATGATGATGTTGCTATGGAGGTCCATGTTGGTTTTGGACTGCGTGACAAGGCTGTACTCTACGCTTCCTGTCATAATGATATCCTGGCGTTAACCAGGTCCGAGAGATACAGACACTTGCAGTGTTGGTCAGGTAATTAGAGCAACACACCCAAAGATGCATCCTTGAAGTGGATGACACTCGACTGTGTGGTCCCAGTCTTCCCATTTAAGCCCACTCAACTCTGGGTAGGAGCCGGCCACGGGCCGAAAAACCCACCTCCGCTGGGATTCGAACCCGCGTCCTCCCAGCCGTCAGTCCGCGACGCTAACCACTTCGCCACAGCGGCTGGTAAATCTTGTTTGATCAGTCAGTTCTACCCAATGAGAAGGTGCCACCTCCGAATCATAGTTTGAGATTTGAACCTCTGAAAGGCAAGATTACATCACTTGTTTTTCAATTTGTGATATGTTCTTGCCATTGCATATAATTGTACTCTAAGCTGGACAGCGGCACCAAAGTGTTAAATGTGTGGTGTGTATCAGACCATCATTTGCTTCTGAAAAGCTGAGATCAAAGGAAGTTCAAGTTTTGATTTGGATGTGGATCTTTCTCATTGGGTAGAACTAAAATTTGGTGTGAACCCAGGACTCATTCTGTCACGTGGGAGCAGGAGGAGGCCCTCCTTGGGGTGAAGGTCGCCACCAGCAGTTGAAGGGTTGAGGGCCGTGACTAGGGTTTGGCTGCTTTGTGGGGTTCTCCCCCTTTTCCTCTCTGTCTTCATAGTTTGTGGTGCCTTTTCTCAGTCTCCGGACTGAAGTACACATCTGTAATTATATGAAA
Source organism: Babylonia areolata (assembly GCF_041734735.1). Lineage (NCBI taxonomy): Eukaryota > Metazoa > Mollusca > Gastropoda > Neogastropoda > Buccinidae > Babylonia > Babylonia areolata. The sequence continues at coordinate 11,378,066 of NC_134891.1, read as the reverse complement.
AGTTGTTTCCTGAGGAAAGGTACACTTACCATCAATTTTTAATTTTATTTTAAAGAAGGCAAGGAATATAATGCATGTTCTCCACCTAAGGTGACTCAAAATATGTTTCAAGCTGAATAGCAGAGACTTGTTGAATAAAGTCTAGCAGGATACTTGGCCATTTCATCACTATGAGATTTTGGGATGTGCAAGACTTTGCTGCTGCTTCTGTTTTCTGTAATGCCTGTTCTTCTTAGTACTGTAGCAGGCGGTGCTTGCATGTGCTGTAGTTACAGGGAGATGTTTGTGATATTTTCACTGGCTTCAGTTTGTGGGATACAATGGAATGCAGGTTACGTCACAAAATGTCTGCACTCGGATGAGGTGTGCTTGCAGTCGCAGTTTTGCTGGTGTTTAAAACTGTGTGGCGTTAGTCAGGCCCTGACACCTAGTTTGTTGAAACGCTGATCTGAACAGTGCCAATGCACGCAAAGAAAGCAGTGTCTTCATTGAAAAGCTGAATGGAACAGAGCCAACACACACAAAGAAACAGAGCCAACTCACACAAAGAAAGCAGTGTCTTCATTGAAATGCTGAATGGAACAGAGCCAACACACACAAAGAAAGCAATGTCTTCATTGAAATGCTTAACGGAACAAACACACACAAAGAAAGCAATGTCTTCTTTGAAACGCTTAACGGAACAGAACCAACACACACAAAGAAAGCAATGTCTTCATTGAAACGCTTAACAGAACAGAGCCAACACACACAAAGAAAGCAATGTCTTCTTTGAAACGTTGAACGGAACAGAGCCAACACACACAAAGAAAGCAATGTCTTGTTGAAACGCTGAACGGAACAGAGCCAGCATACACAAAGAAAGCAATGTCTTTTCTTGTTGAAACGCTGAACGGAATAGGGCCAAGACACACACACACACACACACACACACATACACACACACACACACACACACACACACAGTCATCAAGCTTTTGAGCTCAGTAAGCTCTTTGAGTTGCTGTCAGAAGTCTGATGTTGTCCCTGGTGATGTCAGTTCAAAACTGAGAATTATATAGTTTGTTTGTTGTTTTGTTTTTTGTCTTTTGTTTGTTTGTGGTTGTTTTTTTTCATGCCGTGGCGTACAGACTGTCTTGTATGAAACAGTGGCCCTCCACAGGTGCATGGAGTAAAATGGGGAACAGGTTTGAACACTCAAAGCTCAATGTTAACATCTGAGACGAGTGCCAGTCAGTACTTTTTTTTTTTCTTTTATTAAATATTTATTTATTTATTTATTTTTGGGGATAATCTTTAAAAAAAATATTATTAACCTGTGCTTGCATGCTGAATGATATGATGTGAGTCTTGCATCGTTTATGTTGTGGCTTAAGTGTGTGACCCCTTAAACCCCTCCACCTTTACCCCCTTTTTCTTTGATTTGTGGAGCAGGCAGTAGTTACACGGCAGGTGAGTGGAGTGGATGGATGTGTATGGGCCTGTCGCACTGTACTCTTAACAGACACGCTAACCCATCTGCAGAGCTAGCCCTAGTCATTAACCCTCTGACTGCTAAAGTTTGGTGAAATGAGATGAGGGTGAGTGTGGCATCAGTGCACTTCAGTGTTGTCATTGGGTTTTGCAGAGGAAGGGAGGAAAGTGGCAGAGTGGTTAAGATGCTTATCTGCCGATACAGTGTCTGTGAGGGTCTCGGTTTGAGCGCCGCTCTAGCCTTTCTCCCAAGTTCGACTGGAATGTCAAACTGGGCATCTAGTCATTCGTATGAGACAATAAACGGAGGTCCTGTGTGCAGCATGCACTTAGCGCATGTAAAAGAACCCATGGCATCAAAATCGTTGTCCTTTGGCAGATTATGTTGAAGAAATGCTCACTGATGGGTACACAAATATATGTGTATGTATGTGTGTGTGTGTGTACACACACACACACACACACACACACACACACACGTGCATGCGCTCAAGGGCTGACTTGCGCATTGGGTTTTGCTGCTGTCAATTATCTACAAAGCAGGTGTGGGGTAATGTATAATGGATTTGTCTGAACACAATGATGCTTCCTTGAGAAACTGAAACTGAAGACTGTGTACATAAGTGTTGTCATTGGGATTAAAGAGGCTATGCCAGTCTTGAATAAAAGATAATTTGTGTTTGCACATTTCTTCTGACATTGCTGCTGTGTGCACATGTCAAATGATCGGTATAAGGACAAGCCCGGTGCTTCCTTTTTTGAGGAAGTGTCTGGGTTTGTTCCAATGTACCTTTTATTTACCTGTGTGCTAGCTGAATCTGTAGCGTAAGCAGCATTGACAAAAAGTTGTGTACCTTGTTTATGGAGAGAGTTACCACTCTTTACTATTTGTGGGCACTGGTTTCTGCAGAACACAAGTAGAGCAGTCTGAAGAGAAAGCAGTCCAGAGTGAATATAATAATTTGACATTATGACCAGTGAAATTCAGTATGTTTTGTCTCAGTGAGGTGACAGCTCTTCACTGATGAGCGTATTGTCAGTAGGAGTCAAGGGGTTAATGCTCTTAAATCTGGTCGGCTTTGGTGCTTTGCTGAGCTCTTGGTGCATGTTTGTTCACTTACATGTGTGTTAACTTTTTCATGAATTTTGGTAATATTTCTTCTTTTTTTTTTTTTTTTACTGTATCTTATATATATGATATCTGTTTTGGTGATTCAGTGTCAGGCATTGGCTTACTCTCAGCACTGTGCTAAAAGCTGTGATCTTGGCCATCTGTGGTGACATTGGTGCCAGTGGTACTGATGTGTGACTGTCATGTAGTCTCGTGCAAATAATCAGAATATGGGAGATTGTGTGCATGTTTCTCAGATGAATGAATGTTTCTCTCTCTTTTTATTAAAAAAAAAGAAGTTTTTAACAAAGAACAAAAACTATTTGATTTCTGACATTTATCTGTGTTTCTCGGGTTTTTTGTTTGTTTGTTTTTTGTTTTTTTTGTTTTTGTTTGTTTGTTTGCCTTTTCCCCTTTTGTGCTTAATTTTTCCACATTTCTTTTCATTTATCACTAATGATGCATTCAGATCGCTGACTTTCTGTATCATTATCATTAGTGTTTTTGTTGTTTACTGAAAGTAATTATGAAACTCACTGTCTTCCTGTAATAATCATATACTTGTTGGTGCGCCTTTATATGTGCATATTATCTGTATCAATATGTATATCTCTTTGTATATCTGCATCTCTATTTGTAACACTACATGTATCTGTCTGAGACTGATGAATGTAAATTATATATAAAGATATATGTAAATGTCAGCAAGGTGATGCTGCCAGTTGATAATCTGTTTTGGGAAGTGCGTTATTTTACAGAAAGCTTTGCATGTTCATATCCCCACCAGTCCCACCCTCCCCCACCTCTTCTCCAGCTGGTCTGCAGTCATGCTGGGAAATGATTGCCTACATCTTTTTTTTTTTTTTTTTTATTCATGGACATGCACATGATGATGTAAGCCAGGTCACAATAGCTGAGTGGTTGAAGCGTTGGCCTTTCAATCTGAGGGTCCCGGGTTCGAATCTCGGTGACGGCGCCTGGTGGGCGAAGGGTGGAGATTTTTCCGATCTCCCAGGTCAACATATGTGCAGACCTGCTAGTGCCTTTGTGTGTATATGCATGCAGAAAATCAAATAGGCATGGTACAGATCCTGTTATCCATGTCAGTGTTCGGTGGGTAATAGAGACACGAAAATACCCTGTATGCATCAACCAAGTTGATGTTGGTTGTGTAACAGAAGGAAAAAAGAAAGAGGTGAACGCATATTTTTGTTGTTGTTTGAAAAACATTTTAAAAAACCAAAAAAAAACCCCATGACTTGGAGGAGAACGTAAATGTTTTAAAGGAACAGCAAATAAATGGTCATGGATAGAGTGCTCATCCCACAAGAACCCTTAAAGCTAACACTTAAATGAAATGTGAATAAATAAATTGGTAAATAAATGAATGAATAAGTAAATGAATAAATAAAAGCACAACAGCAAAGTGGCAAATTGCCACAAGACAGTCTTTCTCACTCTAAACTTTCTGAACATATGAATGCGCACGCACGCACGCACGCACGCATGTATGGACACACTCACACACTCATGCACCCACACACACATGCACACACACACACACTTTCTGTGTGCATGCACACAAACATCTACACACATGCACAAAAACACACACACATACATAACACACAAACACTCTCTCACTCACTCACTTTGTCATTCACAATCACTCACTCTCTCTCTTAGTGTCTCTCTTAATGACCCCATTTCCATATAAATCTCCCACTTAGCACACTTTTGTCTTGTTTTTACATAGCCACTAGTATCTTTGGCATTGACTTCTACTTTCATAACAACTGGTACATGTTTTTAAATGTCACCCTCACCCACACACCTTTTCTCATTGTATGATAGCCCAAGGCCGATGTACGTGAATTAAACTTTTTCTGAGGACTTTTGCTTTCATAACAACTGGCAAATGTTATCAAATGTCACCCTTTCTCATTTGTATTTTGGTCCAAGGCCGATGTACATTAATCAAACTTTTCTTACTATCTTTGTCGTTAACTTCTGCTGTCATAACAACTGGCAAATGTTATCAAATGTCATTGTTGCCCACCCACCCTTTCTCATTGTATTTTGGCCCAAGGCCGATGTATGAATTAAACTTACTCTGAGAACTTTTACTTTCATAACAAATGGCAAATGTTATCAAATGTCATTGTCGCCCACCCACCCTTTCTCATTGTATTTTGCCCCAAGGCAGGTGTACGTGAATTAAACTTGTCTCTGTGGGTGATGACGACGATGATGATGTGTGTGGCATGCAGGCAGTTCGGAGGGTGGGGACGAGGAGAAGGGTGGGCAGAAGGTGTGGGACAACGAGGAGGATACGGTGGCCTACTCCTACTTCTTCTTCCACTTCATGCTGTGCCTCGCCTCCCTCTACATCATGATGACCCTCACCAACTGGTTCAGGTCTGTGCTGGCTGGGCGTCCGTACGTCTCTCTTGTCTGTCTGTCTGTCTGGGTGGATGGGTCAGTGGGTGGGTGGGTGGGTTGCGGGTGGGGTGTGTGTGTATGCGGATGGGCGTGTACATGTGTGTGTGTGTGTGCATGTGCGTTGGAGTGTGTTTGTGGGTATGTGTCGGTGGTGTGTGTTTGTGTATTTGTGTTTATATTGGTATGTGTGTATGAGTGTGTGTATGTGTGTGTGTGTGTGAGAGAGAGCATGTATATTGGTATGTATGTGTGGGTGTGTGTTGGTGGTGAGTATGCATGTGTGTTTATATGTCCATGTGTGTGGGTGTGTATCAGTATGTGTATGTGTGGGTGTTTGTGTGCGTGTGTGTGCGTGTGTGTTTGTGTGTGTGTGTGTGTGTGAGCATGTATGTTGGTATGTATGTGTGAGTGGATATTGGTGGTGTATGTTTGTGTGTGTGTTTATGATGTGCATGTGTGTGGATATGTATGTGTTTGTGTGTGTGAGCGTGTATGTTGGTATGTATGTGTGGGTGTGTGTCGGTGGTGTATGTTTGTATATTATATGCATGTGTGTGGGTATGTGTGTGTGTGTGTGTGTGTGTGTGTGTGTGTGTGAGCATGTATGTTGGTATATATGTGCGGGTGGGTGTCAGTTGTGTATGTTTGTGTGTGTGTTTATATGTGCATTTGTATGTATGGGTGTGTGTGAGGGAGTTGTGTGTTTATGTGTGTTGATATGTTTATATGTTTCTTTCAAAGATGAGCACTTTTAAAGTGGTGTGTAGAACTAGAAGATGAACACCCCCAAATTGTTCTGTAGAAGTTGATCTTTCTTGCAATTGCATGGTTGAACAAGATGAACACTTCAGCAGTTCTAAGATGGATACTTACATTGTTCGATAGTAGATGGACACTCAAATAGTTCTTTAGAAGATGGACACTATAATAACTCTATAGAAGATGGACACTCAAATACAGTAATAGTTCTACAGGACATTTTTAATAATTCTATGGAAGATGAAAGGACACTCTACTAGTTCTAAAGAAAATGAACACTCTTAAATGGACAGTTATAGTCCTATAGAACTTTAAGAAGACAGGCACTCAAATAGTTCTGCAGAAGATGAACACTCAAATTGTTCTGTATATTGTCTATGAGGTCTTGAGGAGGATTTTAGGAAGTTAAAGCATTGGATTCCAAGGGCAAAGAACTTGATATGAAAACATTTCTCTGCATGTGCCTTTTTCAAACCCATTGACCAGGGGGTAAGGTTAATGTGTACTCTTTGAATTGCATTCATTGGGGCGGGTAATCACAGGTATATCACTCTATGCACACAAACACACACACACACACACACACACACACACACACACGGAAAAGTTAAGAGTTCACAGCATGATTGCGTTGTATGTCGTGTTCTACATCAAGCAAACATTCATATACCTGCCAACCATCACCAGTTTTCTGTAATTTTTTGTGGATTTAAATCTCGACTGCGAAATAACAGTATAATATATATATTTTTTTTTATGAAAAAAGATTTAAAAAAAAAAAGAAAAGAATTATGAATAAAAAAAAAAAGTTTGCAATCCACAAAATAACCCTGTCCTGAAAACAGAATACATGTGGTGCCAATTCACTTTCACCAAAAGTGTCTGAGTTCACTGGCAGATCTAGATGACGATTTGTTCTTTGTGTTGATACATGCAGTTGCAACTGCAGTGAGAAAATACCTACCTCAGTACCTGTGTTGTGTGCATTGCTAACTTGGCTGAGAAGGACGTGTATGTGTGTGTGAGTGTATGTTGACATGGTGAGTTAGTATGTGTATATGTGTTGTATGTGTTCCTTTGTATGCTGTGTTGTGTGTTGTATGTGTGTGTGTCTGTGTTGCATATGTGTGCTTACGTGTGTGTGTGTGTGTGTGTTGTCTGTATGTGCTGTGTGTCAGTGTGTGTTGTATGCGTTTTAATGTGTGTTGTGTGTATGCATCTGGAACAGCCCTAGCTCGGACTTCCGCACCCTGAACGCCAACATGGCATCGGTGTGGGTGAAGATTGGGTCGGCCTGGATGTGCATCCTGCTCTACCTCTGGACCCTGGTCGCCCCAATCTGTCTGCCCAACCGCGACTTCAGCTAAATGGGCCGTCATCGCTGCTCTGCTGGCGGTCAGAGGTGGGGGGAGGAAGGGGAGGAGGGATCCAGCCAATGGAAGAAGATTCCCCCACCCCCAACTCCCCACACACACCCCTCTTGCTGCTGTGACGGTGGTGGACAGAGGGAAGGGACCCACCCACCCTGTGGAAGAAGACGCCCACACCCTGCCTGCACCTAACCCCTGTTCGCTTGCACGTCAGCGAGTGTTGTGGGGCTGTGGTTTTGTTTGATTTTTTCACTGTCCTTTATTTTTTTTCTTTCATGTTATTTTTTTGAAAATTTTGTTTTGTTTTTATTTGAAGTCGGATCACCCACTTAATATCTTTGACTTGAAAAGAAAAATAAGTGATTTTTTTTTTTCTTTTTCTAAACCTGTGTGAGACCTTCTGAATCAAAAAAATTTAAGTTGTGTGCCCTCCAGTGGCACCCCCCCATCCCCCTCCCCCCTCCCATCCATTAGTCTTTCTTTATCCCCCCCCCCCCTCTTCCCCCCTTCGTCTCCGAAACCTGAACGGTCTTCATTTCAATCCTTCTCCTGCGTACTAAAAAAACAAGGTATAACCACCCCCACACACATTGTCACCCAGTAGTTCACTCCATCTTCTTGCAACAACTTCAGGACACCATTACACCCTCCCCCACCTCTTTCTGCAGCTGTTCAATTTTTTCTCTTTATATATATATATATATATATATATATATATGTCTGACCCAGATAAATAGATTCTAGTCTGAGACAGATTTTACTGTTATGCTGGGTTTTTTTATGTAAAGTTTTCATTTCATGTTTGAAACAACCTACATGTCTGACTGGAATGATTTGATACATTCTGGTCTGTAAGAGAAATTTTGCTTTTTGGTGGTTGTTTTCTGTAAAGTTTTGTTGTGGAAGACAGATGTTGTTGCTGATTTTGTTTGTTTGTTTTTTGTTTTTTTGTTTCACAGATTAGCCCATCAGCTTTTCTGTTGTGAAGTGCCATTTAAATCACTAAATAAGGAGAAAAAACAATTTGCAAGCAGTGGGCATAATTTATGGTAAAGCCCACCAAAACAAAAGAAACAAAAAAACACTATAAACTAACCTTTGCGTTGCTATTTTAAAAAAGGTTTCATAGCACAATGGGCATAATTTATGGAACTTGTAGGGGAAAAAAAGAAGATTTTTGGCAAGTTTTCTTGTTGACAAGGGTGGAACCTTTTTATATTGAGGATGAAACTTGAAATCAGTAAAATTGGTATCCTCAAAAACTTTTATCTTTTTTTTTTTCCAGTTTGGATTTTCGATGGCTTGTTACAGTGTTTGGAGAGAGATGCTAGTTTGGATTTCCAGTTTCAGAATGAGTTGTGTGGAGAGAGATGCTGGTGTGGATTTCCAGTTTCAGAATGAGTTGTGTGGAGAGAGATGCTGGTGTGGGTTTCCAGTTTCAGAATGAGTTGTGTGGAGAGCGATGCTGGTCTGGGTTTCCAGTTTCAGAATGAGTTGTGTGGAGAGAGATGCTAGTTTGGATTTCCAGTTTCAGAATGAGTTGTGTGGAGAGAGATGCTAGTTTGGATTTCCAGTTTCAGAATGAGTTGTGTGGAGAGCGATGCTGGTCTGGGTTTCCAAAAAATCTGAATTAGATGAAGGCATTGATGAAAAGCTATGACAGGAAGCAGACAGATATGGTGTGACCCATCTGTGAAACACATTGACACAGTGGTTTCTGTCATGGGAGTGTGTGTGTGTTTTATTCATGTCCGCACTTATTTCTATCATCATGAGCACTTCACCCCAGTGTGAGTCGTCATTACACTTCAGAGTATTTTTCAAAAGATGTTGAGGCCATTGTAAAGAAGTTTTATTCTTTTTGCTCTTGTTTTGGACAATAGCCGTTTTTGTTATTTCCAAGCCTTGGATGTTGATTCTAAAGCGGGCACTGCACAGGCACGCAGAAAGGGGGATACTAGACAAGGGCAGGTCACCCCACTAGCTGCAGCATAATGTTTTTTAGGATAGGTATTTCCTTTCTTGATATTTTCTGTTTAGAAAGGACGTTCATTGATTTGAGAGTGGTGTTCATTCAGACCGCAGACCTAAGTAATTGGTTCTGACAGGTACGCACACAGCACGATGGCTGTGTCAACCTGTACCTTTTATGGCATATGACCCATTTAGAGGTGATGTACAACATATTCCTCGATGATGAAGGTTAAAACTTGATGCATCTTGTGTCTTCAGTGTCCACCTCTCTCTCTCACTGTCTCTGGCTCTCTCATGCCCCCTCTTGCTGTCTTTCAAATGGGTCTTGACCCAGCTTCCCAATTGTGTGTTTGTGTTCCACCCTTCATTAATGTATCAAGTTTGGGGCTCTTTTCTGGAGGGGAAAAGTTTTACCTGTTTGCTGAGAAGGTTTTTTTTTTTTTTTTTTTTTTTTTTTTTTTGTTTTGTGTCAAGCATTGTTATTGGAGAGGTATGAAACTCATCACAAAGAAGGTGTCTGAAAAGGAAGGCCAGCGTGTTTTGTTTGTGTGAAGGGATTTGGACAGAATAGATGAGAAACTCATGAGCAGAGAGAGAGAGAGAGAGGTATTGTGATGTGGGGTGTGGAGAACATGGATGAGAGAGTGGGAGGTGGTGGAAGGGTTTATCGTGAACTTGTATTTTCTTCAGCATTGTTGGATCAGGCCCATTGAGGAAATGAAAAAAAAGAAAGCAAAACGAGTTTTTTTTGATACATCACCATGTAGTCTGTGTTTTTTGTTGTTGTTGTTGTTGTATTGTCTTGGTAACGGTGTTGTTTCTGCATTATAGTGATGGAAGAGAGAGAGAGAGAGAGAGAGAGAGAGAGAGAGAGAGAGAGATTGGTGTCTGTACTACTTGATGGTATTCAACCACTCTAGAATCTTAACAGGGTTCAATGTCTTTTTTTTTTTTTTTTTTTTTTTTGTTCTGACTTTTTTTTTTGGGTAACACAGTAACTGTTCCACTACTGCAATACACTTGCACCTGTATAATTTTTTTGTGTGTACATATTTATACATATAACCAATGAGGAGGTGGTTTTGGTTGTATGCTTGATCACTGTGGTGCTCACCCCCCCCACACACCCCATACACACACACCTCCCCACCTGCATCCCCTTCCTCCCCCGAAGAACCTCAACAGACATGCAGGGCATTTCCAGCTAAGCTTTATGTGAAAAGATGATGATGTTCAACAATTACATTGAAAGTCATGAAACGGAAATGTTTAATGACCTCTGAACATTATTACTGTATTTCTTTCTTCTTAAGAGAGGAGAAGCTGATTGTTGTACACCTTCAGTCTGGCTGGCAAAGAATGTGTTTGGCATTGATCTTCGACAGAAAACGATTGTTCTAGGAATGTCAGTGTGCTTTGTTTTTTCACATACACTGTTCGAGTTTTGAAGGGTTGTTTTTTTTGTTGTTGTTGTTGTTGTTTGATATGGATACTTACATAACACCTATCCTCTCTGTCAGAGACCAAGCTCTAAGTGTTTTACAAACACAGAATCATTTTCACAACAGGCTGCCCAACCTACCTGGGTAGAGGTGACAGAGAGCCAGCTGCCTGTAGGCGCTCATCATTCGTTTCCTGTGTCATTCAGTCAGGTTGCAGTCATGCTTTGTTTCATGATAGTGACCTTTGCTGTTCCGCATCCTGCAGCTTTCTTTCTTTGATTGTTTTCAGCGGTCTTTAGAAATGTTCAGCTTTGTATGCATGCCTGTGTTTTGTGTGCCTGTGGCAGTATGTTTGAAGCAAAGAGAAACCGCCAGAAGCCAATGAGTGTAAATACCATTTACTGTTGTCATCAAAATGCTTTGTATCTGTGTATCAAAATTGTATATTCAGTTGTTGTTTTTTACTTTTCTGTGTTGTTTTTTTTCCAAACTTTTAACTCTTGTTGGAGAGAAAAAAAATTAGTGGAACTGAAGAAATTAGGCCACAACAGCATATTGGGTTGCCTCCACCCCCCCTCCTCCTTTCTTCCACCTATGGGATACTGGTGGTTTTTCAGTGTAAATGGCTTCCCCACCTTCTGGAAATTCTGGGCAAGAAATATCCTGTCACCAGTACTATCTTTTTTTCTGCCTTTTTTTCTTCCTTCAGTTCACTATTGTCTACTTTTTTTTTCTGCCTTCCCAGTCCATCCTCATCTCGGGTTTTTTTTTCTGATTTATTTTGCAGACTGATGTACTATCTGTGCTGTTTTGATCTGATGATTAGGAAGTGACATTTTAAATACAGGAATGGCCAGTAGCTGACCATTCTATAGTGTTTATTGTCTCTATGGCCTTTTTATGTGTTTTTTTTCTTTTCTTTTTTTTGTTTTGTTTTTGTGATGCTTTTATCCTTTTCAATTTTTTAAGAATCTTTGGATGATAAATAAAATGGAAGGACAAAATGGCGTCATGATAGCCTGGTCTTATTTGTCTTGAGGAGCTTAACGAATAAGATATTATTTATCATGAACTGTGCTGTTTTGCTGATTTTTTTTTTTCTTATTTAATGTAGTTGTATTTGTTCTTTAGTTGGACTGTCCTCACTTGGCTATGTGTGGTCGGCTGGATTTAAAGCGAAGCAACAAGGTCAAAGGTTACCGCCTTTTGACTTCCCCTGTTTCAACAGGAATGAGACGGTGATAGAGGGATGTTGGACAGGTGGGTAGGGTGTGTAGGGGTGGGGTGCAGTTCTGGCCTGGAGATCCCTTGACAGATCCTTTGTCTTTGAATAGTCCTTGAATCATTTTTATAATTCCATCCAGAGCAGTCAAGATCTTCTCTTTTTGTGTGTGTTCCACTCGCATGAGCATACTTTAAAAAAGAAAAAAGAAAAAAAGTTTTTATTTGTTGTTCAGTCTGTCTGTGGTCAGCTTAAGACTGCAAGAGAAATGAAAAAATATTTAAAAAATTTTTCATCTTTACTGGAGTGTGACCAACACTGTCTTTGTAACTTAAAATGGTTTCAAATAAGAATAGTTCATAGGATTATTGCAACAAACAGGTCTATGAAACAGATGAATATCTCTCATAATGATAAATGCAGCTTCTGTGGATCACATCCAGAAACCATTGAACACCTTTTTTGGAGATGCGAGATTGTGCAGAGATTTTGGACTGCTTTCCAAACTGATATTAATAACAAATGCAATAATGTATACAATGCCCAGTTATGTGAAGAATTGGTTTTATTTGGAAACTCACACACATTTGCTACAGATGACATTTTTGATTTCATTATTTTACTTGCCAAAAACTTTCTGTACAAATGCAAATTCAATAAACCACCACCACAACTCAGTGCATTTAAAACACAGCTCAGATACAGATACAAAATCGAAGAACATGCATCTTATATGTACTAATGAACCATCATGCTTTCCGTACAAAGTGGAACAGTTACCTTCCAATTATGGAAACTGTTACCTAATCACAATTTTGTATGTTCCATAGTTATCATTATGAAAATAGTCCTTAGTTTGTACTAGCAGGTCTTTATTTTTTATATTTATTATTTATTTTATTGTTGTTGTTGTCTTTACAATGTGATTAACTACAAGCTTTCTTTTCCAATAATGTAGAAGTGGTTTTCTCATTGCTCCTTATTATGATACCACTCGCTTTCACCTCATCCTTGATGCCATTACTGGAATAGTTGACATAATTGATGCTATTGCTATTTTACAACTGGTCTCTTTATTATTAATGTCATCTTAAATCAACATGATTACTGCAATCATTAATGTGTAAACATTGATTGATTGGACAATTTTTTAAAAATAATTTATATATATATATATATATTTTTTTTTTTGTCTTGTCTTTCTCTCTCTAGTGAATGCTACTGTTCGTTTTATATCGTTTGTTTCATACTGTTCTCTGTTCAGGAAATGAACATTATGTGTAAACAGCATCAGTGTAATCATTTGCTCAGTAGTCCCAAGATTCTGTTTTAAGATCAGAAAAATTTTCCTTTTTGTTTTAATTTTTCAGGAAAAGAACGTAGGTATACCTAAGGGACAGGTTATGCACAAGATCTTTTTTTTTCTGAGTATTTGAGCGTTCCTTGAATATTTTAAACTGATATCATCTTTGGTACTGTCAAAAGTTGAATCCACACTGCTTGTTGTTTTTTGTTGCTTTTGTCCTCTTTAGCACAGCAATAACTGATTTTGATTTACTGCTAAATACTTAAGTTAGAATAATAATGGATCGTGTGGCATGTAAATAGTTAGCAGTATATACACTGATAGGCGTTTTGCAAAAAAGGAATTGATTCTCACTTGCACTTCTTTTGTCTGGTTAATGGTCAGCATTGTTGCCAAATGAATGGCCTGGATTACATCTGTCTTTTTTTTTTCCTCATTGGTTAAGATTTGTGCTTCAGAAGCAATTTGAAAAGTGATTTTACTTAATTATTTGTAAGTGATAGGTATTCAGATAGTCATTACTGTAAACTCTTGATCAGTGGTGTTTTTTGTGAGGTATATTTTGTTGTTAATGTTTGTGTGAATAAACATTGTGAAATAAGGAACAAGTCTTCATGTTCAGTAATGTGGTCATTTTGTACAAAATTTCCTTTCTGATTGATTGTAACTTATTTTCACACACTTTGGGATTTGTGACTGACTTTGACTTGAGTTGTTTTTCGTTTTTTGTTGTTGCTGTTTGGATCACCTTCAGTTTTCACTGCAGTATTTTAAGCATGTCATGTGTGGACATGTTGCTCTACAGGCTATGAAGAAAGCATGTGTGTGTGTGTGCATGTGCATGAGCACATGAGAGAGAGAGAGAGAGAGAGAGAGAGAGAGACAGATTCAATCGTGTAAACTCCTTGAGGAGTGTTCAGGCGACAATATCTTTATCAGACTCAGTTCTGGGCTGTCCACAGTTGGGGCCCCTGTCCTTTCCGGCTACCTTCACCTCATGGGTCATCTCCATGTGTGACTTGGCCTGCCCGCTTTTCTTTTCTCTGAGTGATCCGCCCCCAGTGCCTGCCTGGTCATGCTGTGTGGAGGCTGGTGCAGGGTGTGTGGTCAATGTAGCTCCTCTTCCTGATTCCCATGCTGATGGGAATCTGGTTTGTTCTTTCCCACTGGTTTAAATCTGATGGAATTTCTGGTCGCCTGATGCCCTGAAGACCTGTCTGTTGATGACAGTCCCAGAGTTTGTCAGCATTCTTCTTCGTTCGTGAGCTGCAACTCCCACATTCACTTGTATGTACCCAAATCAGCTTTTAAGTGTATGACTGTTTTTACCCTGCCGTGTAGGCAGCCATACTCCGTTTTTGGGGATGTCAGCATTCAACTTTGTTAATCTTGTTAGTCTCCAGGTTTCAGATCCATGCAGAATGGACTGATTTCATGTTTGTGTTCAGTATAGTCTTGCATATGGACAGGGGCATGGAGTTTCGTACAGGTCACATGCACCCAGTGTTGAATGCGTGCCTTGCCTTGGTGTTGTTTCTGGTGTCTGGTCTTTCTGATGACTCTGCCTAGGTGGATACACCGCTTAGTTTCCTTGGCTTTACCAAGGAAGACAAACTCCACAGTTTCCTGGGTTTGGGAAAAAAAAATTAATGTCTTCACCTTGGTAGAGAAACTTCTCAGTTTCTTTTTTTTCTTGTACGTCTTCACCTAGGTAGATGAAAAAATCCTCGGTCTCTTTGAATTCTATTTGGACATCTTTTCAGGATAAAAAGAATTATCTGTTCGGATGGTATATTCTTGCCTGGCAGATGAACAAGGTTGTGCCATTTGTGATGACTTTAGCTGATTCACATCGTGATGTTGATTTTGAGGCCTGTTTTTCTGTTTCTTCAGAAAGATGGCTTAGTTTCCCTTATTCATCTTGGGGGATAATTTATCTCATGGCACTTGTCAAAGAGGAAGCTTACGTCATCGGTGGAATCAAGATCTTTTGGTGGTTTAATGAAGGTTCATAGGATGCACTGTGTTCCCATTGTGTGGAAGAGAGAGAAAGTGTGTATGTGTGTGGTGACTTTGAGGAGTGGTTGTTTGTTTTGCACCAGCACAACTGTTTTGAGTCCAGCCAGCTGACTTGGTCAGTGATCTTGCTTAAAAAAAAAAAATCAAAAAAAAATCCTCAGAACTGTTGAGGGAGGGGTACGGAGGAGAAGACAGAAAAGAACAATGGACTAACACCATTGCTGAATGGACTGGAAAACCATTTGCAGTAGAGACCCAGGCTTCGACACTCAAACGACGGACCTGGAGGGATCAGATCTATGTGACGCCCTAAAGACACTTCACAGAGTAGAGGGGGAAGAGCAGAAGAAGCTTGTGTCCTCCCAAAACGGGAACTGTAGGGTTAGCTCCATCTGACTCTTGACTCCATCCTCCACCTTTCTTCCAGCGAAAAGGATCTACACCACCCAGAGTACTTCCCCTGCAATTCACCTGCAGTCAGCATGATTGGACAAGAAGCGCTCTGTGGAATTAACTACTGCACACACACACACACACACACACACACACACACACACACACACAAGCCCTGGTTTAAAAAGCAAAAAACACCCCCAGAAAGTTAACACATAAAAAGAAAGACCAAAGGGAATGAAATGCAGCAGTGTTTATATATATTTTAAAAAAAGAAAAGAAAAATCCACCAGAAACACTGGCGTGCACACGCGCGCGCGCACACACACACACACACACAAGGAACTAAAACATTTGAAATGAACGTCTTCATCTCCCTTTTCGAAATCTTAACTCAAAAAAGTAAAGAACAAATAACTGGTATGCAGGCAAAATCAAAACAAAACAAAACAAAAAAGAATAAGCAAATAATTTTGGAAGCAAAATGAAACTGCATTCTTACCCATCCCCAAACCATACATGGTTGTTATGCAGCCCTAAAGATTTAATATATTAAGTTTAATTATGTTTGGTGGCAGAATGGTTAAGACGCTCAGCTGCCAATACAGAGAGTCCGTGAGGGTGTGGGTTCGAATCCCGCTCTCGCCCTTTCTCCTAAGTTTGACTGGAAAATCAAACTGAGCGTCTAGTCTTTCGGATGAGACGATAAACCGAGGTCCCGTGTGCAGCACGCACTTGGCGCACTGAAAAAGAACCCATGGCAACGAGAGTGTTGTCCTCTGGCGAAATTACGTAAAATGAAATCCACTTTCATAGGTACACAAATATGTAAGCATGCACTCAAGGCCTGACTAAGCGCGTTGGGTTATGCTGCTGGTCAGGCATCTGCTCAACAGATGTGGTGTAGCGTGTATGGATTTGTCCGAACGCAGTGACGCTTCCTTGAGAAACTGAAACTGAAAACTAATTATGTTTGGG
Organism: Babylonia areolata; assembly: GCF_041734735.1. Classification (NCBI taxonomy): domain Eukaryota; kingdom Metazoa; phylum Mollusca; class Gastropoda; order Neogastropoda; family Buccinidae; genus Babylonia; species Babylonia areolata. The sequence continues at coordinate 11,361,577 of NC_134891.1, read as the reverse complement.
TCTCATTTCTACACTCTACCATCATGTTTCCTTATTCTTTATTTTTTCATTTTATAAAAACTGGTCTTAAAATGGGCTGACATGCTGTTAGGATTAACACTTGCTGACTGACCCACACACAAGTTACAAAGTGACTTTAAAATGATCAACATGCCTTTATTTATAAATGACACAAATTGCATACTGTAAAAACTGATTTTAGAAGGGACCATAGATGCTGTTAAGAAAAACTGTACCGACTGATTAATCACAAATTGCACATACAAACTGATTTTAAAATGGACCATACATGCTGTTATTGATTGCACTATATATCCCCCAACCCCCTTCACACACCCAAAACCACAAGAACAAAAAACAACAAAACCCCACAAAAAAACAACACTGATAATTTACTTTGTGATACTCAATCTGCAAAGTGACAATGACCCTCCATACTTTTTTTATCGCATTTCGCAACTGACTGGTTAGTGACTGACTCAAGGTGAACACGATCCATTTTGTGGGGAGGGGGAGGGGGAAGCAAACAAACAACAGAGGCATCTCACACCTCCAATAGATCGCTGGAGAGTTCCGTGCGTACAGAGGTGCGTCACATGATCTGTGCTCTCGAAGTAGATTGGCTCTCCGAAATTTCGAGTCAACAAAGGCGATCGAGAGAGGAACATGATTTTCTCCCTCTTTGTGTGTGTGTGTGTGTGTGTATGTGTATACGATGGCAAGTTATTGACCAGAGCTTGGTTGTAGCAATGGAGGCTATCAAATGAAAAAAATGGAGCACAGCAAAAGCGACGGGCGCAATAGCCAAGTGGTTTAGGCGTTGGACATTCAATCTGAGGGTCCCGGGTTCAAATCACGGTAACGGCGCCTGGTGGGTAAAGGGTGGAGATTTTTCCTATTTCCCAGGTCAACATATGTACAGACCTGCTAGTGCCTGAACCCCCTTCGTGTGTATACGCACGCAGAAGATCAAATACGCACGTTAACTCACTCAGTACGGCCAGTCCTCTCTTCTCATATACACAGACCCCTCGGATGTCCAGTGGGTGTCTGAATGACCCAATCTTTAGCTTCCGTCGTCAAAATTGTGGTATTCTTTGTCAACATTCACGTCTTAAGTATAAGAGCCTTCCGCTTGCACTATTTTGATGATGGTAATTGGGATGAAACGCTGTTAACGTCGTCCCTTTCGCCGTTCGTATGGAGAGAGTTAAAGATCCTGTAACCCATGTCAGCGTTCGGTGGGTTATGGAGACACGTAAATACTCAGCACGCATAAAATGCTAGTAATGGTCAAAGTTATGACCGCTGAGCATTAATGGAAGAAGAAGAAAAGTTTGCTGCTTTTGTGTATGTTGATCGCCTTCAGCATTGCTCGAATTTCGAGTTCAAGTTAGATGCGCATACGCAAGATCCAAGGTAATCGCGGAACTCTCTAGCGATCGACTGAAGAAAGGGGTGGTAGGGGTGGGGATGGGGTTAAAGGTGTCACGACTGGGACGTGTGTGTCCACGGGTTTAAGTCCCCTACAAATTATAATACGGACCGGAAGTTATACTCTCCCCTCTTCTAGACATTGAGTGGTCGTCTGGGCTTCTGTTCATTTTGGATGAGACGATCGATAAACCAAGGCTGGTCCTGTGTGCAGCATTCATTTAGTGTACTGAAAAGACCCCACGGTAATAACAGTTTCGTCCCTCATAAAATTCTGTTGAACAAAAACACCAACAAAACAAACAACCCCCCTCCCCCCATGCCCCCCCCAAAAAAAACAAACAACAACAAACAACAACAACAACAAAAAACACCACTGATTATAAACCAAAGCTGGTCCTGTATGCAGCATGCACAGTGTACTGAAAAGATCCCACGGCAATAACAGTTTTGCCCCTCACAAAATTCTGTAAAAACAAACAAAACAAAAACAACAAAAAACAACAACAACAAAAACAAATAATAAAAAAACAACAACCCAACCCCAAAACAATCCACTTTGATAATAATCCAAGGCTGGTCCTGTGTACAGCATGCACAGTGTACTGAAGAGATCCCACGATAATAACAGTTTTGCCTCTCTCAAAATTATGTTGAACAAACAAACGAACAAAAAAATCCACATTGAAAATAAACCAAGGCTGGTCCTGTGTGCAGCATTCACTTTGTGTACTGAAAAGATCCCACGGTAATAACAGTTTTGCCTTTGACACAATTATGTTAAAAAGAGAGAGAGCGAGAGAGAGAGAGAGAGAGGCAAGGCCTTCAAGACTCACTTGTCATACACTTAAAAAAAAAAAATCTAATCGGTAAAATATGTTCTGTATTTGTTATTATAAAGCTTCGGGTTAAAGGGGTGTGGTGGTGGGGCGGGGAAGGGGGTGGGAGCTATGGGGGTGGGGGGGGGTGAGGGGGGATGGAAGCCTGAGCGCAGATTCGAACCTGGCATGTTCAGGTGGGAAGAAATCGTCTTACTCACCGCACGATTGCGGATCCATAAATTTAATTATGTTCAAAAGCATGCTTTTTTAAGCGCGATAAATCGATTGCGGTATTCGAAGTGAGAACGCCGTTTAAATCATATCATTTTGGTGTATCTCGGGTATTTAAAAAAGATGAAAGGGCAATTAAGAATTTTTTAACGTACGGGGTAAAGGAGACGTGGCTATCGCCGCAACCACACTGCAACATTTAGCCGTTTTTCTCTGGATCTAGATAGATGTACAAGTTTAGTTACACCCGCCGGGAAAGTACGACACGGTCGATTCAACTTCTTTTATGTTCATTCCAGTTAATTGAGTATCCACTTTAAAAGATTCATTTGCAGTAAACACGTTGATGGTGTAGTCTGTGTCACGGTATGTGTTCAGTCCAGAATGTGCATTTCTTATCATTTAATTGCGAACAATAAACTCGAGGTCACGTCGTCCACTCACTAAGCAATTGGGATTCGGTAATATGGTGTTTTCGGAATCCCCGATATGGCCTCAACGAAATAAACCGTTAATACCGTACGGGAAACACGTCTTAATTCGGGAGACTTTCAAACTCTGATTGGTATGACTGTGAATATTTATTTTCCTACGATTTTTAAGCCAAATTTGGTATTGACGAAGTATTTCCAGAGAAAATGCCAATGTTAAAGTTTACCACACACACACACAGACAACCGAACACCGGGTTATGACAAGTGAGTCAAAAAATCGAGAAAAAAAAAAAAAAAAAAATCCACTTTGATGATAAACCAAGGCTGTTCATGTCTTCAGCATGCACTTAGTGTACCGTGAAAAGATCCCTCGGTAACGACAAAAATCTGTAGAAAAAAAAACAACAACTAAAAAAACTTTGATAATAAAACAATACACCTGCAGACCAAAATAAACTGTGGCGCCGCACCGTGGCAACGCGATCTCGCCATGGAGAGAGAACAGCCCCAATTTCACTCAGAGAAATCTGCTGTGACAAAAAGGAATGGAATTCATGGACAATGCGATACAAAAAACATTCCACTGTGGTGCCATTTGTTTCCCAGTCTGAAATTATCCACCGAGCACCGACTGTCAATGTGAAACGTTTATAATGGTAATGGAGAGGAGAATTGCCTCCTCGCTGGAGAGAGAGAGAGAATTGTAAATTCTTGGATTTTGTGAGTTCGGTATTCAACTTGATTACAGTCTTTGAAAGTGAAAAGAATGGAATAACATTTAAGAATTTGTTCAGTCAATACTTAATAAAACAACAACAAAAAAACACACACAAAAAACCAAAACAAACAAAACAAAACAACAACAACAACAAACAAACAACAACAACAACAAAACCAAATGCGCACATTTCAACAAAAAACAATTCTTGTGAGACATTTGATTCAGTCAATAGTACAACAAGAACAACAACAAAATGCCTCTAAACAAACGATAAACAATAAAAATTCTGCGTGTCGATTTCAGAATTCATAGAAGATTATCATACCCAAACGATGGTGATATGTCATATTACACAGAAACCAACATGAATAGGAGATACCTATCAGACCCATAAATCACACACTGCACTCAATTTGACACAACAGTTAAAAATATAAATCTTAAGGTTTTACGGCTACATGATGAGAACTTTTCAAATGGGAAAGGATTGAAAGACAGTCCAAATGCAAGTGCATCACATTTTTTAGCACTACTATCTTTGTCAAAACAAAAGCTATATGATATTTGACAATGAAAACAACAACAACAACAACAAAAAACCAACAAAAAAACCCAACTCCACTACATGAGACAGAATGTTCAAGTTCACAGATGACCATTCACATGATTTTAGTAGCAGTGTCACAGGATTACACGCGATGCATAATTATTTGTAGGTGTGACTAGATAGGATAAGTTCTCTGGGTGTTTATGTTGGACATCAGATTACTGAAACATAACCAATCATAATTTCCTCTTAGCTTTTTGTTGAAACGCAATCAGAGTTATACAAAAACGAAAGGATGAAGAAGAAGAGGAAGAAGAAGAAAAACAAGCTCTATATTTTCCTTAACTTACAACTCCAATGTTCACGTGTGTAGTATACAAGTGAGGAGCTACAAATCAAAGATATTTATTGCAGGTAAAACAAAAACAAACAAACAATAACAACAACAACAACAACAACAAAAACAACAATAACCAAACCAAACAAACAGACAAACAAACAAACAAAAAACAAAAACAAAACAAAACAAACCCAAAAAAACCCGCACTGAGTCAAATGCTGATGTGAAGGCTATGATATTGGTTCACTGATGATCTATCGCTTTCACGATCGTCAGGAACTGAAGTTAGTGAAGGCTGTATCTAACTGGATCAAACACATTACTGGAGCTATGAAGGCTATGACATTCCGTTGGTTCACGAAGTTCTGTAGCTTCCATGCTTGTCGGAGACTGAGGGTGGTGAAGGCTGTATCAATTCCCTGATCCGTTACCCACCCCTCCCTCCACCAAACATATATACCAGTGGCCAACCACAGCCTTTCGCATTATCCGTCCCAGCTTATTATTCCATGAAGTGTCATCACCACTCCTGTTGGTATCAATACACGCAGATTTTTTTTACAATGAAATATAACCTATTAGTTACCATCCAGGAAAAACCGGGGGGTCGGGGGGTCGGGGGAGGGGGGGGGCGGAGATCGGAGAGGGGGGGGGGGTATGTGTAAACTGACCTATCCCTCCTCTTCTCTTCTGATAAAAAAAAAACCCAACACTGATAGAACACAGCATATACCTACTGTTGACACACGTGCAGATTTCTAGCAAGAAGGCATGACCACTGGAGCCTTTTAAGACGTGTGATGTAACAGTAATTGGACCCAGGTAGCCAGGTACATGACCAGATCCCACACTTCATATTTCTTTCAGTAAAAAAGGATACAAAAAAAACCCACACACACACACACACACACACACACATAGACAGACAGACAGACACACACACACACACACACACACACACACATATATATATATATATATCTCGTATATATTAAAATAGATAATAAATAGATAGATAAGTAGATACATACATATACATACAAGCATGACAATAATAATGCTGAAAACAGCTGATCAATATGCCATCATATGACAACAGTTTCCCATTGAAATCAACAACAAAACACAAATCAAAAACAAAAAAAACAAACAACAAAAAACCCCAAAACAAACAAAAAACAAAAAAACCCAAAAAACCCAACTCAACCAAACACCAAAGACAAATACTTACATTCACTCTCTGTGAATGCCATCTATGCAAAACTTGCACAAACAGTGTGGGCCTTCTTCTTCTTCGTAACACGGGCATGCAACAAATCAGTGGCACGGAATGCTCCGAACACCGGGTGAAGTGGAGATTGTGATTATGATTTATAAATAGGCCATAGCAGCTCATTGCAGTTCAAGGACAAAACACTCCCTATGAACAACAAAACCTTCCGGCATAGCACCAAGACCCAAGCACAGAACGACTCATCCATCATTAATTAAAGAACGAACAGCAATGAGTCGTTAGACGTGGTAATGTCCTGTTTTAGCATCCTGAATTATTACACCTATTGAGTTTACATTTCCATGGGAAATTAACAAATAATGAGGCCAGGAGACGATATGATTAACTTCGGGAGTGTCTGGGTTTGTTCCAATGTACCTTTTATTGACCTGTGTGCTCGCTGAATCGGTAGCGTAAGCAGCACTGACTTGAAGTTGTGTACCTTGTGTAATGGAGAGAGTTACCACTCTTTACTATTTGTTAAGTACATTTCCATGGTTTGTGGGACGAAAAACGGAAAAAGCAATATGGTGGCACGTTAGTTTAGTCAGTGAATCCACATAAAAATTGAATAAAATAACGCACAAAACCAAGAGTCGAAATCCGCTGAAAATGGATTACAACATCTACTAACGGTAATATCATTTCACACACACACACACACACACACACACACACACACACACACACAAATGCCGGTAAAACAGGTGCAATAATTTAGGAAGCTAGAATGGGAGTTAACCACGGTAGACGTGCGGTGTCCTTCCGATTCGCCCCCTTTGCTAATTCGCCTATTCCCGATTCGCCTGTCACTAAACGGATGATCCCAATTCGCCTATTATTATTTTTGCAGTTCGTCTATATACTGTGGTTTGGAGTGCCGTCCGCAAATGCCATGTGTGTGTGTGTGTGTGTGTGTGTGTGTGTTTGACAGACAGAGGCACAGAAGAGGGTGAGTAGGTGGATGGGAGAGACTACCGTTAATAGGCAAAACGGGAACGGCTGGTAGGCGAACCGGGACAAAGACTCCCAACTCTCAAGAGATCACTCACTGACTGAGGGGTGGCCGGGTACCGTCTTAAAAAAAGAAAGAAAGAAAGAGTAGTAGGCGAAACGTGAATAGGCAAATCGGACCTTTGGCCGGCTCAACAACTCCTCTGCCTCCTGGCTGGCTATCTTCCGCTAGGCTGGAGGAGCCAGCAGTGCTCTTTGGCGGGGAGAGGGTGGCGTGGGGTGGGGAGGAGGGAGAGAGGGGGTGGCGGAAGTGGCTGGCGGGGCGTTGGGGGTGGACGATGAGTGGTTACCTGCGTTCATCCGGAGGCGATGGCAGTGTCCCCTCTCCCCCGGTTCACCCTCCCATCCCTCCCCCGCCTCACACACACCATCCAACACTACGACGGTCTTATGGCTGGATCGATTCCCCTTCCTCCCGTTCCCCTTCTTCTTCACCTTCTTTTTCTTCACCAGGGTCGTCCACCTGCAGGTTCCACCTGACTTTGGGAAGAGGAGGAGGAACAGGAGGAGCAGGAGCAGGAAGAGGAGAAGTAAGAGGAGCAGGAGGAGAAAGAGGAGAAGAAGAAGGAGGAGGAAGAGGAAGAGGAGGAGAAGAAGAAGGAGGAGGAGGAGGAGGAGGAAGAGGAGGAGGAAGAGGAGGGGAGGAGCCCGAGGAAGGTGGCGGTGACGAATACTCTCCCTGGTGCTCGCCACGCTGCTCCTCCGAGTCTTCTTCCTCAACCCGTGCCGCCACCACAGCACCCTTCTTCCGCCTCCTGCCGTCTGCAGCCACCCCGAGCTCCACATCCTCGTCGTCGTCCGCCTCACCCGCACCCGTACCCGTACCCGTGAGGCCCAGTTCCTCCCACCTGACGAGGCTGTAGGGTGGCGGGGAGGTGCCGCTGATGGTAGAGTGCTCCGTTCCCGCCTTGATGGTGTTGCTGTGGTTGTTGTTGGAGGAGGAGGAGGAGGAGGAGGAGGGACGGGAAGTGGTGGGGGGAGGAGGTTTGGGGTGGTTGGGGTGGTGGAAAATGCGGCTGAGGGGTGAGGTGTGGTGGGAGGAGGGGGAGGAGGGGGAGGAGGAGGAGGGATCCAGTTTGCCTGGGACCGCCTGCATGGTGCTTGGCTGGAGGACGTAGCTGTTGGAACAGAGCGGAGGAGGAGTACCAGGTGACAGAGAGAGGGAGAGAGAGAGAGAGAGAGAGAGAGAGAGAGAGAGAGAGAGAGAGAGAGAGAGAGACAGACAGACAGACAGACAGACAGACAGACAGGCACAGAGAGACAGACAGACAGACAGACAGGCACAGAGACAGAGAGAGAGACAGAGACAGAGAGAGAGAGAGAGAGAGAGAGAGAGAGACACAGAGACAGAGAGACACAGAGAGAGAGAGAGACGGAGACACAGAGACAGAGAGACAGAGATTGAGAGAGACACGACAACAACAGCAACAGCAACAACAACGACAACAGCAGCAGCAGCAACAACAACAACAGCAAGATTTGAAACACCAACCACAACAACAGCAGCAGCAACCGCAACAACAACAACAGCAGCAGCAGCAACAACAACAACAACAGCAGCAAAATCAACAACAACAACAACACCACCACTCACATCATGTCTCCGTTCCTCAGCCTGCGTTTCGGTGTGGGGTTGACGATGACGTAGGACAAGTTTCTTGGAGGCTTCCTGAACACGTCTGAAACATCACAGCACGTTTCACAGCACCCTCTCATTGTCCACAGACACCCACCACCACAGGATGAGGGTAAACCGGGCACTCTGTTTCATGCCCACGTGGCGAATGTTCATGCACACGAGCGCGAATGCGTGCGTGCACGCGCGCGTGCGCACGCGGCACTGCATGCAAGCATGCACACTGACACAGTGTCTCATGCACACATGCACGCACATACACACACTCCAGATCCAGTGCTCACCAGAACTCAGGGACTGAGGTCGCGTTTCTGCATGGTGTTGTGTCCTTGGAAAAGGCACACCACCGCCACCATTATCACCGTCAACAGCAACGACATCCAAACCACCACCACCACCACCAACACCAACATCACCACCACCACCTTCAACAATAGCGACATCAAAATCACCACCGCCACCACCGCCACCTGCAACAATGACACCAAAGTCACCACCCACCACCACCACCTACAACAACGACATCAAAACCACCACCACCACCATCAACAACAGCTACATCAAAACCACCACCACCACCATCAACAACAGCTACATCAAAACCACCACCACCACCATCAACAACAGCTACATCAAAACCACCACCACCACCATCAACAACAGCTACATCAAAACCACCACCACCACCACCATTACCATCACCACCACCACCACCACCGCTACTACCACCACCACTATCACCACCACCACCACCACCACCACAACCACCATCAAAAACAAACAACAAAACCACCACCACCACCACCACCATTACCATCACCATCATCACCATCACCGCTACTACCACCACCACCATCACCACCACCACACCCACCATCAAAAACAACAACAAAACCACTACCACCACTACCACCACCTCCACCACCCCCACCTCCACGATAAAAAACAACAACAACAACAAAACACCACCGTCACAACCACGACACTCAACAACAACATCGACATCAAAACCACCACCACAACCACTACCACCCCCACCACACCACACCACACCACCCCACAACCACCACACCACCACAACCACCCCCACCACACCACCACCACCCCCTCCACCACCACCCCACAACCACCACACCCCCCCACAACCACCCCCCCCCCCCACCCCACAACCACCACACCACACCACCCCACGCCCCCCACAACCACCACACCACACCACCCCACAACCACCACACCACACCACCCCGCCACACCACCACCACCACCCCACAACCACCGCACCACCCCACAACCACCACCCCACAACCACCGCCCCACCACCACCACCACCCCACCACCACCACCCCACAACCACCACACCACCCCACAACCACCACACCACACCACCACCACCACCACCACCACACCACCCCACACCACCACACCACCACCACCACCACCACCTAAGCAGACTCACACGGCTCCTCGTCGCCCAGGTTCAAGTGCTGCAGACGACTGTTGATGAAGCCAGTGACGTTGCCACAATCCTCCACGCCTTGGTAAAGGGCGCTGCCGATGGAGGCACGCCCCTTCTGGATGGACAGGGCGTTGTTGTTCCCCTGTGGAAAACGGGCCCCCCGGAACTTTTATATATATATATATATATATATTTATTTATTTCACTTTATTTTATTTTATTTATTTTATTTTATCTATTCATCTGTTTATCCATTTAATTATATTTATTTCATTTCATTTTATTTTATTTTATCTATTCATCTGTTTATCTATTTATTTATTCATTTATCCATTCAATTTTTTTTATTTTATAATTTCTTTAATCTATTCATTTATCCATTTATTCATTCATTTATTTGTTCGTTTGTTTGTTTATCTATCAAATAAATAGATGATTGATTGATTGATTAATTAATCATTCATTCATCTATCTATTTATTTATTCATTTGTTTGTTTGTTTCATCTTTAATCTATTCATTTATCCATTTATTCATTCATTTCTTTGTTTGTTTATCTATCTATCAAATGAATAGATAACTGATTGATTGAGTGATTAATTAATCATTCATTCATTCATCTATTTATTCATTTATTTGTTCGTTTCTCTTTTGGTTTATTCATAGCAGAGAGCGCTGCTGACATAGCAACGTCCTTTCTGAATGGATAGAATGGTGTTGCTCCCGTGTGGGAAATATGGCTCGGAATCAATCAATCAATTGATTGATCTATCCATCAATAGATCTATCTATCGATCGATCGATCAATCAATCAATCGGTCAATCAATCAATTAATTCATATTGATTTGATTAAACGTTTCACTTATCTGTTAATTCATTTGTTTGTTTGTTTCAAGCACACAGCACCATCAGTAGATGGGTATCCTTTCTTGGTAGACAGAGTGTTGTTGCTTTTTTCCCTGTATTTTAATTAAAATAATTAGACTGATTAGAATTAATTGCTTTTATTTGTGGTATAGAGCACTGGCGGTAGAGGAAGCGCGTTACTGACTTTCTTTTCTCTCCGTGTCTCTCAAGAGGGGGATGAGGAAGATTTTTCGTTTATTTCTTTATTGTCTGTTCATCTAAGATGATGATATTAGACTGAGGATGAAGAAGAGGAAGAGGAGGAAGAGAAGAAGAAGAAGCAAAAAACAGAAGAAGAAGAAGAAAGCAAAAAAAAAAAAAAAAAAAGCAACAACAACAACAACAACAAAAAACAAAAAAAACAACTCAAAACAACAACAACAGAGGAAAGAAGAAGCAAAAAAAAACCAAAAACAAAAACAAAAAACAAACAAACAAAAAACAAAAAACCCAAAAGAAACCCCCCAAAAACAAACAAACAAAAAAAAACAGAGGAAATAAGAAAAAACAAAAAGAAAAAAGAAAAAAAAAGAAGCAGCAGCAAAAAACAAAAACAAAAAAAAACCAAACAAAAAAAAAAACAGAGGAAAGAAGAAGAAAAAGAAGAAGAAGAAGAAGAAGAAGAAGAAGCAGCAGCAAAAAAACAAACAAAAACAAAAACAACAACAAACAAACAAAAAAACGAAAAAAACAACAAAAAAAAACAAACAAACAAAAACCAGAGGAAAGAAGAATGTAGCCAAGTGCTCGACTAACAGTTTACCACATCAGCTATAGCAAACGCCGTTTTCGCAACTAACAGTCGGTCTTCAATGACCCACGCAGAATGTGTGACGCCATTCCCGGTTTCAAAGCAAAGCCCATTCTCAACCTATTCCCTAACCATCTATCAAATCTGGTCTCTGTATCGTTCACTGCAATATGATATTTCTTGTGCTTACACACACACTTTAATCAGTTAGAAGCATACTTGACTTCAATTTAATCGTTCGTCAGTCTAAAGGTTTCAACTGACACTAAGGTTACTCTATCACAAGAAGAAGAAGAAGAAGAAGAAGAAGAAGAAGAAGAAGTAAAAAACAAACAAACAAAAAAAAAGCCAAACAAAAAAACAGAAGGAGAAGAAGAAGAAGAAGAAGCAATAAAAAAGATAAAAATAAAAAAAACAGGGGAAAGAAGAAGAAGAAGAAGAAGAAGAAGAGAGGAAAAAGGAAGAAGAAGAAGCAGAAGCAGAAGAAGTAGTAGACCATGCAGACAGCGGCCAGGCCTCACCATAAGGAGCGGCTGACGCAGCTCGGCATTGAAGCCCGGTCTCCGCTCCGTCCTGTACAGGCCGATGGGGATCTCCCCTGTGGTGGAACACAGTCCTTGGTACAGGTCCCCATACGTGGGGAACCGGCTGACCATTTCCCGGTTCACCTGCACCTGCACACACACAGTTAGCTCTCTCTCTCTCTGTCTTTGTCATTGCTCGGTGCGTGTGTTAAACCTTGTACACACTACACGCGTACTGGATGTACTTAGCCGGTCATTGTATTGCCCTCACGTGACTCATTGTTAGTCATTGCTTGGGTACAAGCGCTTGCACGCACACCTGGCTGGATGGATGCACACTTTAACAGGCTAACAACAACAACAACAACAAAAAAACAAACAACAAACCCCCCCTCCCCCCTCCAAAAAAACCCAACAAAAAACGTTGCTCGGTACACCTGCACCGCTCGAACATGACGCTTTATTATGGCTCGGTGCATGTGCACCCGGACACTGTTACAGGGTTCTTGTGCTATCACACGGATGCCGCACAGAGACTGCACACGCTTGTGCACAGAATGGCGTCTCTCCATCACAGCTTGGTGCATGTGCACCTGGGCGCTTTTAACCGGTTCATGCGCACCTGGATATTCACACGAATTCAGTGACTATTGCTCGGTTCACATGCACTTGCTTACGTATGAACTGTATCAGCAATGTTCGGTGCATACACACCTAGACATTACTTCTCGGTTCACGTGCACCTGGACCATGATAAACTGTTATCATTGCTCGTTTTATCCGAACACGTCACCCTTTAAATCAACAAGTTATCTATTTTCTTCAAAATATGCTTTAACAATTTTCAAACATGTAAAACACACGACAATCAACAAAGAAATATGCTACAAAAAAATAGGGCAAGGCAAAACGATATGAGACAGAAAACCTCTCTCTCTCTGACAGGCGCAACAGCAATAGTGGTTAAAGCGTTAAACTTTCAATCTGCGGGTCCCGGGTTCGAATCTCGGTAACGGCGCCTGGTGGGTAAAGGGGGGAGATTTTTCCGATCTCCCAGGTCAGCGTATGTGCAGACTTGTTGGAGCCTGAACCCCCTTCATGTGTATACGCACACAAAAGAAGAAATACGCACATCAAAGTTCCTGTAATCTATATCAGCGTTCGGTGGGTTATGGAAACAAGAACATACCCAGCACGCACACCACCGAAAACGGAGTATGGCTGCCTCCATGGCGGGGTAAATAAACAGAACAGCCGTACATGTAAACTGTTGCATGTCCGTATGAGTAGAGTATATATGTGTGTGACTGAAACCTAACTGAATGACACAGGAAACGAATGATGAGCGCCCAGATATCAGATATCAGTCGGCTCTACCCAGGTAGGCAGCCTATTGCACAAATGACTCCGAGTTTGTAAAGCGCTTAGAGCTTGGTCTCCGACCGAGGATAGACGCTATATAAGTATCCATATCATCATCATCATCCCCCCCCCCTTCTCTCTATCTAGGTTGATGATAGAGATGGTAGAGTGTGGTTGAAGATGATGTGTGTGTGCTGGTATTGGGAACATGCATCTATAAACAATTAACTCACTTTGTTCTAGAAGAACTTTTTGACAATAATTGTTTTATTTACTGTTCATAGTTGTTTTTTTTTTGTTTTTTTTTCTCGTTCAATACACGACGCTGCAAGTGAGAATTATGTCCCCTTAACATAAGGGCTGTAGATAGGCCAATGTTACTAAATAAGGTCTGAAGCGTCTGGAGCGTCTCTCTCTGTCTATCTATCTATGTATCTATCTATGTACTCACACTTGACAGATGTCCAGATCGTCTCTGTGCGTCGATGCCGAGCAGAAGACGAACAAAACAGATGAGGTACCCCTTGACAAAGGTCTGCAGTCAGACGCCAGAAAAGGCCAAATTAAATGATACACATCATAACCAGCGAAAAAAGGTGTGTGTCTGTCTATCTATCTTTCTATCTATCTATCTATCTATCTGCAAGTGACTGCTGTAGGGCAATTCAAATGTTTATTTTGGTATGTGTATTTCTGTATCTGTTCACCGACTTGCTTGTGTAAACAAGGTGAGTGAGTGTGGAATGACACGGTGGGCGGTTGTCTCTTTGTGTGTGTGTGTGTGTGTGTGTGTGTGTGTGTGTGTCTGTGTGTGTGTGTGTGTGTGTGTGTGTGTGTGTGTGTGTGTGTGTGCGTGCGAGTGTGCGTGTGCGTGTGTGTGTGTGTCCATGGTAAACTTTAACAAATTCATTTTCTCTGAAAATAGCAAATTTGGAATAAACATAGTGGTGGAAAAAAATCATTCCATTAATACTGTCACAACTTGTGACGACAGTTAGGGCGTGTGGCCCGTCTTCGTTTTTCTCCCCCCTCTTCTTTCACTTTCCCTCCTTCTCCCATCCTTCAGTTCGGGTGGAAGTCTTGATTTGCGCACGAACCACGTGCATGCATATTACTCGCTCACCTGAGCGAATATGAAATATTGTTGGGCAGCAACAATATTCGGGGCTTTTGCAGCCCGACTGCCGTAGTGTACGGGTCGTTCCTGTTGTTGGTGGGGTAGCTACCCCGACGTCTAGGCACCATACGAAGTGAGGACCGGCTGTTCTCCATGGGAGCCACTTCGGTGTTTCTTCGTCTGTCTTCGTCGTCGTCGTGTCTTTGTGGTGGTCGTTAGTGTACGCCACCTGTGGCAGCTCTCGCTGTCCTGGATCTTCGCCCCCTCCTGCCCTGTGACTGCTGTCCTGGGTCTTCGCCCCTTTCTGCCCTGTGACTGGTGTCCTGGGTGTTTGTCCCCTCCTGCCTTGTGACTGCTGTCCTGGGTCTTCGCCCCTTTCTGCCCTGTGACTGGTGTCCTGGGTGTTTGTCCCCTCCTGCCCTGTGACTGCTGTCCTGTGTTCCGGGCCTTTTGACTTGCAGCCTGGTCCATTGCTTGGCATTGTATGCCGAGTCCTGGCACCTAGGCCCTTTGACCGGGGGCTTGTGCCTTGGGTCGAACCCGCCGAAGTTTGTCTGGGCCGTGTGTCAGTTTTTTTGTTTTTGTTGTTGTTTTCCTCTTAAGAGGAAAACTTCCTGAACCCGTCAAAGACTAAAGCATCTGTGTACCAGTCCTGGTTTTGGGGGTGATTTGCTTCTCCTTGAGTGTGTGTGTGGAAAATTGCTTTTGATTACATTTGGGAGAATCCGTAGTTTTGTATACGACTTCTGTTCGTGTTTTTTTTTGTTGAAGTTATAGTATATGGTTGTTTTGTTGTTTTTTTGCAAGTATAGGCTGTGTGGGTAAGGTTGCGTGAGTGGGATAGACAGAGCGGAAGAGAATAAATTTTGTGTGGACGAGAAATATCTGTATTCTGTGTTTGTGTTGTCGGGTGAATTGGGTTGGGCGTTAGGTTTTAAAATAGTTCTCGACCTCTTCCCTAGGGGGGTCGTGACAATGGTGGAGATGCGGGGTAACAAGTTCTAGGGAATGTAACACGGGTTGGGGGGTAGGGTGTGATCGTCTTGTTAGTCTACGTTTTATGTTGCAGGCATTTCGTTTTGGTTAGCTTTTGTGGGGGTGATTAAGGTTGTTAGATTGTTAGGTTCTTACTGTTGGGCGGTTGAGTGAAGTGGGGACCTGGAGTTAGTGACTTAGAGACTTAATCTTAATTCAAGTTTTGTGTAGTTGTTGCACATTGTGAATTAAGAAAACATGCCTGTAACACGAAAAACTTCTGCGGCCTCTACTCCTAGTTCGGGGTCACGGGGGCTCAGGGCAGAAGGCAGTACACCTTCTCTGAGTGCTGAAAAAAAGACTGAATTGTCCGGATGGATTCAGGGCCACCTGAAGGAGGCTAATCCTGAAGGTGCTTTCGATGAAGGCTTGAAGAATGAGTCTAATGCCGTACCTTCTCAGGACATGTACTCAAAGTTCAGAGTGTTGGGCACTGACTTAGGTTTGTCTGGAGAGGCGTTGGCCCGGTTTGTGGTTGATGCAGTAGCCAGGGAGGAAGAGCGTCAGGCTAGGGAGGAAGAGAGAAGGTACAGACAATGGAAGGATAGAAAAGAAGAAGAGTATAGGAAGAAAAAAGATGAGGAGGAAAGACGTAGATTTGAGAGGAAAATGGAACTGCGCCAGGAAGAGCTAGAAGCTCACACGGCTCATCAGTTTCCGCTTGTGCCGTATGATGAGAAAGACGATTTCGATAGCTTCCTTAACCACTTTGAGAGAGTGGCGGGATTAAATAAGTGGAAGCGTAGCTCCTGGGCAGCCCGCCTGGTGGCCCTTTTGCAGGGTCGGGCGAGAGACGCCTGCCTACGGTTACAACCAGAACAACTACACGATTATGACATCTTAAAAGCGGCTCTGCTTAACGAATTCCGTCTGGATGCAGATTCCTACCGCAAACGGTTCCGTTCAATGCGGAAATTAGCGGAAGAGACGTTTGATCAGTTTCTGGGCAGGCTGAAGGTTTGTTTCTCCCGGTGGTGTGTGGCCGCTGGACGTGATGAATCTGATGCAGAGGACATTAAAGATCTTGTCCTTCAGGAGCAGTTCTTGACCACACTCAATCCCGATCTCGTCACTGAAGTTCGGCGTGAGGAACCCAATAGAGTTGAGGACGTTGCCCATATCACTACTAAAATTGTCAATGCTCGGAGAGCAGGTCGCATGGCGGAAGCTGAATTTCGAGTTTCCAAAAAAGGTAGTAGGGTTTCCGACAGCAGTTTCAATCTGGGCGCGGAGAAAAAAGGACCTCCACATGGGTCAGGGGATTCAGCTCCAAACAACGTAAAGGGAAGAGACTCTACAAGAATACCTGCCTGCTTCAACTGCGGGAAGCCAGGTCACTTGGCCAAAGAGTGCCGGCAACCCAAGAGAGTCTCACTCATTGCTCATGTCTCATCTGTGCAGGGTGTTGGTGCAATGACCCCGACGCTTTGCACGTCTTGTGCTTCCAAGCAGTACTCGCCTCGCTGCGAGGTTTCTGTCAATGGCCACACAGTGCAAGCTTTACGCGACACGGGGGCCCAGTTGATTGTTGTAGCCAGGCGACTCGTAAGACCTGACTGTTTTACCGGGGCCACAGTTCGCGTGGTGTTGGCAGAGTCAAGGTGCTCCTCAGTTCTGCCCATCGCCAGGGTGGACTTTCAGTCCCCGTTCATACAGGGCGTTTTGGACGTGGCTATCATGGAGTCTCCTGTTGAGGAGGTTCTCATTGGGAATTGTGCTTGGAGAGGGGACGGCTCTTCAATGGTCGTGCCCGTCTATGCTGATCCCAGCCTTGTGGGCGCCGTTCAAACTAGAGCCCAGGCTGCAGCAAATGCCAAACCCTTGCCTCCCCTGCCTGTCAAGGATATTCAGATCCATGTGTCACGGGAAGACTTACAGCACCAGCAAAATGACGATCCTGATTTTCATCAGGCACGTGATAGGGCTGGTTCAGGCCTTTTACAGAAAACCCCTTCAAGCGAGGTCTCTTATTTTAAAAAGCATGGGGTGCTGATGCGGCAGTTTAAAGATCACAGAGGCCAGGCGACCCAGATCTGTGTACCGAAGCCTTTGCGTTCCACAGTGCTACGCCTGGGCCATGAGGCTCCAATGTCTGGTCATTTGGGGTTTAGGCGGACGCAACAGAGAATATTTCCTCATTTCTATTGGCCAGGTATGTGCGGGGACATCAAACGCTTCGTTCTTTCCTGCGACAGGTGCCAAAAAACTGTACCAAAAGGGCGGGTTCCCAGAGTGCCTTTAGTTAAAATGCCTCTGATGACTGAACCCTTCAGCCGAGTGGCAGTGGACATTGTTGGTCCAATAGCTCCTGCTTCCGAGTCTGGTTGCAGATACATTCTGACCATGGTCGATTATGCGACCAGATACCCAGAGGCTGTTCCGCTCAAAGATATTACATCTGAGTCTGTGGCAGAGGCTCTCTTCAACATGTGGACACGCACGGGTATTCCTTCCGAGGTCCTTACTGACCGAGGGACACAGTTCACCAGTCAGGTGATGCAAGAAGTTTATCGCCTTCTGTCTGTCCGAGGCCTGACCACCACTCCTTACCATGCCCAGTGTAATGGCCTTGTCGAGCGCTTCAACGCGACATTGAAAACCATGTTGCGCAGGCTGTCACACGAAAGGCCTCGAGCCTGGGATAGATGGATCCCGGCTTTACTATTCGCATACAGGGAAGTCCCACAGGAGAGCACGGGCTACTCTCCCTTTGAGCTGCTCTATGGCAGGACTGTTCGCGGTCCCATGCAAATCCTCAGGGAACACTGGCTTCATCCCGAGAGGTCGGAGGTTCAGACAGCAGCTGAATACGTGGTCGATCTGCGTAACAAGATAGCTGAGTCATGCACTCTGGCACAGCAGAATCTCGAAAAGGCTGCCAGAAGATACGAGAGGCACTTTTATGCCAAGGCCAAGCGACGAGAGTTCGCTGAGGGTAGCAGGGTTCTGCTCCTCCGTCCTTCCAAACACAACAAACTAGAGTTGGAATGGCAAGGTCCATACACTGTCCTGCGACGTGTAGGACTGGCTGACTACTGTGTTCAGGTTGGTACCAAAGAAAAACTGTATCATGCCAACCTGCTAAAACAGTATGTTGAACGCATTCCCCAGATGTCTCTAGCTATAGCAGTGGTCGATGACGGTGAGATCTGGGAGGAGACTCGTACTGTGGAGCGAGATATCCCTCTTATACCCCTCGAGGCGTCCGAGGGGCCTGAAGATGTTGTGGTTGACCCAACCAACCCTTCACTGAAAGAGGCCGTCCTCAAGCTTGTGAGAGAGTTTGGAGACGTACTCACCGATCTGCCAGGTCGTACAAACTTGGAGACTTGTTCACTCCAACTGAATTCTGACACACCCCTCAGAACCAAACAGTACCCACTGCCATACTCTCAGCGTGAGGTGATCCAAGAGGAAGTCGATCAGATGTTGAAGATGGGAGTGATCGAACCTTCCTCATCTCCTTACTCTTCCCCAATTGTACTCGTAAAGAAAAGGGATGGCAAAGTGAGGTTTTGTGTTGACTTCCGTCGTGTCAACAAGGTGACCACGTTTGACGCAGAACCCATGCCAGACGTGGAGGCATTGTTCGCCAAGTTAGCCGGGAAAAGGGTATTTTCCAAATTGGACTTATCCAAAGGCTATTGGCAAATCCCAATGGAGGAAGCCGACCGTCCGAAGACCGCATTCTCAACCCCACAAGGTCACTTCCAGTGGCGTGTGATGCCATTTGGGCTGAAAACAGCGGGTGCAGTGTTTTCCCGCATGATGAGGAAGTTGATTCTACCTCTGGGCCTGCCAGAGGTGGACAACTTCATGGATGACATGATCGTCGCCTCTGTCGACGAGGCCAGTCACTTGCCACTCCTGCGTGCAGTGTTTCACCGCCTGCGTGAGTGCAGCCTCACTGCTCGGCCAGCCAAGTGCTATCTCGGACACAAGGAACTGGACTATCTTGGTCACCACGTTGGCGACAGCAAGATATGGCCGGACGATGAAAAAATGGAGAAAATTCATAACGCTCCACGTCCACAAACTAAGCGTCAGCTCAGAGGCTTCCTTGGCCTGGTGGGCTACTATAGACGATTTGTCCCACAATTCGCAGAGATTGCCCTGCCGTTAACGGACAGAACGAAGGACAAGGAGCCTGCCCACGTGAAGTGGGATGAGAGCTGTGAGAGGGCTTTTCTGCAGCTAAAACAAGTTCTCTGTAGTCGGCCCGTCTGTCTCCTACCAGACCTGTCCAAGCCCTTTGTGCTGAGAACAGATGCCTCAGCAGTGGGACTGGGGGCCCTACTGCTCCAAGATCATGGGATGGGCCCACAGCCAGTGGCGTGTGCCAGCAAAAAGCTTAATGCTGCCGAGAGGAATTATCCCACGATCGAGAGAGAATGCTTGGCGCTCGTGTGGGGCATACAAAAGTTCGAGCCATACCTGTACGGCAAACCATTTGTCGTCCAGACCGATCATGCCCCTCTGCAATACCTGGATAGAGCAAAAACGGTCAGCGGCAGACTGACACGGTGGGCGCTGCAGCTCCAGCCTTTCTCCTTCACAGTGCAAGTTATCCCTGGAAGAGAAAATGTTGGAGCCGACTATCTCAGTCGTCTGCCGGAGCAAGAATCGGGATTTCCCGAAAAGTGATTTCGGCAGTGTTCGTCAAGGAAGAGTATGCGCAGTCCCATTTGACTTCGGCACGTACCTGTATATTCTACTCTTAAAGTTAAGACAGCTTTTGTATAAATTTCTCTTCTCTTGTTCCGGTCTGGACAAACAGTTTTTGTTTTGGTAACTGTCCTTGACCACTAATAGACGTCCGGGAATGCGGAAGGGCAGGGCGAGAGTTGTCACGTGTGTCTGTCTGTCCGTCAGTCGTTGTGACGGTGTGTTTAAGTTCCAAACGTGAAGTTTGAACTTGAATGGGGGGTATTGTCACAACTTGTGACGACAGTTAGGGCGTGTGGCCCGTCTTCGTTTTTCTCCCCCCTCTTCTTTCACTTTCCCTCCTTCTCCCATCCTTCAGTTCGGGTGGAAGTCTTGATTTGCGCACGAACCACGTGCATGCATATTACTCGCTCACCTGAGCGAATATGAAATATTGTTGGGCAGCAACAATATTCGGGGCTTTTGCAGCCCGACTGCCGTAGTGTACGGGTCGTTCCTGTTGTTGGTGGGGTAGCTACCTCGACGTCTAGGCACCATACGAAGTGAGGACCGGCTGTTCTCCATGGGAGCCACTTCGGTGTTTCTTCGTCTGTCTTCGTCGTCGTCGTGTCTTTGTGGTGGTCGTTAGTGTACGCCACCTGTGGCAGCTCTCGCTGTCCTGGATCTTCGCCCCCTCCTGCCCTGTGACTGCTGTCCTGGGTCTTCGCCCCTTTCTGCCCTGTGACTGGTGTCCTGGGTGTTTGTCCCCTCCTGCCTTGTGACTGCTGTCCTGGGTCTTCGCCCCTTTCTGCCCTGTGACTGGTGTCCTGGGTGTTTGTCCCCTCCTGCCCTGTGACTGCTGTCCTGTGTTCCGGGCCTTTTGACTTGCAGCCTGGTCCATTGCTTGGCATTGTATGCCGAGTCCTGGCACCTAGGCCCTTTGACCGGGGGCTTGTGCCTTGGGTCGAACCCGCCGAAGTTTGTCTGGGCCGTGTGTCAGTTTTTTTGTTTTTGTTGTTGTTTTCCTCTTAAGAGGAAAACTTCCTGAACCCGTCAAAGACTAAAGCATCTGTGTACCAGTCCTGGTTTTTGGGGGTGATTTGCTTCTCCTTGAGTGTGTGTGTGGAAAATTGCTTTTGATTACATTTGGGAGAATCCGTAGTTTTGTATACGACTTCTGTTCGTGTTTTTTTTTGTTGAAGTTATAGTATATGGTTGTTTTGTTGTTTTTTTGCAAGTATAGGCTGTGTGGGTAAGGTTGCGTGAGTGGGATAGACAGAGCGGAAGAGAATAAATTTTGTGTGGACGAGAAATATCTGTATTCTGTGTTTGTGTTGTCGGGTGAATTGGGTTGGGCGTTAGGTTTTAAAATAGTTCTCGACCTCTTCCCTAGGGGGGTCGTGACAAATACCAATGATAAGTTGTAAGTCTTCCAGATTAAGCCGTATTTTCGGATCACGAGCGGTTTATTTCGTTGAGGCCCCGAATCCTGAAAACATAGTGGGCTCCAACAGGATACAACACAATGACCTACCTGGTACAACACACTGACCACCTGGTACAACACAATGACCCACCTGGTACAACACACTGACTACCACCTGGTACAACACAGTGACCACCTGGTACAACACACTGACCACCTGGTACAACATACTACCACCTGGTACAACACAGTGACCACGTGGTACAACACACTGATCCACCTGGTACAACATACTACCACCTGGTACAACACAGTGACCACGTGGTACAACACACTGATCCACCTGGTAAAACACATTACCACGTGGTACAACACACTGACCACGTGGTACAACACACTGATCCACCTGGTACAACACACTGATCCACCTGGTTCAACACACTACCCCACCTGGTACAACACACTGATCCACCTGGCACAACACACTGACCACGTGGTACAACACACTGATCCACCTGGTACAACACACCACGCCGCCTGGTACAACACACTGATCCACCTGGTACAACACACTGATCCACCTGGTTCAACACACCACGCCACCTGGTACAGCATACTGATTCACCTGGTACAACACACTACCTGGTACAACACACTGATCCACCTGGTACAACACACTGATCCACCTGGTACAACACACTGATCCACCTGGTACAACACACTGATCCACCTGGTACAACACACCACCTGGTACAACACACTGATCCACCTGGTTCAACACACTACCACTACCTGGTACAACACACTGATCCACCTGGTACAACACACTGATCCACCTGGTACAACAACACACTGATCCACCTGGTACAACACACTGATCCACCTGGTACAACACACTGATCCACCTGGTACAACAACACACTGATCCACCTGGTACAACACACTGATCCACCTGGTACAACACACTGATCCACCTGGTACAACACACTGATCCACCTGGTACAACACACTGATCCACCTGGTACAACACACTACCACCTGGTACAACACACTGATCCACCTGGTACAACACACTACCACCTGGTACAACACACCACGCCACCTGGTACAACACACTGATCCACCTGGTACAACACACTGATCCACCTGGTTCAACACACCACGCCACCTGGTACAACACACTGATTCACCTGGTACAACACACTACCTGGTACAACACACTGATCCACCTGGTACAACACACTGATCCACCTGGTTCAACACACTGATCCACCTGGTACAACACACTGATCCACCTGGTACAACACACTGATCCACCTGGTTCAACACACCACGCCACCTGGTACAGCATACTGATTCACCTGGTACAACACACTACCTGGTACAACACACTGATCCACCTGGTACAACACACTGATCCACCTGGTTCAACACACTGATCCACCTGGTACAACACACTGATCCACCTGGTACAACACACCACCTGGTACAACACACTGATCCACCTGGTTCAACACACTACCACTACCTGGTACAACACACTGATCCACCTGGTACAACACACTGATCCACCTGGTACAACAACACACTGATCCACCTGGTACAACACACTGATCCACCTGGTACAACACACTGATCCACCTGGTACAACAACACACTGATCCACCTGGTACAACACACTGATCCACCTGGTTCAACACACTACCCCACCTGGTACAACACACTGATCCACCTGGTACAACACACTACCACCTGGTTCAACACACTACCACCTGGTACAACACACTGATCCACCTGGTACAACACACTACCCCACCTGGTAAAACACTCACCCACCTGGTAAAACAAGGTAACATATTTGGGAAACACAATAACCACACCTGGGAAACACAATAACCACACCTGCAGAAAACACAATAACCACACCTGGGAAACACAATAACCACACCTGGGAAACACAATAATCACACCTGCAGAAAACACAATAATCACACCTGTGGAAAACACAATAACCACACCTGGAAAATGCAATAACCACACCTGGGAAACGCAATAACCACACCTGCGGAAAACACAACAACCACACCTGGGAAACACAATAACCACACCTGGGAAACACAATAACCACACCTGGGAAACACAATAACCTCATCTCGGAAACAAAATAACCACACCTGGGAAACAAAATAACCACACCTCGGAAACAAAATAACCACACCTGGGAAACACAATAACCACACCTGGGAAACACAATAACCACACCTGGGAAACACAATAACCACACCTGCGGAGAACACAATAACCACACCTGGGAAACACAATAACCTCACCTGGGAAACACAATAACCACACCTGAGAAACACAATAACCTCACCTGGGAAACACAATAACCACACCTGGGAAACACAATAACCACACCTGGGAAACACAATAACCACACCTGGGAAACACAATAACCTCACCTGGGAAACACAATAACCTCACCTGGGAAACACAATAACCACACCTGGGAAACACAATAACCTCACCTGGGAAACACAATAACCACACCTGCGGAAAACACAATAACCACACCTGGGAAACACAATAACCTCACCTGGGAAACACAATAACCTCACCTGGGAAACACAATAACCACACCTGCGGAAAACACAATAACCTCACCTGGGAAACACAATAACCACACCTGGGAAACACAATAACAACACCTGCAGAAAACACAATAACCACACCTGGGAAACACAATAACCACACCTGGGAAACACAATAACCACACCTGGGAAACACAATAACCACACCTGGGAAACACAATAACCACACCTGCAGAAAACACAATAACCTCACCTGGGAAACACAATAACCACACCTGGGAAACACAATAACCACACCTGGGAAACACAATAACCACACCTGGGAAACACAATAACCACACCTGCGGAAAACGCAATAACAACACCTGAGAAACACAATAACCACACCTGGAAAACGCAGTAACCACACCTGGGAAACACAATAACCACACCTGAGGAAAACGCATTTAGCACACCTGGCAAACGCAATAACCACACCTGGGGAACGCAGTAACCCACCTGGTACAAGAGTCGATCCAGCATGGCAGAACTGAAGACCTGTCCTGCGGCAAACGGCAGTCGGAACATGTAGGGAAGGTTGGAGGTCGTCTTCTCCTTCAGACGCTGGAAGACAGAGCGCAGACAACACCGTGGTGTGTGTGTGGGAGGGTGGGGGAGAGGAGGGGATGGGGGGTGGCGAGGGGGGGAGGGGAGGGGAGAGGGGGGAGGGAGGGTTAGGGAGGAGGGGGGAGTAGGGGGGGGGAGGCTCCTCTGTGTGTGTGTGTGTGTGTGTGTGTATGTGTGTGTGTGTGTGTTGTGATGTGTTGCGTTGTATTGTATTGTGCGTATTGTATTGTATTGCATTGTATTGTATTGTAGTGTGTGTGTGTGTGTGTTGTGATGTGCTGCATTGTTTTGTATTGTAGAGAGAGAGAGAGAGAGAGAGAGAGAGAGAGAGAGAGAGAGAGAGAGAGAGAGAGAGAAAGTGTGTGTGTGTGTGTGTGTGTGTGCGTGTGTGTTGTGATGTGCTGCGTTGTATTGTATTGTATTGCACTGTATTGTGCGTACTGTATTGTATTGTGCGTATTGCATTGAATTGTATTGTATTGTACTGTATTGTATTGTATTGAAAAGAAGCAAAAGTAGACAGCAAACCCGGGTGAACTCTGAATAAGCGGCGTTGGGAGCAATGCCACTGGAACGGTGAGGATAGTGGGGCAGCCAAAAAGGAAAAAAAAGAAAGAGAAAAGTAATCATATATACATTAACAGATAAATAAACAAACTGATAAAACAAACAAATAAATGAATTAATAAATAAACAAATAAATAACTAAATGAATAAATGAATAGATAAATATATAAATTCACACACACACACATACACACATACGCACCCACACACCCACATAAAACACACACATACATACATACATTCATACATACATACATACATACATACATACATAAACGAACAAACAAACGAACAAAAATACCGCAATATACAACTTTTCCCTTCGTAAGGTGATAAGAAACTCTAGGGAGAGCTGGATAGTATCAAGTTCTTCTCTGAAGACCTTGTACTGTCCAGCTCTCCCTAGAGTTTTTTTTATAAGAATTTTGTACTGTCCATCTCTCCCTAGAGTTTTTTTTTAATAAGAATTTTGTTCTGTCCAGCTCTCCCTAGAGTTTCTTATAAGAATTTTGTACTGTCCAACTCGCCCCAGAGTTTCTTATAAGAATTTTGTACTGTCCAGCTCTCCCTAGAGTTTCTTATAAGTATTTTGTACTGTCCATCTCTCCCTAGAGTTTCTTATAAGAATTTTGTACTGTCCAGCTCTCCCCAGAGTTTCTTATAAGAATTTTGTACTGTCCATCTCTCCCTAGAGTTTCTTATAAGAATTTTGTACTGTCCAGCTCTCCCTAGAGTTTCTTATCGCTTTACGAAGGGAAAATGGCTCCAACGGAGCCTACTTTTTCCAGCTTGGAGATCTGCTGCGTGTAGGAGTCCTGTGCCTGGAAGTGCATGAACCTCATGTTGGAGTCCTCTTTCATCTCAGTGATGATGTTCAGGCTGGGAAACAGGCTGTCAACACACCGACACTGTGTCAGCATCACACGTACACCAATCATTATTCAATCAACACAAGACAGTTGAGCGTGCGCCCAAACCCTCACGGACTCTCTGTACTGGCAGCAGATGAGCGTCCTAACCATTCTGCCTCCTTAGTCAACAATCTGCCATGCCTCAAAGTCAAAGTGGCTCATTATTAGTAAACATCGACCAATATCTATCATACAGACCGGCACAAAGACATAGACACACGCACACACAAACGAACACACACACACACACACACTCTCTCTCTCTCTCTTTTTTCTCTCTCTCTTTCTCTCTCTCTATTATATACAGACACCCTGAAAGACAGACATCGAGACAGACAGACAGACAGACGCACACACACACACACACACACAGACATACACACACAGACATATGCACACACACACACACACACACACACACACACACACACACACACACACACACACACACTCTCTCTCTCTCTCTCTGTGAAACAAACACAAATACATCCCCCCTAAACCCCCCCGCCCCCACCCCCCGCAATAAAACAACAACAAAACAAACAAAAACAAAACAAATCCCCCAAGACGCACACATACCACCAACCTCTTCTCCCCACCCCACCCCTCACTCGCTCCCCCACCTCCACCCCCCCGCACACCCCCCCACCTCCACCCCATCCCCGGAATGCCCACCACCTTCCCCCCTACCCCTCCCACAAAGACACGCGAGGCCCCGGTAAAAGTAAAACTCTGACCGAGTCAGTTTCTGCACCATGACAGCAGTCTCAGCATCCCCAAGCCGTTCCTCAGTGCTGGCGCCGTGAGTGGCCCCGATGTTGGAGATGACCAGGTGGATTGCTTTGTGGATCCCTGCCTTCAGCAGGTCGTCCAGGCTGCGGGAAATGGGGCGTGCATTTCTGGTTATTGTCTGCATACTTCCTCCATATATACTATCAGCCAGGCTGCCTACATTTGTGTTTGTTGTCTGCATACTTGTTTTACATAATATGCTGTCATCCAGGCTGCCGGAAATGGGGCGTACATTTCTGATCATTATCTCCATACTTCGTTTATATATACTATCAGCTTGGCTGCGGGAAATGGGGCGTACATTTCGGATCATTATCTCCATACTTCGTTTATATATACTATCAGCTAGGCTGCCGGAAATGGGGCGTACATTTCGGATCATTATCTCCATACTTCGTTTGTATATACTATCAGCTAGGCTGCCGGAAATGGGGCGTACATTTCGGATCATTATCTCCATACTTCGTTTGTATATACTATCAGCCAGGCTGCGGGAAATATGTTGTACATTTCTGGTAATTGTCTACATACTTCTTTTATATATGCTGTCAGCCAGGCTGCCAGAAATGCGGTGAACATTACTATTTATTGTCTTCATTGCCCGATCACCTGAGAGTTTGTTTTGTACATTTTGTTAAAATGCTCCAGAATATGAAATTCACTGTTTACTTTTCTGTCCAAACTATTGTGACATCAGGGAAAAGTATTTACCCCGCAAATTTTTGTCCCGACTATCAGCGTTTTATATGACACTTGATGGCCAGTGACAAACACTGTGAAGTGGTTGCATGGTATATTTTTGAGGCTTTTAAAAAAGAGGCATTTGGATTTAGAGAAAGTTAACTTAACAAATTATTACAATTTAAAACATGCTTACACTGAAATACCTCCTTAACCGAATAATTATCAATTGCACTGCTGTGTATGTGTATGTCTGTACTATTGTTTGTATGTGTACTGATGTGTATTCAATGTGTTGCTTACTTAATATTGGTGTTTGTTTTTGCTGCACATTATTTTTACATGTCATCGTCCCTATGGAATGTGCATATGGCCTAGTGCATTAAATAATCTGAGGTCTGAGGTCTGTCAGCCAGGCTGCCGCAAATGAGGCTTACATTTCTCACTATTGTCTGCATACTTCTTTCATATATATTATCAGCCAGGCTGCCGGAAATGGGGCGTACATTTCTGACCATTGTCTGCATGTGTATGATAGTCAGTCGTGTCCGACTATGACCATCAGATTAGCAGAGGAGACAACTGCTGTCCCAACCATCTGGGCCAGAATTTGATTATAGTGGAGAGTGTCTTGCCCAAGTTACATCCCCACTCTCTCGGCCAAGAGGGTTTTAGGACAGCCGGCGTTGGGATGGTTCCGAAAGGCCAACTAGCCCCCAAGGCTGCAGCACTAAGAGCCAGTGCAATCTTGCCTCCTAGTTTGAGAGTCATAGTCTTTCACAAAAGACCAAGCTGTAAATGACTTCCCATTGCAACGGAGAAACCATTGATCATACAGCTCTCACTTTGCCGTTGGCCCAGCTAAAAACTTATGTCAATCTATGATATAAGCTCATACATACTGGCTAAACAACTTTCACTGTCATCCAGGCTGCGGGAAATAGGGAGTACATTTCTGATCATAGTCTGCATACTTCTTTCTTACATACTGTCATCCAGGCTGCCAGAAATTGGGCCTACATGAACGATTATTGTCTGCATACATGTTTCTTATATACTGTCGTCCAGGCTGTGAGAAATGGGATGTACATTTCCGATTATTGTCTGTTTACTTCTTTCATAATACTATTATCTATGCTGTCAGATATGGGGCGTGCATTTCTGATAACTGTCTGCATACTTCTTTTATATATACTGTCATCCAGGCTGCCTACATATCTAATTATTGTCTGCATACTTCTTTTATAAATACATGTCATCCAGGCTGCCAGAAATATGTTCGTACATTTACGACTATTGTCTGTTTACTTTTTTCATATATACTGTCGTCCAGGCTACCTACATTTCTGTCTGGAGGAGGAGGAGGAGGACGAGGAAGAAGAGAATAAGGAGGGAGGAGGAGGAGTAGGAGGAGGCGGAGGAGGAGGGGGAGAAGGAGGAGGAGGAAAATGAGGAGAAGGAGGAGGAAAAGGAGGCGGAGGGGGAGGAGGAGAAGGAGGAGGAGGAGAAGGTGGAGGAGGAGGAGGGGGAGAAGGAGGAGGAGGAGAATGAGGAAAAGGAGGAGGAGGAAAAGGAGGCGGAGGAGGAGGGGGAGGAGGAGGAAGAGGAGAAGGTGGAGGAGGAGGAGGGGGAGAAGGAGGAGGAGGAGAATGAGGAAAAGGAGGAGGAAAAGGAGGCGGAGGAGGAGGAGGAGAAGGAGGAAAAGAAGGAGGAGGAAAAGAAGGAGGAGGAAAAGGAGGCGGAAAAGGATGAGAAGGAGGAGGAGAAGGAGGGAGAAGGAAGAAGAGGAGGAGAATAAGGAGGAGGGAGAAGGAGGAGAAGGGAGAAGGAGGAAGCAGAAGCGAAGGAGTAGGAGAAAGCAGAGGTGGAAGAAGACGCGAAAGAGATGGAGGATGATGAGAAAAAGGAAGAGCAGGAAGAGGGGGATAAGGAAGATTGAAGGAGAGGAGGAGAAGAAGGAGAAAGAGGAGGAAGCGGTGGAGGAGGAGGAGGATAAAGAAAAGAGGAGGAGGAAGCGAGAAAGGCGGAGGAGAAGGAAGAGGAGGAGGAAAGAGGAAGCGGAAGCGAAGGAGGAGGAGGAGGAAGAGGAGAAGGAGGATAAGGAAGAGAAGGAGGAGGAGGAGGAAGAGGAGAAGGAGGATAAGGAAGAGAAGGAGGAGGAGGAGGAAGAGGAGAAGGAGGATAAGGAAGAGAAGGAGGAGGAGGAGGAAGAGGAGAAGGAGGATAAGGAAGAGAAGGAGGAGGAGGAGGAAGAGGAGAAGGAGGGGGAGGAAGCGAGAGGAGGAGGAGGAGGAAGTTTGTTGAATTAATGTCCTGCAACACACACACACACACACATACACGAACACACACACACATACAAACACACACACACATACACACACACACACGCACACACAAACAAACACACACACACACTGACCTCCTCAGAGAGCCTTTCATCCAGAAGACCAGAGGGAAGTGGGCAATGGTTTCCAGAAACAGACTGTCAGGTCTGAAACACACACACACACACACACACACACACACACACATACACGAACACACACACACACACACACACACACACACACACACACACACACACACACACACCTAAAGTAACCGTTCCAGAATGGACAGAAAAACCATCTGCAGAGACCCAGGTTTTGACACACAATCGACAGACCTGGAGGAATCTCGTGAACAGTTCTTCTGTGCAGCGACCTCACTGACTCTTTTCAGGGGTAAAGGGAACATTGATTGATTGAATCTTTAATGGGTAAAGAATTAGGCGCAGTAAAGGCCTTTTTTTATATATATATTAAAAAAATTTTTTTTTTTACATTCTGCCCATTTAACGACACAAAACAAAAATAAAGAACGACACAAAACATAGAAATAAAGAAATGAAATAAAATAATAAGAACGACGAATAAGTATAGTAACTGGAACAGTCTATTAAAAGTAACAAAGCAATGGAAAGAACAATTGGTACATTATCATGTACGTACGTACTTACACACACACACACAAACACACACGCACACTGGCATACACACACACACACACACACACACACACACACACCCACACACACTGACATACACACTCACACACACGTACAGGCACATTCACACAGACAGACACACACACACACTCTCTCTCTCATTAAAGGCACATTACCCCCTGTCACATGTACTTTAAACTAATGACAAAGTGCCAAAGTGTCGCAAATCTGTCATTTATGTTGTTTAAATTCTTTTTTTTTCCCTTTCTGTTCCATTTTTATCTGTTATGCACCATTTTGTTCTGATTCGTTCCTACTATGTCACCAGAGCTTTTCAGCTAATGACATTAAACATTTCAGTGTTTCAGTGTTCAGTGTTCACACACACACACACACACACACACACACTCACTCACTCTCTCTCTCTCTCTCTCACTGACTGGTTATTGACGAGGAGGATGACAGGGTAGAGGGAGCCCAGTGACAGGTAGCTGGAGCGAAGGGGGATGATGAAGTTGTACACAGCGGGGCAGCACTCGTCCACAGACACGATGATCAGCTGGTTGCTCCAGCGAGGGTCTCCAGCGTTATTGAACGTGCAGTGCTCACAGCCCTGCCGCCACAGACAGGAGCATAATCATGATGATGATGATGATGACAGCACAGCACAGCACAGCACAGCACAGCACAGCACGACACGACACGACACGACACGACACAACCCAACACGACAAGATACGACAAGACGCGACACGAAACGATACGGTACAGCACAGCACAACATGACACAACACAGCACAGCACAGCACAGCACAGCACAATACGACACGAAATGACACAGCACAGCACAGCACGACACGACTCAACATAGCACAGCACAGCACAGCACAGCACAGCACAATATGACACGACACGAAACAGCACAGCACAACACGACACGACAACACAGCACAGCACAATACGACACAACACAGCACAGCACAATACGACACGACACGAAACGACACAGCACAGCATGACACGACACAGCATAGCACAGCACAACACGACATGACACGACACGACACAGCACAGCACAATACGACACAACACAACACAGCACAGCACAGCACGACACGACACGACACAACACAGCACAGCACAGCACAACACGACACGACACAACACAGCACAGCACAGCACGACACGACACGAAACGACACAGCACAGCACGACACGACACAGCACAGCACGACACAACACAACACAGCACAGCACGACACAGCACAGCGCAGCACAGCACGACACAACACAACACAGCACAGCACGACACAACACAGCACAGCACAGCACGACACGGCACAGCACAGCACAGCACAGCACAGCACAGCACGACACAACACAGCACAGCACAGCACAGCACGACACAACACAACACAGCACAGCACGACACAACACAGCATAGCACGACACGACACAACACGACATGACATGACACAGCACAACACAGCACAGCACGACACAACACAGCACAGCACAACACGACATGACACAGCACGACACGGCACAGCACGACACAACACAGCACAGCACGACACAGCACAGCACAGCACGACACGGCACAGCAAGACACGACACTTACAGCTCCCCATAGTGTGCAGCAGACAGGCCGGGGGTCACAGTACAGGTGAAAGACACGACACAGCACAACACAGCACGACACAACACAGCACAGCACGACACGACACAGCACAGTACTACAGCACAGCACAGCTCAACACAGCACAGCACAGCACGACACGACACAGCACAACACAACACAGCACAGCACGACACAACACAGCACAGCACGACACGACACAGCACAGTACTACAGCACAACACAGCACAGCACAGCACAGCACGACACAGCACAACACAGCACAGCACAGCACAGCACAGCACGACACCACACATCAGCACAGCACAGCACGACACGGCACGACACGACACTCACATCTCCCCACAACGTGCAGCAGACAGGCCGGGGCTCACAGTGCAGGTGACAGATGATTCGCTTTGTCACCACAGGCATGGAGTTGGGCAGAGGGCCCGCCATGATGCTGCACACACACACACACACACACACACACACACACACACACAGAGCACGCGCGTGCACACACACACACACACACACACACACACACACACACACACAGAGCACGCGCGTGCACACACACACACACACACACACACAGAGCACGCGCGCGCACACATACACAGCGCGCGCGCACACACACACATACATACTTACACGCACTTACATACACACACAGCACGCGCGTGCACACACACACACACACACACACACACACACACACACACACACAGAGCCGAAATGTTTCCACGTGCAATGTGACCTCAACACACGCCTTTCTTATCAGGGCATTAGGTAAGCAAAGGATTATGCTACTTCTTTCTTCTAGGCAATGCAATACAATGCAACGCAACGTAATGCAATGAAATACAATACGATGCAATGCAATGCAATGCTATTCTTTACTGCACAACAGTAAAATATCACACAACACTTCATAACACAGTGGGCCTATCCCACCACTCTGCACCACACCACACCACATCACACCACACCACACCACATCACACCACACCACACCACACCACACCACACCACACTTCACTGCAATGCAATACACCACACCACACTACACCACACCACACTACACTACAATGCAATACACCACACCACACACTACACCACACTACATCACACTACACTACACTACAATGCAATGCACCACACCACACCACACAACACTACACTACAATGCAATACACCACACCACACACTAGACTACACTGCAAAAACACTACACTACACTACAATGCAATGCAATGCAATGCAATACAATGCAATACACTCATACAACACAACACAACACAACACACTGCCCCCACCTGTCTTGTCCCACATCCCCAAGCAGTTGCATAAGTCGGCTTGAGGGCAATGACCCATACACGCTCGCCACACCTCTCTTGCGGGCCTCCTCAGATCCCATCGGGTCCTCCGTGCTGCACGTGCCATCCGGCGTCATGCTCAGCATCGGCTGAGCTGAAAATCAGTACTGGCACAATACAGAACACAGTTTGTTTTTGTTCGTTTGCTTGTTGTTGTTGATTTACGTAATAAACCATAGATTGCATTGTATTACTCTTTTTCGTCACAACAAATTTCTCTGTGTGAAATTCGTGCTGCTCTCCCCAGGGAGAGCGCGTCGCTACACTGAGAGTGCCACCCACTTTTTTTCTTATTTTTTCCCTGCCTGCAGTTTTTTTTTGTTTTGTTTTTCCTATCCGAAGTGGATTTTTCTACATAATTTTGCCCAGGACAATATTTTTGTTGCCGTGAGGAAACTCACTTATTTCAGTTTATGCTCAATGTTGTCTCATCTTCCTCCACAACAAAACGAAGCCGTTTCTTCCAAGCAGAAATGCTTTTACGTATTTCTTCCACCGGTATCTCCTCCCATGACATAATTATCCTGTCCTTTAACGCCTGCTCGGTCAGTTTGTCCCCCACTCCCCGGTAAACTTTCTCCTTCAGAGAGTCCCATATGGCATAATCCATTGGGTTACAGTCAGGACTTTGTGGAGGCCATTCATCCTTCTTGATGAATTCTGGTGTAGCCTCCTCCAGATGGGCCTGGGTTACCCTACTTGTGTGTGAAGGAGCCCCATTTTGCTGAAACACGTAATTGTTTCTGGGATAAAGACGCCTACAATCCGGGAGAAGATTGTCATCCAAAAACTGAATGTAGCTTTCACTATTAACCTTGGCTCTATCAGTGTCATAAAATGAATGTTGTTTTTCCTTTCCAGGATACTCCAGCTGAAACCATTATCTTTTTTGAAAATCTAGAAGTCTCATGATAGAGGTGAGATGGCTGAATTTCTCGTTTCCGTTTCCCATAAACGTGATCGTTTTGGCGATTTTTAGCTATCTCTAACGTAAAGTCTTTCTCGTCTGTGAAAATGATCCTTTTCACATCAGTGGCTGAGTAGTGGTCATTCAAGTTGGCAGTGAGTTTTTCTTTTCCCTCTAACATTTTGGTCCCTCCTTGATACCCGTATCCGCTTGAAGGGCTTCAGCTCCAGTTCTTTCGCTGTTTTTTGCTCACTTGTAAATCGCTTGCAACTTCTCTAAAAGATTTGTGGGTCCCTGAGTTCTCCTCCTGGGATTGAATCAGTTCCTCAACATGGTCCTTGTTCTCCTCCGAACAAGCAGTCTTGGGTCTCCCACTGCCAATTTTACGTGCTACTAACCCTGTAGTGCGTAATTTAGCGATAGGTCTATTTACAGTGACATGACTCCACCCCTTGCCTGGAAATTCCTTTACGATCCTTCTTCCACCCCAGCCTTCCTCCTTGAAACAGTTTTCAATGCTAACCTTATTGCTTTCACTCAAAGGCATGGTTGATCCTTCCAAACTGAAACTTTGGACAGAACTGATTTTGGATACAGACAGTAAAAAAAAGAAGAAAAAAAAAGATTTGACACCCAGACAGGCTATTTTTAAACTGACACTGATTGACAGATGCCAACACCTGGCAACTGGCATGAACATGATGAAGGTCACACTGCACAGCTCTGATACTGGATTTTTTTTTTTACATGCTGTTTTGAATTTGACAATAGTCGCATAATTTGATATTTTAGATACTTTGCAGAGTTCTTGATGATGCCCTAAGGTTATTGTGTGAAAATTTCCAATGAATTTGGTTTCTCTATCACTGAGAAATTACTTGTCAGAAAGCGGTTCATTTTTGGGGGGACACCCGATATATTCCCTGTTTCGCTGAAACTTCTCGTACCCGCTGCCTTGCCGAGGTTTACATGGGGCATTCTTTGTTGGTCACGGAATGGTCAGTCAACGCTTTGGGCTGTGAAGTGCGCTGATTGGCTGAACAGACGACGGGCCTGCTGCGAAAACTGGCCGAGAGCAAAACTGATATGCCTAGTTTGCATCAGTTTGACATGAAAGTTTAAGTAACCAAACAGGGAGATTTTTTTGTGTCCGGCTCTGAGCACTGGTATACGTATGCAAGCATATAATTTATCCCTCATACTTGTATGGTGCGCACTAAGAAGAAGGAGAAGAAAAGAAGAAGAGGAGGAACTTGGAGGAGGGGAAGAAGAAGAAGAAGAAGAAGCAGGAGAAGGAGAAGGAGGAGGAGGAGAGGAAGAAAGAGGAGGAGGAGGAGGAGGGGAAGAAGTGAAGAAGAAGAAGGAGGAGGAGGAGAAGTAGGAGGAGGAGGAGGAGAAGTAGGAGGAGGAGGAGGAGGAGGAGGAAGAAGAAGAAGAAGAAGTAGAACAACAACAACAAGAACAACAAAAACAACAAGAACAACATGTGAATCAACAACAACAACAACAACAACAAGCGAATCATAGCGTTGCTCGGGATCGCTCGTGCAACCCGGGATCCCGCTGCATGTCAGGGCAGGGCCTCACTGACCTTCAGGGTCCTCCTCGTGCAGATTGGTCACCTCCGAGTACTCCTCCTTGGTCTCGCTCATGTAGAAGCAGTAGTCGCTGCCCTTGAGGACGTAGTCCGGGCCGGGGTTCAGCTTGAGGGAGAGCTGGTTGCTGGTGCTGTCCAGGACAGCCAGCAGGCACACGCCCAGTCTGCACCAGCAAGGTCAGTGATGATGATGATGATGATGATGATGATGATGATGATGATGACGATGACGACGACTACAACGACGACGATGATAATGATGATGACGACGACGATGATAACAACTATAACGACAATAACGATGATGATAATGATGATGATGATGATGATGATGACGATCACGACAACAACGATGATGACGATAACGACGACGATGACGACGACAACGACGATGATGACGACGATTACGACTACTACGACGATGATGATAATAACGATGCTGATGACGACTATATATATATATATATATATATATATATATATATATATATATATATATATGAAAAAACACGCACGTAAACGTACGCCCCCCCTGGCTCCCCCTCCTCCCCCCACACACACGCAAGCACACTCACTCACACACACACACACACACACACACACACACTCATCCCCCCCCCCACACACACACACATACATACTCTCTCTCTCTCTCTCTCACACACACACACACGCACGCACTCACGTACGCACGCACGCGCGCACACACACACACACACACACTCACTCTCTCACACACACACACGTCAACCCCTCCACTCAACCCCTACCCCCCCACCCCTCCCCCCCCCCCACACACACGTCCACACCACGAACTGCCAAGTCAGAGGACTCCTCTCTCACTTGTCATGGACCTCAGCAGACGCCTGTGTGAACGTCCTGCCCTCGAAGCGGTTGAAGAAGACACTGCGGCACACCTGGATGTGGTAGATCTCGTTTCCAGAGTGACGGCCGTACACCCGCTGCCACGTCTCCTCTGCCAGGTCGCCCTCTCTGTCCCACACACACCCACAATACCCGATCCACATATTTCCAGACCACCCGACCTTCATTTCCGTATATCGTTGGTATGGTGGATTAAGTGTCCCACACACCTAGAATACCCGACCTACATTTCCAGAACACCCGACCTACTCCACCTACATTTCCAGAACACCCGACCTACATTTCCATACAGTCGTTGGTATGGTGGATTGAGTGTCCCACACACCCAGAATACCCGACCTACATTTCCAGAACACCCGACCTACATTTCCATACAGTCGTTGGTATGGTGGATTGAGTGTCCCACACACTCAGAACACACGACCTATATTTCCATATAATTATCCGTTGGTATGGTGGACGGGTGCAATAGCCGAGTGGTTAAGGCGTTGGACTTTCAATC
The DNA here is from genome assembly GCF_041734735.1 of Babylonia areolata. Classification (NCBI taxonomy): domain Eukaryota; kingdom Metazoa; phylum Mollusca; class Gastropoda; order Neogastropoda; family Buccinidae; genus Babylonia; species Babylonia areolata. The sequence goes on along the minus strand of NC_134891.1, from coordinate 11,323,877 downwards.
TGAGGGTCCTGGGTTCGAATCTCGGTAACGGAGCCTGGTGGGAAAAGAGTGGAGATTTTTCCGATCTCCCCGGTCAACACATGTGCAGACCTGCTCGCGAGTATATGCAAGCAGAAGATCAAATACGCACGTTAAAGATCCTGTAATCCATGTCAGTGTTTGGTGGGTTATGAAAACAAAAACATACCCAGCATGCACACCCCCGAAAACGGAGTATGGCTGCCTACATGCCGGGGTAAAAACGGTCACACACGTAAAAGCCCACTCGTGTACATACGAGTGAACGTGGGAGTTGCAGCCCACGAACGCAGAAGAAGCTGGTATGGTGGATGATTGAGTGTTCGATGTAAGAGTGTTCTTAAAACACAAGAATGTGGGGTGATAGGCCAGTGTGTTTGAGTGAACTGTATGAAGAGCGAATGATGCAGAGAGCAAGAGTGACAGCGAGTGATGAAAGTCTTGTCCTTGCGGGATTCGAAGAGGCTCTCTCATCTGGTACGCGGTTCGGATCTATTCGGTGTAAAACGGCACAGAGGGAGTAATGTAAACGGTGGAGAGTTTTCCGATCTATCACGGAGGAAGTACAGCTTCTGGTGTAAAGGGTGGAGAGTTTTCCGACCTCTCACGGAGGGAGTACAGCTTCTGGTGTAAAGGGTGGAGAGTTTTCCGATCTCCCGAGGAAGTACAGCTTCTGGTGTAAAGGGTGGAGAGTTTTCCGACCTCCCGAGGAAGTACAGCTTCTGGTGTAAAGGGTGGAGAGTTTTCCGATCTCCCGAGGAAGTACAGCTTCTGGTGTAAAGGGTGGAGAGTTTTCCGATCTCCCGAGGAAGTACAGCTTCTGGTGTAAAGGGTGGAGAGTTTTCCGACCTCTCACGGAGGGAGTACAGCTTCTGGTGTAAAGGGTGGAGAGTTTTCCGATCTCCCGAGGAAGTACAGCTTCTGGTGTAAAGGGTGGAGAGTTTTCCGATCTCCCGAGGAAGTACAGCTTCTGGTGTAAAGGGTGGAGAGTTTTCCGATCTCCCGAGGAAGTACAGCTTCTGGTGTAAAGGGTGGAGAGTTTTCCGACCTCTCACGGAGGAGTACAGCTTCTGGGGTAAAAGGTGGAGAGTTTTCCGATCTCCCACGGAGGAAGTACTGCTGAACAAGTGTGCATCATGAGGGGTATAAACGCAAAACAGATGATTCATCAGAATAAATACATCTCATACACGAACGCAGGCTGGGTAATATCCTCAAATCCCGACGTGTAAACGCCACTTGGGTTTGAAAAAAAAAAGTGTGTTCTAATAAGAAATTTCCTGTTATAAAAGAAGAAGAAAAAAAGAAAGAAAAAAAAGAGAGACTAAAATGTAATGAGGAATCTACCTTAGTAAGAGTGAAATCTGTCAGCATATTTTCCTGGCTAAGAATGAGATCTATTCAACTCTGGCGAAAAAAAAAAAAAAAAAAAAGAGAGAGAGAAAAAAGTACAAAATAAAACTACAGGCCATGCAAACAAACAAACAAAAGTCAATGTGACTGACAATATTCTTCTCAAAGAATGAAATCTGTCTCACCGACGATATTCTTATTAAAGAATTAAACCTATCCGGCTTACGATATTCTGACTGAAAAATGCTCCAAATGAAAAATAAAATCAGTCTGACTGACGATATTCCAAATGAAGAATGGAACCCATCTGACGGAAAGATTTCCTGATGAAGAATTAAATATGACACATGATGTTCCAAACAAAGAATGAAATAAAGACTGCAGTCTATGTGACTGACGATTTCCTTAATAAAGTCTGAAACACACACACACACACACACACACACACGCGCGCGCGCGCGCGCGCGTACACACACACACACATACGCACATACACACACACACACATACACACACGCACGCACACACATGCACGCACGCACGCACGCACTCACACAGACAGACACACACACACACACACACACACAGAGGTAACGAAGCCTTACGTCCCACGTGAGGTGTACAAGATCAGAGTGACCAGTGTGGAGAGGCCCGGGTACAGACAGTTGTTGGCCAACAGAGCGAACTTGAACTCGTCCTCACACACCACGTGTTCTGGAACCAACGCAAACACCCCCAGTTCAAGTCTCTCAAGGAGGCGTCGCTGAGTTCCGACAAGTCCATATACGCCACACCACATCTGCCAGGCAGCCTTCTGAGTGCAGCATAACCCAACGCGCCTGTGAGGCCTTGTGTACACACATAATTATCAGTTCGTGTAAGCCAATAAGCAGAGCAGATTGTTCAACAGAATTTATGCCAGAGGGCAACACTTTCGTTTGCCACAGGTTCTTTCCACAGTGCGCCAAGCGCGTGCTGAACACGGGACCTGGGTTTATCGTCTCATCCGAGTGACTACACTCTCAGTTTGATTTTCAGGTCGAACTTGAGAGAAACGTAAGAGACCGGGATTCGAACCCAGACCTTCACGGACACTGCATTGGCAGATAAGCGTCATAACCATTCTGCCACCTTCCTGCCCCCCCCCCTGCCTCCCCTCAAAAAAAAAAAAAAAAAAAAAAAAAAAAAAAGCATGGGAACCAGCTCTCAGTTTGACCAGGTCCTAATCTCTCTTTGTCCGCTCACATGAACACTAGTATTTTGTATTTGCATTTGGTATTTTGTGTTTTTTTCTTTTTTGTCACAACAGATTTCTCTGTGTGAAATTCGGGCTTCTCTCTCCAGGGAGAGCGCGTCGCTATACTACAGTGCCACCTTAAAAAAATTTTTTTTCCTGCGTGCAGTTTTATTTGTTTTTCCTATGGAAGTGGATTTTTCTACAGAATTTTGCCAGGGACAACCCTTTTGTTGCCGTGGGTTCTTTTACGTGCGCTAAGCGCATGCTGTACACGGGACGTCGGTTTATCGTCTCATCCGAATGACTAGCGTCCAGACCACCACTCAAGGTCTAATGGAGGGGGAGAAAATATCGGCGGCTGAGCCGTGATTCGAACCAGCGCGCTCAGATTCTCTCGCTTCCTAGGCGGACGCGTTACCTCTAGGCCATCACTCCACTCCAGTGACGGGGGAGAGCCGAAAGAAGAAGACTCTCAACACAGACTGTGAAGTGAAAGGCCTCAAACAGCCTCGCGGCCATCGATGGCAGTGAATTCATGCCCACGGTGTCCAGGGGTCGGCAAAGGAAGAAGGCGGGGCCCAGTCCTCTCCTTCCGCCGCTTTTGACCTTCACCTTGACCGAGGTCAGGTTCCCTGGACGCAGTGAGGAAAGTCAGAGAGTCACGTGCCTTTGCCAGAGGACTCAACATCATTTCAAAACAA
>NC_134891.1:11310568-11315568 GCF_041734735.1 Babylonia areolata | reverse complement strand
TGGTATTTGCCTACATCTCTTGAGGTCTGTGTCTTTCAAAGGAGACACCCACAATGGGCTCAACACATTCTTTATTGTCCTTACGATCCAGAGTAACCACAGGTATGCACCTGCATCTCTTGAGGTCGACACCCTTCAAAGCAGACACCACTCGCAATGGGCCGAACACATTCTTTATCATCTTAACGAACAGGAATAAGCGCTGGTACCTACCTGCATCTCTTGATCAATGTCCTTGAGAGGTGATCTTTCACAACAGAAAACACATACAACGGGCCTTACAAATTCTATACTGTCTTTATCACCAGGGGTAAGTTATCTATCTGCAACTCTTGAACTCAGTATCTTTCAAAGCAGACACCACACCACACTGGGCCCCACAACATTCTTCATTTATCGTTATAACCAGGAGTAAGCACTGGCACCCACCTGCATTTCTGGAGAACAATGTCCTTGAGAGGTGATCCTTCACAACAGAAAACACAGACAATAGGCCCACTACATTCTTTATTAGCCTTGTGACCAGGAGTAAGCACTGGCACCCACCTGCATCTCTTGAGGTCGATGTCCTTGAGGGGGGACCCTTTGATGTAGACCACGCGGTGTGCCCACTTGGGGTCCTTCAGGATGAACAGCATGTTGCTGTCCAGCTCCTCAGAACTCATCAGGATCACCGTGTGCCCCTGGAGACCGATCAGCACCACTCGTCACTACAGTCACCACCATCACGTCACTTTGTTGTTTTTTTCGGTTTTTTAGCTGACCCATCAATTCACCCATATATTCTAAATATATTTGTTTAATAATTACGATGTAATAATTATTTGCAATGTTTTTAAAAGCGAATATGTGAAATGCTTTTATTTGAGAACATATGTTTATTACTCTTGTTTAATCAATTTATCCGTGTGTGTGTGTGGGGGGGGGGGGGGGGGGGGGGGGGGGAGTGCGGGTGTGTGCTGATTATCTGGTTGTGGTTTTCCGCAATTCATCTTTATTCTTATCTTATCTGTCTATTATAATCAATGTGCAGTATAGTAGGCTATGTTTATAATTATATTCAAATAATGTTTCTTAATTCTTTCTGTTTTTACATTAAGAATACTAGTTATTACCTGCATTGTGTGTGGATGTATGTATGAAACGATGTATGTGATATTTTTTACATTTGTATCTTCGTAATATTTGTAGGGGCTGTTGTTGGCTTTTACAGTTATGGTCTCCATGTTGTTTACTTGTCTATGTTGTGATAATGCACCTGACCAAATTTCTCCAGTTGGAGATAATAAAGTTATTCTTATCTTATCTTATCTTATCTTATCTCATGACTTTGTTTTAGTGCTGACAAAACTCTGTGCACGTCTAGTTTACAAGGAGGAAGGTGGCAGAATGGGTTAAGACGCTTCTCTGCCAACACAGTGTCCGTGAGGGTCCGGGTTCGAATCCCGGTCTCGCCCTTTCTTCCAACGTTTGACAGGAAAATCAAACTGACTGCCTGGTCATTCGGATGAAAGGATAAAGACATGTGCCGCGTACAGCGCGAACTTGGAGCACTGAAAAGGAACACGTGGCAAGGAAAGAGTCATCCTCTGGCCAAATCCTGTGACAGAAATCCAGTCTGATAGGCACACACACACACACACACACACACACACACACACACACACACACATATATATATATATATATATATGGTGTCCAATTCAATACAGCATGTCAAAAAAATCCAATATGAGAGGAAAACTCACTTATTTCAGTTTCTGCTCAATGTGGCCTCCATATCTTCCTTCACGACTAAATTGGTTTTGAATTTGATAATACTCGCATAATTTGTGTCCGAACTTTTAGATATTTTGCAGACATGTTGATGATATCCTAAGGTTACTGTGTGACAATTTTCAATGAAATCGGTTTCTCTATCACTCAAGCTGAATTTGTTAATGTCGTCAAGCAATATCAATGACGTACATAATTTTTCGGTATTCTTATATAAGGCATTCAAATTAAGAGAAATTGTTACTTCGTAAAACAGTTATAATGTATTTTTTGTTGTCTATATATTTACACGGATACAATGCACGGTTTGTTGTTTATATTAATGCTTATTAGTTTATGTATTTTTCGCTGAGTTGTATTGTGTTTACGTATACCCCCTTCACTAGGGGCTATGGCCTGATTGTGAATAAACCATTCCAATTCCCCCCTCTCTCTCCTCCCTCTCTCTATATACCCCCTCTCTCTTCATATCTCCCCCCTCTCTCTCTCCTCCCTCTCTCTCTATATCTCCCCCTCTCTCTCCTCCCTCTCTCTATATACCCCCTCTCTCTTCATATCTCCCCCCTCTCTCTCCTCCCTCTCTCTCTATATCTCCCCCTCTCTCTCCTCCCTCTCTCTCCATATTCCCCCCTCTCTCTCCTCCCTTTCTCTCTACCCCCCAAACCCCCACCTCCGTCTCTCTCTCTCCCTCCTCTACCCCCCTCCTCCACACACTCATTTCTAGTCTACGTATCACAGCTTCCACGGCACACACACACACACACACACACACACACACACACACACACACACACACACACACACACACACACACAGATGAACACTTACTTGTACAAGCACACACACATATGCCCATATCTCCACACACATATGTACAAAGATATATATATATGTACAAAGAGATATATATGCAGGGTAATGTGTGTGGTGTGTGTGTGTGTGTTGGAGCTCATGTACGTTTATATGTATTTGACTGTGCTTTCATATCTGTGAAACTGCATGTTCGGTGCATATCTGTTATGCATGTGTGGGTGTATATGTGAATGTGTGTCTTCATGTTTTACATCTATTTGCTTTTTTTTTTTTTTTTTTTTTTTACATTACAGTTATTATCTATTTATTTATTTATTTGTGTAAGCTTATCTATCATTTATTCCCCCTTTTTTTTTCCTCAAGGCCTGACTAAGCGCGTTGGGTTACGCTGCTGGTCAGGCATCTGCTTGGCAGATGTGGTGTAGCGTATATGGATTTGTCCGAACGCAGTGACGCCTCCTTGAGCTACTGAAACTGAAACTGAAACTCTCTCTCCCTCCCTCCCTTATCCGGTCCGAGCAAATCCTCATGGTACACACCAGAAGCACGTGAGACAAGCCCAGCCCAGCCCGGGCATACCTCCACGCAACGTACCTCCACTTTGGGGTGTTCGTAGAACTCGTTGAGGAAGTTGATGACCACGTCAGCGGAGAAGGAGGAGGCACAGACCACCACGTGCTTACCGTTCTCAGCTTTGCTCTTACCGTAGTCCCCTCCCGTCTTCTTCCGCTCCGCCCACGTCGATCCGATCTCTTCAATCTGGAGAGAGAGAGAGAGAGAGAGAGAGAGAGAGAGAGAGAGAGAGAGAGAGAGAGAGAGAGAGAGAGAGAGAGATTTAAGATTCAAGATTCAAAAACGTTATTACTCAAGGATAAAGATTTTAGGCATCGCCCAGTCTTCTAATCTGTCCTTGTGACAACAATAACAATAATACAGAGAGAGAGAGAGAGAGAGAGAGAGAGAGAGAGAGAGAGAGAGAGAAAGGAGGAGGAGAAGAAGAAGAAGAAGAAGAGGACAGTTGAGATATTATGATTAGAAGGGATAGGATTGGGGTGGGATGGAATTGAATTGACTCCGATCTCTTCAATCTGGAGAGAGAGAGAGAGAGAGAGAGAGAGAGAGAGAGAGAGAGAGACAGACAGACAGACAGACAGACAGACAGACAGAAGGAGAAGAAGATGACAGTTGAGATATGATTAGAAGGGATAGGATTGGGGTGGGATGGAATTGGATTGACTCCGATCTCTTCAATCTGGAGAGAGAGAGGGAAAGAGAGAGAGAGAGAGAGAGAGAGAGAGAGAGACAAACAGACAGACAGACAGACAGACAGAAGGGGAAGAAGAGGAGGACAGTTGAGATATGATTACAAGGGGTAGGGTTGGAGTGGGATGGAATTGGGTTGACTCCGTTCTCTTCAATCTGGAGAAAGAAAAAAGAACAACACACACACACACACACACACACACACAAACAACAACCACCCCCCCCCCCCCTCGACCCCCCTCCCCCACCCCCCACCCCCCCCAAAAAAAAAAATCAGAGGAGAAATGATTAGAAGGGATAGGGGGTGGGATGAGACGGGATGGAACTGGTTTGAATCCTATACCTTCAATCTGGGGAAAGAAAGGAAAGAAAAAAAAAAAAAGAGAAGAAACATGAGATAGGATTAGAAGGATAGGGTGGGAAGGGGTGAGATGGGACAGGATGGAACTGGACTGAATCCTATCTCTTCAATCAAGCAAAAAAACACACTACACACACAAAACAACACACACAAAAAAGGGGGAAAATTGAGATATGATCAGAAGGGATATGGGTGGGATGGGTTGGGATGGAACGGGGTGGAATTGGATTGGACCTGATCTCTTCAATCTGGAGAGTTTCAGTTTCACTTTCTCAAGGAGGCGTCACTGCGTTCGGACAAATCCATACACGCTACACCACATCTGTTGAGCAGATGCCTGACCAGCAGCATAACCCAACGCGCTTAGTCAGGCCTTGAGTGCATGCTTACATATTTGTGTACCTATGAAAGTGGATTTCATTTTACGTAATTTCGCCAGAGGACAACACTCTCGTTGCCATGGGTTCTTTTTCAGTGCGCCAAGTGCGTGCTGCACACGGGACCTCGGTTTATCGTCTCATCCGAAAGACTAGACGCTCAGTTTGATTTTCCAGTCAAACTTAGGAGAAAGGGCGAGAGCGGGATTCGAACCCACACCCTCACGGACTCTCTGTATTGGCAGCTGAGCGTCGTAACCATTCTGCCACCTTCCTCCTCAATCTGGAGAAAAAACAGCAACACACACACACACACACACACACACACACACACACACACACACACACACACACACAACACACACACACACACAACACACACACACACACACACAACACACACACACACA
>NC_134891.1:11300568-11303068 GCF_041734735.1 Babylonia areolata | reverse complement strand
GCCTTGGGGCAAGCTGGCTTTTGGGAACCATCCGAACTGCCGACTGTCCTAAAACTCTCTTGGCAGAGGGAGTGGGAATGTAACTTTGGCAAGACACTCTCCACTGATAAAATTCTAGCTCAGAACAGCAGTTGGTGTTGGGGATGGTTCCCAAAGGCCACCTTTCTCCCAAGGCTGCAACACAGCAAGAGCCAACGCAACCTTGCTTCCTAGTCTGAGAGTCACAGTCCTTTACAAAAGACTAGTCAAGATGTCAAAGGAATTCCTATGAAAAAATCAACAACATTGCTCATACATCTCTCACGTTGCTGTTGACCCAACTAGTTGTAGGCTCATTTCGACCCCTGATATAATGAAGGTAAATGCTTTAAAGTGTAAACATCTAAACGACGTCTGACGTCCCTTCGTTGGGAGGATACTGTCAAACACATCGTGTTACACAGGCCTGCACACAGAGTGCCCTCACTAAAACTGACTGACTGAGAATGATTCCAGCGAAATTATTGAAGATCGTCTTATCCTGCTTTGGATGCAAAGCCGCCTCTCCACAACCCCGTTGGGAGGATTATTTTGGTTGTTCAGAGATGATACCACCGTGCTTAGAGCAAGAAATCGTGTTCTCAACAAATTTTATGCTTTACAAAGTTTACTGCATTGAGAAGTCAGATTTCAACACTTCCTCCTTGCCCATCAAAAGAAATCTTTCTTTACGATTCATTCTCCACTTAAACCCTCTGACCCACTTTGCAGGCAAAGAATGAACACAGCAGTGGCACCTTTCCTTTAACTGATATATGACATTCATTCTTCCTTGCTCTTTTTTATTTATTATTCTATTTTCTCCCTTTTTTCTTTGACATGAAGGCAATGGCCGGCAGGAGGGGTTTTCTCCAACAACTCACGGTGGCGATGAGCGGCAAGGAACAGAGCATCTCCAGGAGGAAGGTCTGTGTCAGGACCTGATCCCACACGTTGCCCTGCAGACAGACAACCATCCACAATGGATCGCACCACAAGCTGCCCGCCCTGTACTGGAACACCCCCGAGAGTGACCGCACGTTCAGCGTTGGCCTGAGGCACGTTTCTTACACGCTAGTTAACTCTTTCACCACCACGTTTCTGTGTGAAACGCACTGCCCGGCGCCAAGTATTTCAGATTCAATTCTTCTTCTTCTTCTTTTTCTTCTGCGTTCGTGGGCTGGAACTCCCACGTTCACTCGAATGTACACGAGTGGGATTTTACGTACATCATAACCGCTTTCACCCCACCATGTAGGCAGCCATACTCCGTTTTCGGGGGGTATTTTAGACTCGATGCTCTCAGTCACATTGTCCACTTCTTGTCAAAGCAACATGGTGGACTTGTTCACCTCAAACTTGGTCAAAGGGGAATGTCAGTCGATTTCCTGTTGCACTGGAAAGATGGCCGCAGCTGTCAAGCTTTGTCACAACGTGAAAAACGGTCCGTACAACATGACCCCTGATGACGACTAAAGTTGCCAAAGGCGGTGAAAAAAAGAAAGAAAAGAGTTAAGCAAGATTCTCGCGAGACACGCTAGGAAGGTGCGTTTCTTTTGTGCACCTCGCGGCAAGAGTGGCTAGGTTACCATCACAAGTCGAGGCTAAGTTCAGCCTTCAGAGCAACCTTGCCGCGAGGTAGGTATAAAGATCTATTTGTATTTGTATTTTGTATTTGTATTTCCTTTTATCACAACAGATTTCTCTGTGTGAAATTCGGGCTGCTCTCCCCAGGGACAGCGTGTCGCTACACTTCAGCGCCCCTTTTTCCTGCGTGCAGTTTTATTTGTTTTTCCTGTCGAAGTGGATTTTTCTACAGAAATTTGCCAGGAACAACCCTTTTCTTGTCGTGGGTTCTTTTACGTGCGCTAAGTGCATGCTGCACACGGGATCTCGGTTTATCGTCTTATCCGAATGACGAGCGTCCAGACCACCACCCAAGGTCTAGTGGAAGGGGAGAAAATATCGGCTGCTGAGCCGTGATTCGAACCAGCGCGCTCAGATTCTCTCGCTTCCTAGGCGGACGCGTTACCTCTAGGCCATCACTCCACTACATCCCGTGATTAAAAAACACGTCTCTGGTGTGACCGCGTCCGCTTAGAAAGCGAGAGACTTTCAGTGCACTGGTTCGAATCCCACAGTCGCCGGTATTACACCTTCACACCCTGCGCTAGACCTTGAGTGGTGGTCTGGACGGTAGTCATTCGGATGAGACGATAAACCCGAAGTTCTGTGTGCAGCATGCGTTTAGCTCACGTAAAAGAACATACGGTAACAAAAGTGTCGTCCCTGGCAAAATTATGTAGAAAACCCCCACTTTTACAGGAAAACAAATACATCTGCAGGCTGAATAAAACAACAACAACAACACACACACACAAACACACACACACAAAAGGATGGCGCTCTCACTGTAGCGGCGCACTCTCTCTCTCTCTGGGGGAGAGCAGCCCGAATTTAAAAAAGAAAAAGAAAAAAAGAA
>NC_134891.1:11290568-11295568 GCF_041734735.1 Babylonia areolata | reverse complement strand
AATGATCAGTGCTTGCATTGACATTATGATACATGTCGACAATGATGACACATACAATGGACCAATGATAGTATCCAATGTGATTGTAAGATATAACGACACAGAGTATACATACAATATATGAGAAATAGCATTGGCATTATGATATTTATCAACAATGATGACACATACAATGGACTAATGATAGTATCAATATGACTGTAAGATATAACGACAATGGGTATACATACAACATATGAGAAATAGCATTGACATTATGATATATATCAACAATGATGACACATACAATGGATGAGAAATAACAGCGAAATTATGATATATATATGTATATATCGACAACGATGACACATACAACATATGAGTAATAGCATAGACATCATGATATATATCGACAATGATGACACATACAGTAGATGAGTACATCGACATTATGATATATATCGACAATGATGACACATACAGTAGATGAGTAATAGCATAGACATCATGATATATATCGACAATGATGACACATACAGTAGATGAGTACATCGACATCATGATATATATCGACAATGATGACACATACAGTAGATGAGACATAGCATTGACATCATGATATATATCGACAATGATGACACATACAGTAGATGAGACATAGCATTGACATCATGATATATATCGACAATGATGACACATACAGTAGATGAGACATAGCATTGACATCATGATATATATCGACAATGATGACACATACAGTAGATGAGACATAGCATTGACATCATGATATATATCGACAATGATGACACATACAGTAGATGAGACATAGCATTGACATCATGATATATATCGACAATGATGACACATACAGTAGATGAGACATAGCATTGACATTATGATATATATCGACAATGATGACACATACAGTAGATGAGACATAGCATTGACATCATGATATATATCGACAATGATGACACATACAGTAGATGAGACATAGCATTGACATCATGATATATATCGACAATGATGACACATACAGTAGATGAGACATAGCATTGACATCATGATATATATCGACAATGATGACACATACAGTAGATGAGACATAGCATTGACATCATGATATATATCGACAATGATGACACATACAGTAGATGAGACATAGCATTGACATCATGATATATATCGACAATGATGACACATACAGTAGATGAGACATAGCATTGACATCATGATATATATCGACAATGATGACACATACAGTTGATCAGTGACAGGAGCACAACCTAAAACAGAACTCATGTCTGATAAATCAGACATAAATATCTATCTATCTAAGAAGAAATCAGGAAGGGGGAAAGGCGAATCTGACCTCGGCGAGATATATCTTTAATATGAATAGCTCATAATAATTATCGAAGAAGAAGAAGAAGAAGAAGAACAACAACAACAAAAAGAACAAGGACAACAAGAACAACTAGAACAACAAGAAAAAGAAGAAGAAGAAGACGAACAGGAAGAATAACAAGAAGAAGAAGAACAATAAGAAGAACAAGAGTAACAAGAACAAGAACAACAAGATGAACAAGAACAAGAACAACAAGAACAAGAAAAACAACAAGAAGAAGAACAGGAAGAACAAGAACAAGAAGAACAATAAGAAGAACAAGAGTAACAAGAACAAGAACAACAAGAGTAACAAGAACAAGAAGAACAAGAACAAGAACAACAAGAACACAAACAAGAAGAAAAAGAACAAGAAGAACAACAAGTACAAGAACAACAATAACAAGAAGAAGGAGAACAACAAGTACAAGTACAACAAGAAGAAGAAGGAGAACAACAAGAACAACAAGAACAAACAAGAGAGGCAAGGCCTTCAAGACTCACTTGTGATACACTTAAAAAAAATCTAATCGTTAAAATGTGTTCTGTATTTGTTATTATAAAGCTTCGCGTTTAAAAAAAAAAAAAGCCCTGTACACTGAGAGTAAAACAAAAGCTTTTTATGTATTGAGTATAATTTCAAAATGTAATGTTTAAGATGAGAAAGATCAGTTTAAAGCAAATTAAGTCCCCTAGCATTAATTACAGAGTAATTTCCTTTTTTTTTTTTTATACTATCTGCACCAAAACGTTTGCAAAATAAATAAAACTTCCATGCTTAGCAAAAGAAGTTCCTGTTTGAACAAAAAATGATAATAATGACTGCTCTTGTTGGGTCAGAATATCAGATCAAAGTGCCAAGTTTAGAGAATACAAAAAATATAAACAGTAAATGCAGTTTGCATATAATTAGGCTTCATTTTTTTTTTGCGCCCATCCCAGAGGTGCAATGTTGTTTTAAACAAGATGACTGGAAAGAACTGAATTTTTAAAATGTTTATGCCTAATTTGGTGTCAACTGACAAAGTATTTGCAGAGAAAATGTCAATGTTAAAGTTTACCACGGACACACAGACACACACACACACACGCACACACACACACACACACACACACACACACACACACACACACACACACACACAGACAACCGAACACCGGGTTAAAACATAGACTCACTTTGTTTACACAAGTGAGTCAAAAATAGAACAAGAAGACCAAGAAAAAGAAGATCAAGAAGACCAAGAAAAAGAAGAACAAGAACAAGAAGAACAAAGACATGAATAAGAACAAGAAAGAGAACAACAACAGCAATAACAAGAACATGAAGAACAGAGCAAGAACGAAAACAAAAAATACAATAGGGAGAACAGGAACAAGAAAACAATCTAAAAAAAAAAAAAAAAAAAAATCTAACGGTGGTTTGAATAGTTCTTTTCTTAATTTGTGGCAGAAATGATAGATGGAAAGAGACAGAGAGAGAGAGACAGAGACAGAGAGAGACAGAGACAGAGAGACAGAGAGAGAGAGACAGACACAGAGAGACAGAGACAGAGAGACAGACAGACAAAGAGAGACAGATAGACAGACAGACAGACAAAGAGAGACAGACAGACAGACACACACACACACACACACACACACACAGACAGACAGACAGACAGACAGAGAGAGAGAGAGAGAGAGAGAGAGACAGACAGACAGACAGACAGACAGACAGACAGACAGAGAAAGAGGGAGAGAGAGACAGACAGACAGAGACAGAGAGAGAGAGACAGACAGACAGACAAAGAGGGAGAGAGAGAGGGAGAGACAGAGAGATGAACGGAAGGAGGGCATGCACCGAGGAAGACAGGGTAGGGGGCTGTGTTGTTGTTACCTTGGTGGCCACGAAGACATACAGCACAGCCTTGCAGGAGGTGAGCAGACACAGGATCACCTGTAGGACCCACAGTGCCAGGGGCCGGTGCACCCACACTATGACATACCTGTACAGACACAGCAGGCATCTGACGGCACTATGACATACCTGTACAGACACAGCAGGTATCTGATGGCACTATGACATACCTGTAATGATACAGCAGGCATCTGATGGTACTATGACATACCTGTAATGACACAGCAGGCATCTGATGGCACTTTGACATACCTGTACAGACACAGCAGGTATCTGATGGCACTATGACATACCTGTACAGACACAGCAGGTATCTGACGGCACTATGACATACCTGTACAGACACAGCAGGTATCTGATGGCACTATGACATACCTGTAATGACACAGTAGGTATCTGATGGCACTATGACATACCTGTAATGACACAGCAAGGGTCTGATGGCACTATGACATACCTGTACAGACACAGCAGGTATCTGATGGCACTATGACATACCTGTACAGACACAGCAGGTATCTGACGGCACTATGACATACCTGTAATGACACAGCAGGTATCTGATGCCACAATGACATACCTGTACAGACACAGCAGGTATCTGATGCCACAATGACATACCTGTAATGACACAGCAGGTATCTGATGGCACTATGACATACCTGTACAGATACAGCATGTATCTGATGGAACTTTGACATACCTGTACAGATACAGCAGGTATCTGATGGCACTATGACATACCTGTAATGACACAGCAGGTATCTGATGGCACTATGACATACCTGTACAGATACAGCATGTATCTGATGGAACTTTGACATACCTGTACAGATACAGCATGTATCTGATGGAACTTTGACATACCTGTACAGATACAGCAGGTATCTGATGCCACAATGACATACCTGTACAGATACAGCAGGTATCTGATGCCACAATGACATACCTGTACAGATACAGCAGGTATCTGATGCCACAATGACATACCTGTACAGATACAGCAGGTATCTGATGCCACAATGACATACCTGTAATGACACAGCAGGTATCTGATGGCACTATGACATACCTGTAATGACACAGCAGGTATCTGATGGCACTATGACATACCTGTACAGACACAGCAGGTATCTGATGGCACTGTGACATACCTGTACAGATACAGCAGGTATCTGATGGCACTATGACATACCTGTACAGACACAGCAGGTATCTGATGGCACTATGACATACCTGTACAGACACTGCAAGGGTCTAATGGCACTATGACATACCTGTACAGACACTGCAAGGGTCTAATGGCACTATGACATACCTGTACAGACACTGCAAGGGTCTAATGGCACTATGACATACATGTAATGACACAGCAGGTATCTGATGGCACCGTGACATACCTGTAATGACACAGCACAGATCTAGTGGCTCTGTCACTTACCTGCAATAACACAGCAGAGATTTGATGTCATTGTCACATACGCACAATAACACAGCTGTGATCACACCTTTCTAATGATGCCATCACAATCTGAACATCAAGGCCAACAGTCATTCGCTCATTCAGTTACGTTTATTCATTTATCTATTTTTTTGGTTCTTATGTGTGTTT
This sequence comes from Babylonia areolata, assembly GCF_041734735.1. Taxonomy (NCBI): domain Eukaryota; kingdom Metazoa; phylum Mollusca; class Gastropoda; order Neogastropoda; family Buccinidae; genus Babylonia; species Babylonia areolata. The sequence continues at coordinate 11,290,691 of NC_134891.1, read as the reverse complement.
GATCTCTCAGGATCAACGCTAACGCACGAATACACGGACGCCCATACGCGCGCGCAACAGACAGACAGACAGACAGACACACACACACACACACAAGCATCCACACACACACACACACACACA
>NC_134891.1:11283068-11285568 GCF_041734735.1 Babylonia areolata | reverse complement strand
TGAACAAATGTTTTATTGAGGGTAAACTGGATAAGCTGGAAGCTTCTTTACACCATGCCCTCCCTCGCACACAAACACCACACCCACACACACGCACAAAAGATGAAAAAGGAAAGAAAACAAAAATCGGTACGGACACTCGGTGTAGACAGTAACAACACAACAACAACACAACAACAAGAGTTAATCACGAAACAAAAAAACAAAACAAAACAACAAAAAAAGCATGGAATATAACTCAGTCACACACTCAGTCACACTCACACACACACACACACACCACTACCACCCATCAACGCTACGCATGCAGCTACACGGGCTGATATACACTAATCTTCTGAGCTCCTTTCCCTGACAGACAGAGGAAGAGGTGGGAAGATAACATCAGGCGGGCAGTGGCGACCAGGCCTGTCTGTCTGTCTGTCTGTCTCTCGCCGAGTCGCACAGAGCAGCCCACGACCGAGACAGGTGGCGGAAGATTGTCAGAGAGTCATCAGTGGGGCGTGTACCTCCACAGCTCCACCCCGTGGTTATGAGAGCGATGACGATGACTAATGACAACTTGAATGATGATGATGATAGTAATGATGATGATGATGATGATGATGATAATAATAGTGATGATGATGATGATGATGATAATAATAATAATAATAATATTAATAATAATAATAAGAAGAAGAAGAAGAAGAAAAAGAAGAAGAAGAAGAAGAAGATGAAGAAGAAGAACAAGAAGAACAAGAACAAGATAGAAAGGGGGAGGACTAAGAAGACTGAAGAACTTGAGAAGATTAATTGATTGAATCTTTAATGGGCAAACAATTAGGCGCAGTAAAGGCCTTTTTTTTTACAATCCTGACACAAAACATAGAATTAAAGAAATAAAATGAAATAATTACAACGACGAATAAGAATAGTAACTGGAATAGTCTGCCAAAAGTAACAATTAAAGCAATGAAAAGAACAATTGGTACATTATCATAAAGAAGAAGAAGAAGAAGAAGAAGAAGAAGAAGAAGGAGGAGGAGGAGGAGGAGGAGGAGAAGAAGAAGAAGAAGGAGGAGGAGGAGGAGGAGGAGAAGAAGAAGAAGAAGAAGAAGAAGAAGAAGAAGAAGAAGGAGGAGGAGGAGGAGGAGGAGGAGGAGAAGAAGAAGAAGAAGAAGAAGAAGGAAGAAAGTAAGGAAGGAAGGAAGGAAGAAGCATTCACCAGAGTGAACACATAAATTCACAGACGGAGAGCACGACTTGTTGATTTAAGCAAAGGGGGAAGACTGGGAACTCACGTGACGTGGGATTGCTGATCAGCAGTCTGTGTAGTCTCCCTTTACATGACAGCTCGTTGGTGAAAAATTTGATTGGCTCTTTTCCTCTGTCGACATAAAAAACAAACAACCACCACCAATTGAAATAAGTAAATGAATAAGTGAATTAAAAAAACCCAAACAAAACAAACAAAAAAACAACAAAATACCCACACCTTTTTTTTTTGACTCACTTGTGTAAACAAAGTGAGTCTATGTTTTAACCCGGTGTTCGGTTGTCTGTCTGTGTGTGTGTGTATGTGTGTGTGTGTCCGTGTGTCTGTGTGTCCGTGGTAAACTTTAACATTGACATTTTCTCTGCAAATACTTTGTCAGTTGACACCAAATTTGGCAGAAAAATAGGAAAAATTCAGTTCTTTCCAGTCATCTTGTTTAAAACAATATTGCACCTCTGGGATGGGCACCAAAAAAAAAAAAAAAAAAAAAAAAAAAAAAGAAAAAAAAATGAAGCCTAATTATATGCAAACTGCATTTACTGTTATATTTATATTTTTTGTATTCTCTAAACTTGGCACTTTGACCTCTTATTCTGACACAACAACAAGAGGAGTCATTATTATCATTTTCTGTTTAAACAGGAACTTCTTTTGCTAAGCATGAAGTTTTATTTATTTTGCAAACGTTTTGGTGCAGATAGTAAAAAAGGGAAATTACTCTGTAATTAATGCTAGGGGACTTAATTTATCACAAGTGAGTCTTGAAGGCCTTGCCTCTCTTGTTTAAATTGAAACCTCACCATGTTCTCACATGAAGTTTTTTGTTTCTTCTCCACTTCCTCCCCCCTCATGCCCCCCCCCCTCCCCCCCGCCCCCACTCCCTCTCCTCCTTTTTCCAATCCATGTATCTTATTGTATCTCACTCAATTTACATTTTGTTTAAAAAAAAGAAGATCCCAATGCTTATATATATTATATATGATAGTCGTGTCCGACTATGACCATCAGAACAGCAGAGGAGGCAACTGCTGTTCCGACTATTTGGGCTAGAAGTTGATTATAGTGGAGAGTGTCTTGCCCAAGTACATCCCCACTCTCTCGGCCAAGAAGGTTTTAGGACAGTCGGCGTTGGGATGGTTCCCAAAGGCCAACTAGCCCACAAGGCTGCAGCACTAAGAGCCAGTGCAATTTTGCCTCCTAGTTTTGAGAGTCATAGTCCTTCACAAAAGACTAAGCTGTAAA
>NC_134891.1:11268068-11270568 GCF_041734735.1 Babylonia areolata | reverse complement strand
TCAACACCTACAAACTTCTTTAAAGCAAACATATGAACTGATTCGCAATGAACAACAGCTTTTTATCCAGACCCCACAATTCCGAGCCATATTGCATAACTGGCTGTACCTGAGGATTAAATAACTTGATAAACAAATCAAAAATAATATCATTGAGCATGTTTAACTTTTTCATAATACAGATTAAAGCGTTTTTATACGGGCGCAATAGCCGAGTGGTTAAAGCGTTGGACTTTCAATCTGAGGGTCCCGGGTTCGAATCTCGGTAACAGCGCCTGGTGGGTAAACATATTTGCAGACCTGCTTGTGCCTGAACCCCCTTGGTGTGTGTACACAAGCAGAAGATCAAATACGCACGTTAAAGATCCTGTAATCCATGTCGGCGTTCGGTGGCTCATGGACACAAGAACATACCCAGCATGCATACCCCCGAAAACGGAGTATGGCTGCCTACATGGCGGGGCAAAAACGGTCATACACGTAAAAGCCCACTCGTGTGCATACGAGTGAACGTGGGAGTTGCAGCCCACGAACGAAGAAGAAGAAGAAGAAGAAGAAAGCGTTTTTAGCCCTACTAGCAAGATCTTTACAAGCTCCAACAAACTCAAACGTGTAGAGAAAAATATGCCCAAATACTTATTAACATTGACAACTGGCATCAAAACACCATGATACACCCATCTTGATATGATATTATGATACAACAACTGTGATATTACTTTTAGACATATCAACTTTTAATTGGAGTGAATCTGTTGCACAGTGAAAGTTGTTCAGCTGTGTTTGTGAACCTGTAACTGTTTCTGACATCAAAATAGCATTATCAGCTAAGAGAAGTATAAACAATTCAAAAGCATCAACTGATAGCAAAGCTTCATGTTTTCCATTATTTATGACTTGAATAGAGAGAGAGAAGAGAAGAGAGAGAGAGAGAGAGAAGAGAGAGAGAGAGAGAGAACGGGAGAGAGAAACAGAGAAGAGACAGAGAGACAGACAGACAGACAGACAGTAAAAGAGCTAGGTCGAGAGAATGAAAGAAAAAGAGAACAAGAGAGAGAAAGATAGAGACAGACAGACAGACAGACAGTGAAAGAGAGCGACAGCGAGAAAATGAAATAGAGAGAGAATGAGAGACAGACAGACAGAGAAAGAGTGAGCGAGAGAGACAGACAGACAGACAGACAGACAGACAGACAGACAGACAGACAGACAGTGAAAGAGAGAGATAGCTAGAAAATGAAATAGAAAGAGAATGAGAGACAGACAGACAGAGAAAGAGTGAGCGAGAGAGAGACAGACAGTGAAAGAGAGTGAGATAATGAGAGAGAGAGAGAGAGAGTGACATAATGAGAGAGAGAGAGAGAGAGAGAGAGAGAGAGAGAGAGAGTGAGAACTCAGAACTGTTATAATGTACATCGGCCTTGGGCCACAACACGAAAGGACTGTGGTCGGTAAGGGGTTAAAACAACAGTTCGTCACGCGCACCCTGCATTTTGAGGCGTTGACATACATAGTTACACACTGGACAATACGTAAAACAACGAGATGGACTACAGCTGTCAAATGACAAATAACACTAAAGTAATCTTATCACAATACGATGTCTTTCACCGTGAGCCAGGGAACATCAAACCATAGTTACGATGAAGCGAGAAAAAAAAAATCATAATAGCCAACAGCATGATAACATTATTTCTGACATTCTAATTTTTCATTTTTCTCCTTCTGTTCATAGTATGAAAAACATAACTTGACACATTGAATCTGTGTGTGTGTGTGTGTGTGTGTGTGTGTGTGTGTGTGTGTGTGTGTGTGTGTGTGTGTGTGTGTGATAGAGAGAGAGAGAGAGAGAGAGAGAGAGAGAGAATGTGAGAGAAAAAGAGAGAGAGGATAATAGAGAGAGAGACAGACAAAGGAAGAGAGTGAGAGCGAAATAGTGAAAGAGAATGAGAGAGAGAAAGAGAGACAGAGACAGAGAGAGACAGAGACAGAAAAAAGAAAGAGAAAGCGAGAGAGATGGACAGACAGACAGACAGTGACAGAAAGCGAGAGAATGAGAGTGAGAGAGAGAGAGAGAGAATGAGAGAGAGACATAAACAGAGACAGAGACAAAGACAGAGAGAGAGAGAGAGAGAGACAAGACAGGACAAGACAAGACAAAATTCTTTATCTTCGAGGATAATAGATAAGCACTGGCGCGCTTTTTTTTTCCATCCAGTCCCCGCCCTGAAACAGGGTCTACACTACACAATACTACATCATATATGTCATTGCATGCACTACACAATGCTACTTAAAGTCATAGAATGCGAATACTATACTACAAAGAGAGAGAGAGAGAGAGAGAGAGAGAGAGAGAGAGAGAGAGAGATATATATATATATATATATATATATATATATATAGAGAGAGAGAGAGAGAGAGAGAGATGGACAGACAGGCAGACTGACTGACAGTGACAGAGAGAGAGAGAGCGAGAGAATGAGAGAGAGAGATAAAC
>NC_134891.1:11245568-11258068 GCF_041734735.1 Babylonia areolata | reverse complement strand
CCACCCCCGCCTACTCCCGCTGCCCCGCCCCCCCCCCCGCTCCAACCTCCCCCCCCCCCCGTTCCACCACCCCTCCTCCGATCCTTTTTTTTCTTTCTTTATCTATTTATTCATTTATTAACATTCTTATTCAGGTTTACAGATACATAATTTATATACCTCATGCATTAGGAGGTACAGAATATATATTCTGATGTTGTAAATACTGACAATTCCACAGCATAATGCAAGCAGAACAATACATATTCAAACACATTAATTTCATGGTGGCATTGTTTTGATTCTCATCTTGAACTGGACATGTATGTAGTGCCCATTTTTTTTGCACAAATTTGCAATGTTCCACAGTAATGTTAAAAACATACTTGTCTACTTCATACATGGAATTTAGCTATCAATAAGATATGCGAGAAACATCTATCAGGTTTTTTAAATTTTTATTAAATTTTATTTTACTGTCGACATCCTCGTTCAATCCAGATGCTTGTAGATGCATTGCCTATAATATTGATGTAAAACGCTTGTGCCCATCTACAAGTAATGTCATCACCGAAATCCAAGTGTTTTAAAACTGTGTATATATTATATTTCCATCCATATTTGTACATATATTTCGAAAGCCTTTTCAAAATCTATAGAAACTACTTGTCCGGAGAGATCTTTTCCTTCAAAAATAGAATGTATCGTATGTAAGCTTTGAATTATATTCTACATATCTGCCGGCGACAAAACCCGTCTGATCTTCATTCTGAGTTTATCTGGATTGTTTTAATTCTATTTGCGACAGAAAAAGTATATATTTTATTTTAAAAAAATATTTGATAGTGGTATAGGAAGCCAATTTATAAGTTTTTTCTCTGGGTTTATCTCTTTTCGTTAAGCAAATTGTAATACCTTCCCGCAGTGGGAATATCTTTTTTCTCGAACCTTTCATTTAGAGAATGTTACTACAAAACCGCCTAGCCATTTCCAGAAAAATGGAAGAAGACAACTGTCATTCCATCTGTCCCTGAGCTTTTTTAGCCATTTTTCGTGTTTTAAGTGCTTGTGATGCCTCTTTCAATGTTATTGTACCGTCTGTTAAGTATTTGCTTTAATCTTCTATGTTTACTTTGAACGTGTTTCTTGTCATATATATCTGTCATTACGTATTCGAACTGATCCGTTTATAAACACTGCCGAAAAGTTGTCCGAACAAAAGCAGTGCAAGCTCAGAGAAGCCAGTTACGGTGGTGGCTGCCCGTGTCGTCATATGACTTCTCGCACTGCGAGCGACGAAAAGTCCGCCACCAAAGCGGGCTGCACACCCTCCTTAATGCTAACTATAGCTCGCAACAAATTGATTGATATGTTTTCTTCTACAACAAAAGGACGTTACAGAAATAGAAGGCTAACCAGTCTAATATGCAGACTAATACTGAATGCTACAAAACAACAACAAAAACAACAACAATAAAGCATCTACTTCTAAAGAGACTTGCATTGGTGATGATGTAGTTCTCCCATGAACATAATCTATGAATGCGAACAGCTGAAAACACTTTTACCTCACTCATTTACAATCTGCAGTTCCATCTGCTTCCATTGGGAACGTTTTAGAAAACAATCGATTTAAGTTTATAATAGTTCAGGGTCTTAATTAGAAGCCCAGTTGGCTCTTTGTTGTACTGTTACCTGTTGACTGGTTCGTTTGTTTTATTTTGTTCACACTTTGTTCTTTCAATGCAAAGTGAGTAGAGAGGGGTGTGGAAAGCAGTGATGACAGGAGGCATGGGTGGAGTGGGGGTGGGGGTAGGTCTAAAACTATAACTGTGGATAGACGTTCAGCAAAAGAACGAATGAACACAATCACACACACACATAAACACGCACGGACGCACGCAAGTACGTACGCACGCACACACGCACGCACACACACACACACATACACACAGGTTGAGAGAGAGAGAGAGAGAGAGAGAGAGAGAGAGAGAGACAGACAGACAGACAGGCAGACAGACAGAACTCAAATAGACAGAGAGAGAGAGGGAACCTGCATGTATGTGTGTGTGTGTGTGTGTGTGTGTGTGTGTGTGTGTGTGTGAGAGAGAGAGAGAGAGAGAGAGAGAGAGAGAGAGAGAGACAGACAGACAGACAGACAGACAGACAGAATGTACGTGTGTGTGCATGCATGCGAGTGTGTGTGTGTGTGTGTGTGTGTGTGTGTGTGTGTGTGTGTGTGTGTGTGTGTGTGAGTGCGTGTGTGTGTAAGGGAATATTGAATAAACTGAACAGAATAAATGGTTAACAGAGTAAGCAGGACAATGCTTTATTTTTTATCCAGCCTTCAAGGGGGAAACAAACGTAAGAATAAAAAAAAATGTACCCACACACACACACACAAACACATACACACACACACACGCACGCACACACAACACACACACACACACACACACACAACACACACACACACACACACACACACACACGTGTCCCCCAAAAAGTGAACCGCCTTTTGACAAGTGTTTTCTCAGTGACAGAGGAACCCTTAGGATATCATCAACAAGTCTGCAAAATATCTAAACGTTCGGACCCAAATACTAGTATTGTCAAATTCAAAACAGCATGTCAAAAAATCCAATATCAGAGCTGTGCAATGTGACCTTCATCATGTTCATGCCAGTTGCAAGGTGTTGGCATCTGTCAATCAGTGTCAGTCTAAAAATAGCCTGTCTGGGTGTCATGTCTATTGATTTTTTTAATTTTTTTTAAATTGTCGTCTGTATCCAAAATCAGTTCTGTCCAAAGTTTCAGTTTGGAAGGATCAACCCTGCCTTTGAGTGAAAGTGATAAGGTTACCATTGAAAACTGTTTCAAGGAGAAAGGCTGGGGTGGAAGAAGGATCGTAAAGGAATTTCTAGGCAAGGGGTGGAGTCATGTCACTGTAAACAGACTTATCGCTAAAATACGCTAAGGTTACTGTGTGAAAATTTTCAATGAATTCGGTTTCTCTATCACTGAGAAAATACTTGTCAAAAAGCGGTTCACTTTTTTGGGGGGACACCCGATATATATAATTATCACTTCACCATACACAGTATAAAACATGGGTACATGGATAATAATTTGACATCTAAAACACTACACAGCTATAGCGGAGATTGAAGGGGGAGTGAGCGATCAGGCTATTAAATTTGAAATCGAAAAAGCATGCACGTGCGAAAGAAAAGCAGTAAAAAAACAACAACAACAACCAAATAATTATAGAAGCAATACATAATTTGAGAGACAGAGAGACAGAGACAGAGACAGTGACGGAGAGAGAGAGAGAGAGAGAGAGAGAGAGAGAGAGAGAGAGAGAGAGAGAGAGAGAGAGAGCATGCTGTACACAGCACCTCGGTTTATCGCTCATCTTTGTAATGTCTTGAGCCCGTGTCAGTGACAGTGGACAAGAGAACGGTAGCGGATTGTGTTTGCTTCTTGCAGATTAGATCTCACGTTGCAACATGAATAAATAACTGAATGAATAAATGAATAAACAAATAAATAAATAGATAAGTGTATGTGTGCGTGTGTGTATGTGTGTGTGTGTGTGTGTGTGTGCGTGCGTGTGTGTGTGTGAGAGAGAGAGAGAGAGAGTGAGAGAGAGAGAGAAAAAAAGTGAGAGAGAGTGAGAGAGAGAGACTGAAAGAGAGAGAAAAGTGAGAGAGAGAGTGAGAGAGAAAGAGAGAAAGAGAGAGTGAGAGAGAGAGATAGAGAGAGAGAGTGAGAGCGAGTGAGAGAGAGATAATGACAATGACAAGGACAATGACAAAGCTTTTAATGTCCATCAGCGTTACAACAAGGGGGGCAAGAAACAACACGCATACTTGTGAACACACCTCAAGTAATTTGCATGATCATTAATTTTGATCCACAAGCACAGACGCGCACGCATGCTTTCAAGCAGTTTCAACTTCAGTCACGCACGCTCACTCTCGATCTCGCGCAAGGTCGCGAGCGCCAAGTCGCAACCATCCCTGACCAAACCCATCCTCCCCCTCCCCAGAACTCACACACACACACACACACACACACACACACACACACACACACCCGAAAACGAAGTATGGCTGCCTACATGGCGGGGTGAAAACGGTCATGCAGGTAATAGCCCACTCGTATACGTACGTTGCAGCCCACGAACAAAGAAGACGAAGAAGAAGAACACACACACACACACACACACACACACACATCCTTCACCCCGCCCCCCCCTCACCCCCCCCCCCCCCCCCCACACACACACACACGCCACACTGTTTTGATCAGGAACGCCGGTGAAAGTGACCAGTTTTGAACACATTTTCCTAATGTCACTAAGCAGTACAATGAAACAAACAAACAAACAAAAAACACCAACTTCATCTTCCAATCCGTTTCCACAAGATGGACAATTAACATCTGTCAGATTTTCGTTATCAGCTAAGAACCATCTTTTACAATTTTTTAAACCACTAACTCTGAGACGAAATCTAATAAGGTTATGTCTGTGCCACTTATTTGTGACACATGACAAATACTTTTCTGCCTGAAAAACACTCTGGAAAGAATTAAACCATCTGAATCTATCATTATTCTCTATCTCTGTATGCCAATTTTGCTTGCTACGTAAAATAAGTCTGTCTTTAAATTCAGAGATTAAACTGGATTCGCACCCAGTGGCCTGGCTTAGCCATACAATCCCAAAGCCATTTTTGGTAAGAAATTTCGATACCCAATTGTAATGAGCCACGTTCATGTTGCAACAAAAAGTGTTTCGTATGCCTGCCTACACAGTCTGGACAGAGGAAGCGAAACCAATTTCAGCCAATGTCTAATACATTTCAGCAGTGGGTACATTCCATAAATTTAAAGCTGCTTGTAGGGAGACATTTAAAAATATTTTCGTGGCAAATGTATGAATGACTTCAATTTGTTTACATTCTTCTTCCATACCCAACACTTCCGGTGCATAATTATGTCAGGATGGGTTCAATATGTGAATCGAATAGTTTCCAAAACATGCTCGGATGTGAGAGAGAGAGAGAGAGAGGGGGGGGGGGGGGAGCGAGCGAGCGAGCGAGAGAGAGACAGACAGACAGACAGAGAGGGATATAGAGAGAGAAAGACAGTTTGAGAGACAGAGACAGAGAGGGGGCATAAGTATACATAACTGTGCATGTTAATATAACGAACATTAAATGGATACAAAATAAAATATGAAATATACACAGAGTAATAGAGAGGGAGAGAGAGATGGACAGACAGACAGACTGACTGACAGTGACAGAGAGCGAGAGCGAGAGAATGAGAGAGAGATGGACAGACAGACAGACTGACTGACAGTGACAGAGAGCGAGAGCGAGAGAATGAGAGAGAGAGACATAAACAGAGACACGGAAAGAGAGAGAGAGAGAGAGAGAGAGAGAGAGACAGACAGACAGACAGAGAGACAGACAGACAGACAGACAGACAGACAGAGACACAGACAGAGACACAGACAGACACACAGAGAGACACACAGAGAATCAGAAGGAGATGTGTGTGTGTGTGTGTGTGTGTGTGTGTGTGTGTGTGTGTGTGTGTGTGTGTGTGTGTGAAGAGAGACAGAGAGAGAGAGAGAAATGCAAAAAAAAAAAGTCAAGATGACAATCAGGCAATGTAACCGAAAATGAAAAGCTTGCACATGTCTTAAAGGTATTACTATTACTGCTACTTCCACCGCTACTGCTACTACTACCACTATTACTACAAAAAGTGGAGTGATGGCCTACAGTTAACGCATCCTCCTAGGAAGAGAGAGAATCTGAGCGCGCTGGTTCGATTCACGGCTCAACCGCCGATATTTTCTCCCCCTCCACTAGACCTTGAGTGGTGGTCTGGACGCTAGTCATTCGGATGAGACGATAAACCGAGGTCCCGTGTGCAGCATGCACTTAGCGCATGTAAAAGAACCCATGGCAACAAAAGGGTTGTTCCTGGCAAAATTCTGTAGAAAAATCCACTTCGATAGGAAAAACAAATAAAACTGCACGCAGGAAAAAAAAAAAAAAAAAAAATTCGGTGGCACTGTCAATGTAGCGACGCGCTCTACCTGGGGAGAGCAGCCCGAATTTCACACAGAGAAATCTGTTGTGATGAAACGAAATACAAAATACAAATACAAAAAAAGAAAAGAAAAAAAAAAGAAAACAAAATGTAACGCCACTCCAGTTTCAGTTTCTTGAGAAGGCATCACAGCGTTCGGACAAATCCATGTACGCTAAACCACATCTGCTAAGCAGATGGCTGACCAGCAGATGACCCAACGTAATAAGCCAGGCCTGTAGTGCATGTATATAAAGGTGTTTTTGTGGGGGTGGGGGTGTTTGTACCAGTCAGAGTGGACTTCTTCTACAGAATTTGGCCAGAGGACAACACCCTCGTTGCCATGGGTTCTTTTTCAGTGCGCCAAGTGCGTGCTGCACACGGGACCTCGGTTTATCGTCTCATCCGAATGACTAGACGCTCGATCAGTTTGCTTTTCCAGTCAGTCCAGTTGGGAGAAAGGGCGAGAGCGGGATTGGAACACAGACCCTAGCGGACTCTGTACTGGTAGATGAGCGTTTAAAACATTCTACCACCTTCGTCGTTGAAACATTTGTGGAAAAAGTAATGGATCAGAGAGAGAGAGAGAGAGAGAGAGAGAGAGAGAGGAGAGAGAGGGAGAGAGAGAGAGAGAACAAGAACAAGAACAGAGAGAGAGAGGGGGGAGAGGAGAGAGAGAGAGAAGGAGAGAGGAGAGAGGAGAGAGAGAGAGAGAGAGAGAGAGAGAGGAAAGCAAACCAGAATCACATCGCATGTAAAAAGAGTAATCAGTTCATTCATTTATGCCACTTGGCGGGCGGCGGGGGGAGGGGTGGGGGCGGGGGGGGGGAGGCAGGGGGTTTGAATTCTTTATGAAGGCGCAGAAGAAAGAAAGAAGGAAAAGAAAAGAAAAAATAAGAAAGAAAGAAGAGAAAAGAAAGAAATAACCAAAGAAAAAAAAAGAAAAAGAAAACGAACGATCGAGATGAACACATACCTGTACTACGCGAGGCGACTCCCACTATACACACAGCTCACAAACACAGCACACACACACACAGAGACATACACGTACAGACGTGTGTCTTTAAACACCTCACGAGCCCAAGTGACGAGCGACCCCTCCAGCCACTCAACGCTCTTTCACACGTCGAACAGACACGGACGCTGCATTCAGTCTACTCTTTCTTTTTACTTGTTGGGGAAGAGATGTTGGCGTCGACTGCAAGCAGCGTAGGGCCTACTTTTCGTGTCAAAAAAAGATATATATATATACATATACATATAAAAAGGAAGAAATAAGGGTGGTGGTGGTGGTGGTGGAGGCGAGGAATATGTGTGTGTGTGTGTGTGTGTGTGTGTGTGTGCGTGTGTGTGTTTGTAGTAGTAGTCTTCAGTTTAGCGTCTTCCACTTTAAGTGATATTAGACGAGAAAGAGAGAGACAGAGAGAGAGAGAGAGAGAGAGAGAGAGAGAGAGAGAGAGAGAGAAAAGGGGGGGAGGGGGGCCTGGGGGGTGGGGGTGGAGGGAGGAGCGTGGTGGTGGGAACGGTATTGGGCAGAGGGTGATGAATGATGTGTGTGTATGTGTGTGTGCGCGTATGTGTGTGTGTGTGGTGGGGAAAAATACAGAGCATTGGAAAAAATAAAACTTTAAAAGGGGAGACATAGGCATGATATAGAAGGAAACGCTAACATCAAACAACTGTAACAACTCTAACAAATGTCCAATTGGACTATGCAGCAAACCTTCTGCAATAGCAGATAACATCTTGAAATTGTCAAAAATACATTCAAAAGAATTTTCCGAGAAGTTTGGTAAAAACGATTTCAAACTCTGACATTCAAAGAGTATGTGTTTGCTTGAAATAGATGTGTGTGTGTGTGAGTGTGAGTGTGTGTGTGTGTGTGCGCGCGCGCGCGCGCGCGTGTGTGTGTGTGTGTGCGTGTGTGTGTGTGTGTGTGTGTGGTGTGTGTGTGGTGTGTGTGTGTGTGTGTGTGTGTGTGTGTGTGTGATTGTGTGTGGTGTGTGGTGCGTGTGCGTGTGTATGTCAGTGTGTGTGCGTGTGTATGTGTGTGTGCGTGTGTATGTATGTGTGTGTGTGTGTGTGTGTGTGTGTGTGTGTGTGTGATTGTGTGTGATTGTGTGTGGTGTGTGTGTGTGTGTGTGTGTGTGTGTGTGTGATTGTGTGTGGTGTGTGTGTGCGTGTGTATGTCAGTGCGTGTGCGTGTGTGTGTGTGCGCGCGCGCGCGCGCGCGCGCGTGTGTGTGTGTGTGTGTGTGTGTGGAGGGTGGGTGGGTCTGAGGGTGGGAGAGAGGGGTAGTGGAGGAATTTTTTTTTTTTTTGGTTTGTTTTCATTTTTATTTGTGTGTGTGTTTTTTTGTGCTTTTTTGTTTTTTTGTTTGTTTTTGTTTTTTGTTCTCGCGGCAATGGTCGTCTTGATTCGGAAATACCGTTTTCATCATTGAACACCATGTTGATGGTGGTGTTGGTGTGCATTTGTTGTTGTTGTTGTTGATGGTGTGTATTTGTTGTTATTGATGATGATAGTGGTGATGGGTGGTGTGCAATTGTTGCTGTTGTTGATGGTTTCTTTGCTCAAGTTTGGTCTGAACACTTGTGTGGAAAGACGTAAACATTAAATAAATGATCGCCTACATTGCTCCCTGTCTGTCTGTCTGTCTGTCTGTCTGTCTCTCACTCTCTCGGCTCGGTGCTTGCATGTGTACGTACTGGATGCATGTACTCTGACCTGTTTCATTGCCCACGTGGAGTTAAACAAGGCTGTTTGTGGAGTCCCCAACCATCTTCATTTTTGACTCACTTGTGTAAACAAAGTGAGTCTATGTTTTAACCCGGTGTTCGGTTGTCTGTGTGTGTGTGTGTGTGTGTGTGTGTGTGTGTGTGTGTGTGTGTGTGTGTGTGTGTGTGTGTGTGTGTGTGTGTGTGTGTGTGTGTGTGTGTGTGTGTCCGTGTGTCTGTGGTAAACTTTAACATTGACATTTTCTCTGCAAATACTTCGTCAGTTGACATCAAATTTGGTATAAAAATAGGAAAAATTCAGTTCTTTCCAGTCATCTTGTTTAAAACAATATTGCACCTCTGGGATGGGCACAAAAAATAAGAAAGAAGCCTAATTATATGCAAACTGCATTTACTGTTATATTTATATTTTTTGTATTCTCTAAACTTGGCACTTTGACCTCTTTTTCTGACACAACAACAAGAGGAGTCATTATTATCATTTTTTGTTCAAACAGGAACTCCTTTTGCTAAGCATGGAATTTTTATTTATTTTGCAAACGTTTTGGTGCAGATAGTAAAAAAGGGAAATTACTCTGTAATTAATGCTAGGGGACTTAATTTATCACAAGTGAGTCTTGAAGGCCTTGCCTCTCTTGTTCATCAGTGAACTTGCTACAGAGGTGACCAAAGAAAGGGAAGACACAGCATAGTTAAATCCCAGGTGCTGTAGAAGAGTTTTCGTTATTGTTGCTGATGACGTTATTCTTTTATCAGACACTGCTGCAGGGCTACAAAACCATTTGGATGCACTAAGAAGTTCGAGGCTGATTGGTTAGGTTTAACGGTAAATCTGGACAAAACGAATGCAATGGCTTTTCGAAAGGGAGGGCATCTTTCAATCCACGAAAAATGATTAAAGTGAGGTTAAAGTAACAAATTCTGATAAATATCTGGGTCTTCCGTTTAAAACAAGTGCATGGATGGAAAGTTGTAGAATAGGAAAGAAGGAGGTAATGGAGATGATAAGATCTTTAAAAGAAAACCACCTTAATTGTATCGATTTCTCTGTATTCTTGAAAATAATTAACTCACAAAATGAACCAGTTCTATCATATGGTGCAGAAATCTGGGGATTGTACGATAATCAAGAAATGTAAGTTCATACATATGCAGTGAAACCTTTCGGTGCCTTTGCATTCGTCCAATAAAATGTCATATGGTGGAAATGGTCGATACCCACTACATATAAAAACAAAGATCAAATGTATTAGATACTGACTTAAGACTAGCACAGCTCCCACTGGCAAGAATAAACAGACAAGCTTATGAAATGGTTCTAAATCAGTTAGGTATTTGGGAGAGAAAATTAAGCTTTTTTTTGTAAAGAATGTTTTAAACACACGGGGCTTTGGAATTATGTGGAGTGTTGGCAATGAAGGGATATTTCTCGCAGAATTTAAAGACAGGTTAATAAGTTCGTACAAACAGGATTGGCTTGCCCACGTTGAAGATTCAGAAAAACACAGTTGGTTCCTCTCTTTTAAAAGCATTTTTCAGACTGAAAAGTACATTCAAATGATAACCAATAAGTGGCACAGAACCAGCCTGGTTTGATTAAGAACTACAGGCCTGAAAGCGAACACAAAATGGTTCTCCGCTGACACGTCCGCACGGTCCATGTGTCCTATGTGTGGTGCTTTAGTTGAAGATGAAATTAATTTCTTTTTTGTGTGTAAGTATTAAGTAGTATGAAGAAATTCGAAAGAAATGCGAAATTTTCAACTCAGAAACTTTGTAGAACATGGGCCTTACCAGTATGCTTTCGATAGATGACGAAATAAGAATAAGATCACTAGTGAGATATATCGCCCTAGCTTGGGATTGTCGAAAAAAAAAGCAAGTATCTTTGGGAAACCTTATAGTTATCGAAAAAACAGTACAGTTGCCCTGATGTCAATTTCACAACTTATATGAATGGTTTTGTAAATACTATAGAAAAGAAAAGTCGGATGATCGAGATGTGTCATTCGATTTGTATTTGGCTTGAAAAGGGCACTGACATGCCGTGAATAATTAATACAAACGTGTGTGCGAGTGTGAACGTGAACTGAGTGAATTGTGAGCGTACGCGTATGGGCCTGGTATCTTGATATGATTCTGAAGGTAGCGCTACAGTTGCATTATCTACAACAAGGCTACCCTTAAAGAATGTATGAATGTGATGTATGTGTTAGCATTCATAGTCTTGTTTCATGTTGTTTTTTTCTATTTTTCTTTTCTTTTGTTTTTACTCTGATATGTTCTGTTTTATGATTTTGTTTTTTTGTTGGTATTTTTTTTTCTTTTCTTTTTTTTCTTTTTCTTTTTCGCTCTTAGCAGTATGATAATTTCTCTGGACACTGCCGTTATTCTTTTGTTCATACGTTGTCCCACCTTGTCAAAGGATGGTATTGTCAATGGCAATTAAACAATGTCCGTGTCCGTCTCTGTCTCTATCTCTGTCTCTCTTTCTCTCACTCTCTCCCTCCCTCAGTCCTATTCTCTTTCACACTTTCTCCCCCCCCCCCTACCCCCCGCACCCACGGCACCCCCTCCCCCACTCTCTCTCTCTCTCTCTCTCCCACACACGTCTTTCAATTTCTCTCTCCCTCCTCTCTATCTCTTTCTCTATCTCTCTCTGGACCTCCCCCACTTCCCACTTCCCCCCGCACCCCCTCCTCTCTCTCTCTCTCTCTCTCTCCTACCTTCTTTCCTTTATCAAAACGAAGCCACCTTTTGGCAATGATTACGTCTTCATGACTGATGCCCATCCCAATTGTTGGCGACACTGTGTGCGAAACAAGATTGAGCGGTACACCCACCTGTGTGTGTGTGTGTGTGTGTGTGTGTGTGTGTTTATATGAGATAGGTGTGTGTGTGTGTGTTTATATGGGATAGGTGTGTGTGTGTGTGTGTGTGTGTGTGTGTGTGTGTGTGTTTATATGAGATAGGTGTGTGTGTGTGTTTATATGGGATAGGTGTGTGTGTGTGTGTGTGTGTGTGTGTGTGTGTGTGTGTGTGTGTACCTGCCTGCCTGACTGCCTACCTGTGTGTGTGTGTGTGTGTGTGTGTGTGCGCGCGCGCGCGCGTGTATTTATATGGGATAGGTTTGTGTGTGCGTGTGTGTGTGTGTGTGTATTTATATGGGATAGGTGTGTGTGTGTGTGTGTGTGTGTATGTATATGGGATAGGTGTGTGTGTGTGTGTGTGCGTGCGCGCGCGCGCGCGCATTTATATGGGATAGGTTTGTGTGTGTGTGTGTGTGTGTGTGTATTTATATGGGATAGGTGTGTGTGTGTGTGTGTGTGTGTGTGTACCTGCCTGCCTGCCTGCGCGCGTGTTTGTCTCCTTTTCCGGAGTGAGATAAAAGCAGTGTGCACCTTTGCATGAGTCATTAGAAGTCCCTAACATGTCACCATGAGCGATGTTCGGTGAGAGGTGGCCGGGGTAATGGGAGGGTGGGTGGGGGTGGGGACTGGAGGGGGTGAGCGGGTGGGGGGCTGGGGGGGGGGGGGGGTAGAGCAGGGATTCAAGCCCACACTTTCTCGCTGCAGCAATCATAAACTGCAGATCGAAACAGGAAGAAGAGAAGGCGAAAACAGAGAAAACAGAATTTTGCAAGGAATGTAATATGGCTACTGTTTGGGG
>NC_134891.1:11230568-11235568 GCF_041734735.1 Babylonia areolata | reverse complement strand
CAAAAAAGAGAAATACATATACAAATAACCAGCAATCACCCCCACGTCCCCGCCACTCCCCCCCCACACCACCACCACCAACAAACACCCATTACCTACACCACTATCATCCTCACTACCATCACTACCACCACCACTACTAACAACACCCACAACAACAACCATTGCCATCACCATCATTCAGTACCACCACTACCACGACCAAAAATAACACAAAAATAACCACCACAACCACCAGCAACAACACCCATTACCTGCACTACTATCATCAGCATCACCACCACCTCAACAACACCCATTACCTGCACTACTATCATCAGCGTCACCACCACCTCAACAACACCCATTACCTGCACTACTATCATCAGCATCACCACCACCTCAACAACAACACCCATTACCTGCACTACTATCATCAGCATCACCACCACCTCAACAACACCCATTACCTGCACTACTATCATCAGCATCACCACCACCTCAACAACAACACCCATTATCTGCACTGCTATCATCAGCATCACCACCACCTCAACAACACCCATTACCTGCACTACTATCATCAGCATCACCACCACCTCAACAACAACACCCATTATCTGCACTACTATCATCAGCATCACTACCACCTCAACAACACCCATTACCTGCACTGATATCATCAGCATCACCACCACCTCAACAACAACACCCATTATCTGCACTACTATCATCAGCATCACCACCACCTCAACAACACCCATTACCTGCACTGATATCATCAGCATCACCACCACCTCAACAACACCCATTACCTGCACTGATATCATCAGCATCACCACCACCTCAACAACAACACCCATTACCTGCACTACTATCATCACCACCACCTCAAGAACACCCATTACCTGCACTACTATCACCAGCATCACCACCACCTCAACAACAACACCCATTACCTGCACTACTATCATCAGCATCACCACCACCTCAACAACAACACCCATTACCTGCACTACTATCATCAGCATCACCACCACCTCAACAACACCCATTACCTGCACTGATATCATCAGCATCACCACCACCTCAACAACAACACCCATTACCTGCACTACTATCATCACCACCACCTCAAGAACACCCATTACCTGCACTACTATCACCAGCATCACCACCACCTCAACAACAACACCCATTACCTGCACTACTATCATCAGCATCACCACCACCTCAACAACACCCATTACCTGCACTGATATCATCAGCATCACCACCACCTCAACAACAACACCCATTACCTGCACTACTATCATCACCACCACCTCAAGAACACCCATTACCTGCACTACTATCACCAGCATCACCACCACCTCAACAACAACACCCATTACCTGCACTACTATCATCAACATCACCACCACCTCAACAACAACACCCATTACCTGCACTACTATCATCAGCATCACCACCACCTCAACAACAACACCCATTACCTGCACTACTATCATCAGCATCACCACCACCTCAAGAACACCCATTACCTGCACTACTATCACCAGCATCACCACCACCTCAACAACAACACCCATTACCTGCACTACTATCATCAGCATCACCACCACCTCAACAACACCCATTGCCTGCACTACTATCATCACCACCACCTCAACAACACCCATTACCTGCACTACTATCATCAGCATCACTACCACCTCAACAACAACACCCATTACCTGCACTACTATCATCAGCATCACCACCACCTCAACAACACCCATTACCTGCACTACTATCATCAGCATCACTACCACCTCAACAACAACACCCATTACCTGCACTACTATCATCAGCATCACTACCACCTCAACCGAAAACAACAACAACAAAAATAACCATCACAAACCATCACCACCACAACCACAACCACAACCGCAACCACAACCACAACTACCACTACACACGCGCGCGTGCGTGTGTGTGTGTGTGTGTGTGTGTGTGTGTGTGTGTGTGTGTGTGTGTGTGTGTGTGTGTGTGTTATCGTTTATTTGTTTATTTATAGTCTGTTCATCCAAGAAGATGATATTAGACTGAGACTAAATGATACTATTAATATTATTATTATTATCATTTGGATTATTATCATTTCTATCATAATGATGATGATTGTTACCATTAATTAGAATTATTGTATGCACTACTTCTGTATATCATTATTTGAAAAGAGGTTGTGCGTGCGTGCGTGCGTACGTGCGTGCGTGCGTGTGTGTGTGTCAAAGAAATAAATAGGTGCTAAGACGAGGCGCGCATTGCCACTGAAATACACAGAAGGAAAAATCACCAAACAGCAAAGACACACACTATACAATCATATGCACACACATCTCAGTCACAAGTTTCAGTTTTAGTTTCACAAGGAAGCCGGCGTACGGCACTTGAGTTCGAACAAATCATCACACTGTTCAATTGTTCCTGTTAAATGCAATTGCATGTTAGTTATGCTCTTTAAAATATATATATATATATATATATATATATATATATTTATTTATTTATTTATTTATAGTTTTCTGTCTTTTCTGTTTTCCTCCTCTTCCCACCACCACCACCACCACCCTCCTCCTCCGCCTCCCTTTTTTATGATTATTTTTTAAAACCGTCTAATATCACTGATAGTCAAAAGACGCTAAACAAAAGAACGAACACATGCATTATATAATACAACATACTGTTCACGAAATTTCTGCGCAGGCTAGAAATGGGGGGAAAGGATTTTTTTTTCTTTTTTGGCGTGGGGGAAAAAAATCCAAACAATAGCAAAAACACAACAACACAACAAGAAACGCTTTACTTACGATTGTGGGCCGTTCACCTGAACTTAAGCTTTTCTATGCTCCCAGCTATTCAGTAACACACAACAGACGTGTTTTGCCGTGGATGCGGGCAGGACGAGACACGACAGGACAAGACGTGTTTTGCGACAGTTGGGAACAACAACAACAGCAGCAACAACAAGGGACTCATTGTGTGGTATTATTTATATGATTTTTCCCTCAGTGAGTAGGTCTCTCTGCTGGGTGTGTGAAACTGAAAGGCTGGGCGAATAGATCGTCAGTGCTGTTCACGAACTGACACGGGGACTCGGTTTTAGGTTGTAGTAGTAGTAGTAGTAGTAGTAGTAGTCATTATCACTGCTGCTGCTGCTGCTACCGCCTCTGCTACTACTACTACTATCATTATCATTATCAATATATATAGTATTGCGAATGTTATCATGATTATCATTACTATCATTATGAATGTTAGCATGATTATTATTTTGGCTTCTACTACTACTACTTGTGGTGGTGGTGGTGGTGATCATAGTAGTAGTAGTAGTAGTAGTAGTAGTAGTAGTAGTAACATCATTATCACTACTGCTGCCGCTGCTACTACTACTACTACTATCATTATCAATATATATAGTATTTCGAATGTTATCATGATTATCATTACTATCATTATGAATGTTTGCATGATTATTATTTTGGCTACTACTACTACTACAACTACTACTTGTGGTGGTGGTGGTGGTGGTAGTAGTAGTAGTAGTAACATCATTATCACTACTGCTGCTGCTGCTGCTACTACTACTACTACTACTATCATTATCATTATTAGTATATGTAGTATTGTGAATCTTATCATGATTATTATTACTATCATTACGAATGTTAGCATGATTATTATTTTGGCTTCTACTGCTACTACAACTACTACTTGTGGTGGTGGTGGTGGTGATAGTAGTAGTAGTAGTAGCAGTATTAACATTATTACTACTGCTGCTGCTGCTGCTACTACTACTACTATCATTATCATTATTGGTATATATAGTATTGTGAATCTTATCATGATTATTATTACTATCATTACGAATGTTAGCATGATTATTATTATGGCTACTACTACTACTACTACTACTACTACTACTTGTGGTGGTGGTAGTAGTAGTAGTGTAACTAAATACTATCTTAACTGCACATCACTAAGCGCTTTACAATGACATTTGAAACATTATTAAAACCAAACAAAAATATACATGTACCTTCTTTTCTACTAACAAACTCCATGTTACCAGAAGTTCAAATACTAACCTTTTCACAAAATTTTGTAGAACAAATATTCGTAAGTTTTCTTTTAGCTTTAGAGCAGTTAAAGGATGGAATGCACTGAATAATTCAACAAAAACAGCTATGACTATTGACCAGTTCAAGAATCTTCTAGACAATGACTCTAAATCATTAATAAAACCATTCGATTTTGATGAATGAACATTCAAAAAATTTCATACGCATTTACGCAACCCTAAACTCTTTCTATATTAAGAAGGGGCGTTGAAAAGCCAAAAAGGCTTAAAAAAAGTCCCAAATTCTGTACCTGTACCTGATAATCAACGTGGGAATAGAGCAACACACAATGCACCTAAAACAAGCGCACGCACACAAAATCCCATCCTTGAAATACCGAGGCACACACATGCACATTTCGAACACGCGTACGTCTGCATGCACGCACGCACGCGCGCGCGCACACACACGCACACACACACACACACGCACACACACACACACACACACACACACACACACACACACACACACACACACACACATTTCAAAGTTCACTTTCGAAATCTCGATATCTTATTTCAGCAACCCACACTTTCCCCACCTCCACACACACACACGCACACACACACACACACACACACACACACACACACACACACACACACACACACACACACACACACACACACACAAATTTCAAAGTTCACGTTCGAAATCTAGATTATCTTATTTCTGCAACTGTCTATCTCTGTCGCTTGCCTCTCTCCTCTCTATCTCTCTATCTCTCTCTGTCTTTCTCTTTCTGACACACACACGCGCGCGCGCGCGCGCATGCACGCACGCACGTATAATATAAAGACAGAAAGATAGGAGGGTGCTCGGGGGGAACGTGGGGGTGGGGGTGGGGGGCCT